>NC_050573.1:150035260-150343698 GCF_011100635.1 Trichosurus vulpecula
TCTGTCTCCCTTTCTCTCCCTTTCTCTCTCTGTCTCTGTCTTTCTCTCTATATATATAATTTTTCCCAATTACATGTTAAAACAATTTTTATTAACATTTGGGGTTTTTCTAAGTTTTGAGTTACAAAATCTATCCCTCTCTCCCTCCCTTCCCCCCTCCCTGAGGTGGTAAGTAATCAGATATAGGTTATCTCCCATCTCTTTAAAGGGATCAGAACTTCTTCCTCAGTTTCCACTCAATGGGATCATTAATCACCAAATAAAAGGATTTGGTGGTGACTTGATTTTCTTTTGGTGTTGTTACTGTTTATTGTTGGACATAAGATATCTGTGATAATGGGAGTGAGGGCTTGGTGTGTGTGTAGAATCTGAGTGGAAAGCCAATATTGGCTGTTTATGGCTGCTGCCTATGGCTGCAGCCTGTGGTTAGACCTCTGTCTCTCCCTTTCCTAGTAGGGTGGGGACATAAGCTAACATCCCTTCGGTTCCAAGTACCATCATCTTACAGCCTCAGCCTCAGTGTTTGGGAGAGAGGGGGTAATGGTGGCAGGGGAACAAGGGTTTGGAAATCAGATGCCTTCTCCATCCTACCCATTGCACTTCCTCCCTTGTGGAACCCAAGATGGAAGACAAACTCTTTGCTTGCTCTTCCCAGATGTCTTCCAAGGCCAAGTTCAAAAAGATATCACCAATCTAGTGAACTCTAGAACAGAGCCTATTCTCCACCTCCAGACTCTGACATTTCTTTAGCAACACTCTCTGGGAGGGGAGCCCAGGAAGCAAGGGTTCTATATCTGCAAATTAAATACAAGGTACATTTGAGAGTGAGAGAGAGAGAGTGAGAGAGAGAGAGAGAGAGAGAGAGAGAGAGAGAGAGAGAGGGAGAGAGAGAGAGAGAGAATGTATACACGCACACACACATAGGTTCTTGAAGTGGGCGATACCGCCCCTGGGGTACTGGAATGATGGGAAGGGTGGTAGTATCCTCAGGTACAGTTGGGGGGCATTGAATAAAAATAAGGGGGTGGTAGAAGCATAAGGAAAGAAGAAAAGAAAATTTTGAAAAACCATCTGTTGTGTAACAGAGTTAAAGTTGTAGTGATTACCTTATTTTCCAAATAAACACTCAAAATGCAAGCTATAACCAATCAGCAGTCAAGTCCATGACAGGTCTTAACAAGCAAGTGTTGGCAGGCAAGTATGTCAAGCATTGGTAGAAAGTCCAACATGCATCAGCAGGAATATGTTGCATGTAATGACTTGTTTACAATATGATACTATATGGTTACATGATGCAATATTGCATCATCAAAATTTTAATGTAGGAAAACCCCCACAAATTTATAATAAATTATTACATTTAAAATGTGTCATTTAAAAACAATTATCATTTTTAAATGATGTAGATAAAAAAAAATTAAAGGGTTAAAGAAAGTAGATTTCCAGGGGGACACTGGGTAATTTTGTTTTTCGAAAATGGGGCAGTAGACCAAATAAATTTGGGAACCTCTGTATATATATATATTTATATTTATATATGCATGTATGTATATATGTGTATATACACATACATATACATGCCTATATATACATATACATATATATACACACACATACACACATACATGCATACATACACATATATGGAGGATCAGAAAAAGTCTCAGGTGATATGGACTAAGCTTTGAAAGAAACTAGAAATTTTTAAAAGGTGAAGGTGAAGAGGGAATATATTCAAGCAAATAGCTCAAATTTATATAATGTGTACAAAGCATTTTACACACAGATTCATTTGATTATCACAAAACCTGGTGATGTAGATGTTATTTTAAATTCTCTTTTCTCAAGTGAGTATATGAAGTCTCAGAGCTGCCTAGGGTCACATAGTTAACAAACATCCAAGACAACATTTGGACCCAGATCTTCCGTAAGCTAATTCTACTAGCCCCTGCCGTGACCCCAACCAAGAAATTGAGATCAACATTGAAGCACCAAGTCTAGAAGTAGGGGACAGATTTCACTGTCTAACTCAGTCACCAGGGCAAACATGGCACAGAAGGAACAGAGAGTAGTCACTTAAAAACAACTGTTTGAGAATGTGATGCAAAAAAAGAGCAATTTGGGAGACTACAAATAGAGAAAATTTGCAAGTTTGGTCCCCTATTCTGCCCTCAGCTAAACAAACCAGGTGGCTCAGTTCTATAACCTTGAATGGCACATTTACAATGGGATTGCTTGCCTGCCTGGCTAACACTTGCTTCCCTAAAGCCCTCCGTTTGAACTTCTGTTATAATCTAGAATGTACTTTGTCATGAATAATTCAGTTATTTATATATAAGTATCTTGTTTGACCCCAGGGATTATAAGAGACTCTGTGGGCCATAATGGAGACTCCAGCTTAGAATCTGAAAAGCCTGGGTTCAAATCTCACTTCTGATGCTTACTGGTTTTAGGACCTTGGGCAAGTCATTTAACCTCCATGTGCCTCAAACAACTCCCTAGAACTTTTCTGCATGGTTTGGTGGAAAGGGCAGCTAGGTGGTGCAGTGGATACAGCACCGGGCTTGGAATCAGGATGACTCATCTTCCTGAGTTCAAATCCAGCCTCAGACACTTAATAGCTATGTGACCCTGGGCAAGTCACAGTTTCCTCACCTGTAAATGTAGGGAAATGGCAAACCACTCCAGTATCTTTGCCAAGAAAACACCAAATGGGATCACAAAGAATTGACACAAATGAAAACAGCAACAGCATAAAAAAAATACCATGTTAGACATTGTACTAAAGTGCTTAAGATACAAATTCAAGCAAAGCAAGATAGTCCCTATACCCAAACAGCTTTAATTCTAATGAGGAAAGATAACACATATGGCATGGTAATGTGGTCTGATGGTAAATATTCAACAACCAGCTCTCTACCTCAAAAAAAAAAGTATGCTGGGAATACTTTTTAGTCTAATCTTCAGTATTAACATTCCCTCCACCACTTTCTGAAGTCTAGACAATCAACAAAACAATAAATCAAGCCTTGATTGTAGCATTTTCCAATTTCTGGATGTAAATGCTCTCACTGAAAATGGAATGATGGCTCTCGCAAGCTGGGTCAAGCCAGTTCCGGCATCCCCCCAGCCTAGGATGTTAGAATAAGGACTAAAGATACTTGTTTGGGAACAAAGCATCAGGAAATGAGACGGGTGGGGTCCAGAAAAGTGGAGAAGAAAGTAAAGTGAAGCATGCTTAAGATTCTACAGATATTTGTTGGATGAATGTTCCTTCAACCAATTCCAATATTTATCTGTGTAATTACTATAGAAATTTGTAATATGTGTTTTTCCAAGTTAATCCTTTGTTCACACGTGAGCTCTGCGACTATATGTAAGAGTCACTGAAAAGCATTTTGTAAATCTCCAAGCATCATGGAAACTATGAGATATTATTGTTGTTGTTGTAATAAATGAGATTTTTTTTTTTGGCATCAGAAAGATTGATAGTTTTGGGGTTAGAAGATCTACGTTCAAATCCTACCTCTGTGACCTTGGGGGGCAGGTAAGTAAGGTAAAGTAAATTCCTTTCTAGGTCTCAGTTATTGTTGTTTTTAATATAAAAAGAAGGGGTTGGTCTAGATGACTCACTCCTAAGGTCACTTGTAATTCTAAATCTATGATCCTTCTAGATAAGGTTCATTTTCTTTGGTAGCAACAAAAAATCTGAGAAATCACCCATGGTATTTTGAAAGAGAAGATTTTGCTTTAAACACAGACACTTCAAGCCCCCAAATGTGCTCTATTGGAAGCATTGGTAACTACAGAGCAGCATCCAGTCCAGCTAAAGATGTTGGCTGTATAGAAAGAAGAGTAGTAACTAAGTGCTACCAGGAAAATGTATGGCACACACACACACACACACACACACATATTTAAAGATTATCACATATGAAAATTGAAATGAAAGCCTCTCTCTGACTTATACAAAAGACCATGTGTCTAGAGTGTATGATGTGCAGTGAGAATTAGCCTTGATCCGTTGAACCAGTGTGCCTGGCTTCTTCAATTTAAGAAGTCAGGAGAAGGCAGAATGATTTTCCCAGAGCAGATTTTGGCTGCATCAATCCCATTAAGTGTCTCTCTCTTGAAGTGGTACTGGCTGTGACTCTTCTCTTAGCGAGAGATAAGACTACAAGGGTTGGTTCGGTCAAGGAAGTGCCTCCAGAATCCTCATCAAATTTAATTTTAAGTAGATGATGTAGTTTCCTTTCTAACGTGGCTTATATCATTATCTTTTCATCTTGAAAATCATAATAGCTGACATTTTTATAGCACTTATAGCATTTTATGGCACTTTAAGCTACGCAAAGCCATTTACCTATGTTGTCTCATTCGATCCTCACGATAACCATGTGGGGTAGATTCTGTTACTATTCCCATTTTATGGATGAGGAAACTGAGGCAAAAAGAGATTGACTGACTTACCCGAGGTCACTCAGCTAAGTTATCTCAGGAGCAATTTGAACTCAAGTCTTCCTGACTCCATGTCCATCATTCTATCCACTGTACCACTTAGATGCCTCTCTATGCTGTAGAAATCAGCATGCTATAATAAGACTGTAAAAATAAAATAAAGGAAATATATTTTCACCAGCATTCTAGTTAGAATAGCTTGATAATGCAGCTGGCTGGCCTCATGCAGATACAGAGGCAAAATTTCAATAGGCAGCATTATTGGAAGACCCCAGGAAGGCTCCTTGGTCTGAATATATATTTATAAATGTATTTGCATGTGTGTATATGTGTATGTATATGTATGCAGTTGTGTATGTACATATATGTCCCCAACATTGTATTGTCATGTTGTCTGAAGTCTGGCACCACTGGATGAAAACATGTCAGTCTTTGAATTCTTTAATTAAGCATCCATATCAAACTAGATTATAAGCTACTGGAGATCTGGGACTACCTTTTTCTACTTTTGTATTCTTATTACCGAGTACAATGATGCATAGACTAGGCATTCATAAAGACTTTTTAAATGAATGATTTAACCTATTATCAATTATTAACATCTCTACAGGGATTCATTTATTAAATTGTTTTCCAGCTGTGACAGCTGAGAGTAATGATAATCATACCTTATGTTTGGATAGCACTCCACAGTTGAGAAGTTTTCTTTTATATTTTCAGTACTGTGATGTACTAAAAAGAGTTCTGGACTCCAGTCAGGATACCCGGGTTTGAGCTTTGGCTTGCTGTTGTTTACTAGCTATGGATCCTGAACAAGCAATTTAAGCTTTATAGGACTCAGTTTCCTCATCTGTAAAACAGGGGTGCTTATACTATACTTAGCTCACAGGATTGTGGGAGGAAAGAGCTTTGTGATCCTTAAAGCATTTTAGGAAGGGGAATTGCTGATAATTCGATGCTCTCAACAACCTTGTGAATTAAGTACATCGCAAATTAGCCATATTTTACATACTACTAAGTGTAGCCTTAAAGAGGTCAAGTGATATGCTTAAAACTATGCATTTAGTGGTAAAACTTTGCCTAGACTGTGGGCTGGTAAAAGATAGGGCTGTGTCACCATGGGGAGTCTCAACTAATGTCATTAGCTCAAGCTAAAGCCTTACTCATACTCAAGAGCTTCATTCTGAGGAAGGTCAGGAGCTGAGTGCAGAGTTTTCCAACTAGGGAGATCCAAGGAGTATCGCTGGGGAGCTGATTCAAGGGGATCAAAATAAAGCTCAAAATAAGTGAGAATAATAAAAGCCAGCCAGCAGGAGTTGTGTGGTCACTGTCCTAAGGCCTGCAACAACAATGAAACCAATAAAAAGTGCCTACTGCTTAAAGGTCGCCAGAGCAGGCAGGAAGGGGAGATTCAAGATTTAGTTAGGTAGATAGATAGATAGATAGTAAATAGAGAGATAGGTAGATAGAGATAGAGTACAGAGATAAAAGATAAAAATGACAGACAGGGATAGATGATAGATTAGAGAGATGATAGATGGATAGGTAGAGATAGGATAGAGAGAGATAAGCAGATAGAGATTAAAGAAGTAAGAGATAAGATGATAGATATAGATGACATATTAGATAGATGATAGATGGATGGATAGGTAGAGATAGGTGATATATAGAGAGATGTAGAGATGATATAGATAGATAACAGAGATAGGTATAGATGATAGATTAGATCGGTTATTGTCCTTTGTTCTCAAAGAGGACCAAATGATATCACTATGCTAGTGTCAAGTTACAATGCTTCCTACTGTGGTTGATCAGATCAATATGAGCTCAGAATGCTCTACCACAGGTCAGGTACAAATAGTCCACGTGAACATTTGGAGTGAGTTCTCTAACTTTGTGCATCTCGTGTTTCTTTTGAGCTGTCTCAATTCAGCCAGCCTTTGTATGAGCAATGGACTCCCTACCTTGTAAATCTCAGCTGGAATAGAATCAGCATCACGTGCTTTGCCACATGAAAGGAGCCTAATGGCATTCAAAACGTCTTCTTCAGTTGGAGCTTCAGCTAGGGAGGGATCGACTTCAACCTGAGGTAAACAGTCAGTGGCCTCAGCATTGATTAATGATGGTCTGTTGAGAACAATATGGAAGTGTTCAGCCCATCTCTCTAGGATCATGTCCTTATCGCTAATCAATGTGGCTCCATCAGCACTGAGTAGTTGAGATGCACCATAGGTCTGCGGCCCATAAATAGCCTTCAGGGCATCATAAAAGTGCTTTGGATTGTTACTATCAGCATAAAAATGAATTTCATCTGCCTTCTTACTGAGCCAAGAATCCTGCATCTCTCTAAGCTTTGCTTGTATTTTACTTTTGATGTAACTAAATACTGCCTTTTTTGAGATGAGTAAATTATCCTGCTGGTAAACCTTGTCCAGTTCTTGTTTTTCATTTAGCAGCTTCTGAATTTCCCAGTCATTTTCATCAAACCAGTCTTGATGTTTGTGAATGTTCTGACCCAGATGAGCAAATGCAGTGCTGTACACCAAATCTCTGAAGGCTTTCCACTCCTTTTGTGCTCTACTGTTGCCAACTGTATGCTGGCTCAACTTTCCCTCCAAGTTAGCAGCAAACTGTTCCCACTCAGAGAAGAGCTCTAATCTGTTGACATTAATTCTTCCCTTAGTCATTTTGCCTTGGGGGAACTGCTTTGGTTGAAGGCGAATGTTTAGCTTGGAGAGGATAAATCTATGATCAGTCCAGCGCTCTGTACCACACATTACCTGTATTACTCTCACATCCTGTCTCTCTCTTCTCTTCACAACCATAGTCTATTAAATGCCAATGTTTGCTGTGAGGGTGCATCCACAAAATCTTATTGCACTTAGGTAAATGGAAGACAGTGCTGGTGATGAGAAGGTCACGAGATACACAAGTCTTCAGTAGCAAGTGACTTGTGCTCTTGCTGTTTCCAACTCCATTCCTCCCAAGGACTCCCTGTCAGTCTGGTACTCTGAGCCTACTCTAGCAGTAAAGTCTCCCAGAATTATAAGCTTGTCCTCTTTTGGTACATTGATGATGAGGATCTCCAGGTCTTTGTAAAATTTTTCTTTGACCTCATCAGGATTTGTAATGGTGGGAGCATAGACACTGATGATGGTAGCATGGCATTTTCCTGCAAGTGGCAACTGCATTGTCACGAGTCTGTCATTCACTCCTTTTGGCAGGCACACAAGCTTGTTAACTAGATTAGTTTTGATTGCAAAACCTACACCAGCTTCACAGTGCTGCCCTTCACTGTGGCCACTCCAGAAAAATGTGTATTCAGCTCTGACTTCAGTAAGCTGGCCTTCATTTGCCAGCCTTGTTTCACTCAGGGCTGCTTTTTGGTTGTGATACCTACTGAGTTCTCTTGCAACAAGAGCTGTTCCTCTTTCAGGTCTGCTGGATTTTGTGTTGTCTATAAGTGTGTGCACATTCCATGTATCAACGGTGACTATTTTGTGGAGAGCTCACACAGGGCAAGCATTCATCTGGTGGTCAGAAGAAATGATACAAGGGCACTGTCAAGGTCTCTCTCAAGAACTTTGGAATTGATTGTGTGACATGGAAGACATTGGCACAGGACCACTCAGCATGGTGTTCCCACATCACAGAAGGTGCTGTGCTCTATGAGCAAAGCAGAATTGAAACAGCTCAAAGGAAACACAGGATGTGCAAGTTTGGAGTATCCACCCCAAATATTCACATGGACTATTTGTGCCTGACCTGTGGTAGAGCATTTCGAGCTCATATTGGTCTGATCAGCCACAGTCAGACACATTCTTGACTCAAGCATAGTGATGTCATTTTGGTCCTCTTTGAGAATGAAAGACAACAACCAACCAACCAACCAATGGTGAGTGGAATCATCTTTGTAGACGTTTTTACATTTTTTGGTGTCTTTCAACCACACAGTGGGATCCCTGCTTGCCACAGTAATCAGGCCAAGGTTGCGTAAGCAGACAATTTTTAGGGTACCTTTTCTAGCCTCATTCTCACACCAGGAGGTGAGCAGTGCAGTCCTTAAAAGGCTGCTGAGATACCCAGGGAGCTGCCAAATCCCACTGCTGCTTCCAGCAAGAAGCTGACCCTATGGCCTGGACCACCTGTGTGCAGGATTGTGACTACAGCTCTCAGTGTATCTGCACCTGCTGCTCTGTCACTTGCCTGTCACCACAGTACTTTGAGATAGGTAATAACAGTAAAATGATATGGGTGATGTCTTTTGATTCATGCATAAATTGGATTTAAGTGAGGCAGAGTTACACAAAATCGTCAGCCTTACTCTCTCTTCCAGAGTCATCACAGTTCAGTGGCAGGATAGAGTCAAGACAACTTACGATAGCTGGAGATGCAGTGGATGACCTTGGCGTCTTTGATGTCTAACCAAGCTCTTAGTGCTCCACAGCACCTGTTTCAGCTGCCTTCATGACTATTGGAACAAACTGTTCTCATCCACCCATTCCACCAGGGGAGGTCTTCACATACTTGGGGTAGACATCCCCCTAACTCACTGATGAGTTTGAGACCTTGGTGGTTTGAGACGCAGCCTGGTTTAGCTCATCTGCCAAAACAGTTTACCGGGGTGTGCATGCTATAACTTCTCAGAGCCACAGGTGAGAGCTGAATGGATCAGGTGGACCCCAAAAGTGGAAAGCAGCCCTCAAAAGAGTTCAGCAGCCTTCACACCAGAGGTACTAGTCTTCCCTGAACACAGGAGAGAGAGATGGTAGAGAGATAGATTAATGGATGAATGGATACATTGATAGGTAGAGATAGATGAGAGGAATGAATGAGAAAGACGAGAAATAATAGAGATAGCTAGCTAGATATGGATGATAGATTATCTAGTTGGTAGAGAGACTGATAGATAGATAGATGGAGCATTTACTAATTTATGTGCCTGGCAGTATGCTAAGTGCTAGGAATACATATACAAGCGAGCAAGATAGTCTCTATCAGGGGTGTGCCAGAGCCAGCTTGAACTGGCTAGTGAGAACCAATCTTTAAATTTTGAGTGTGAGTATTCACACCTCAGAAATCAGCAAACACTACAAATCAGGGCTTGATTTATTATTCTGCCATTTGCCTAGACAAGAAGATGGTGGAGAAAATGTTAAAATGCAGATTAAACTTTAAAGATATATCTTGTCCTACCTTTTTTTTGGTAGAACTAGTTGTTAAATATTTATTCTCAAGAAGGGTACATTCTAATGGGGGGGGGTGACATGTATAGGTAAGACCCAGTTAATTACCATAAAGTCCTCACAGCCTAATAAAGCATGGTGAAGACACCAACACTGATAGCTACAATATGCAATATTCCGTAGTCATAAGATGCTCTGAGTCCAGAGCTCTGAGGGACCTTAGAGGCTATCTAATCTAAACTGCTCTTTTTCCGGATGAGGGAACCGAGGCCCAAGAAAGGTATGTGACTTGCCCAAGGAAGGTCATACAAATAGCAGGCATTGGAAGTGGTGTTTGAACCCGGGTCCTCTTACTTCAGGGACAGGATATTGCCCTATGTTACACTGCCTCCAATGGAGTAAGCCACTTCAACTGTCCAGTTTCAGCTTCCTCAGCTGTAAAATGGATATAATAAGACTTACATTGCCTGCCTCAATGGTTTATTATGAAGTTCAAAGGAGATGATGTATGGAAAGCACTTTGAAAATTTCAAAGTACCAAATAAAATTTTCTATTATTATTATTATTATTATTACTATTTCATTAGCTGTGGGTCAACTGAACGAATCACTTCATCCCTTGGGTCTTTGGTTTCTGCTCTGCACCAGGAGGGGTTTGGATGGGATGATCTGGGAGGTCCTTCTCTGCTCTAATATTACATAACCTTTTGCTTTTAATGGACCAGACCTCTGATTTATTAGTATAGGTAGTAATGCCTATATATTACCTATATAGAGATATACCTATATATGTACCCATACATCACCTATATGTAGATATGCCTATATATTACATATATAGATATACCTATATATTATATATGCCATACATTATCCATATATAGCTATACCTATATATTGTATATACTATATATTACCCATTTGTACCTATATACAATATATACCTATATTACCTATATATAGATTTATTTATATATTATATATGCCCATATAGTACCTACATGTACCTATAGTATATATTTATGTATTACCTATATATACCTATATGTTACTTATACCTACATAATATATACTATAGTTTCTCAAATTTTTTTGTTTCAAGATTCCTCTACTCTCTTAAAACTCAGGACCCCCTCAAAGAACTTTTGTTGATGTGGGTTATATATATTGATATTTCTATTATTAGAAATGAAAATAGTATTATTATGAGAATAGCTTTGATTTCATGAACCCCCTGAAAGAGTCTTAGGGACTTCCAGACCACACTTTAAGAACTGTTGATATGGGTATACCTTGGAGATATTGTGGGTTTGTTTCCAGACCACCGCAATAAAGCAAATACTGCAATAAAGCAAGTCACATAAATCTTTTGGTTTCCCAGTGCACATAAAAATTATGTTTACACTATGATGTAGTCTATTGAGTGTGCAATAGTATTATATCTAAAAAAAAACAAAGTACATACCTTAATTAAAAAATACTTTATTTCTAAAAAAAAATCTAACCATCACCTGAGCCTTCAGCGAGTCATAATCTTTTTGCTGGTAGAGAGTCTTGCCTCGGTGTTGAAGGCTACTGACAGATCAGGGTGATGTTTGTTGAGGGTTGACTTGGCAGTGGCAATTTCTTAAAATAAGACAATAATGAAGTTTGCCATATCTATTGAGTCTTCCTTTCATTTGAACACTTAGAAGCCATTGTAGTAATTGTAATAATTGGCTTAATTTCAATACTATTGTATCTCAGGGAATAGGGAGGCCCAAGGAGAGAGAGAGAGATGGGGAATGGCTAGTCAATGGAGTAGTCAGAACACATACAACATTTATCAATTAAGTTTGCCATCTTACATGGGCACAATTCATGGAGCCCTAATACAATAACAATATTGACATCAAAGATCATTGATCACCATAACAGGCATAATAATAATAATGAAAAAGTTTGAGAAATATCACAAGAATTACCAAAATGTGACACAGAGACACTATGTGAGCTCATGCTGTTGGAAAAATGGCACCAGTACACTTGCTTGACACAGGTTGCCACAGACCTTCAATTTGTAAAAAAAAAAAGTGATTTCTGCCAAGTGCAATAAAGTGAAGCTCAGCAAAACAAGGTATGACTGTATAGGGAACTACAAGAGAGGAAACATCTTGTAGATATCAGCACCTTAAAGTTTTAGACAGCTGGGGAGGGGTCACCAAGAAGTTAAGGGACTTCACTGGACCATTATCACATGCCAGATTGAACTCGTCTTTCTAAGGCCAGGTCTTGAGCCATTATTCTACACTCTCTCTTTCAGTACCTATGGAAGACAATTCACCAAAGTATGCAAGGCTATTCATGCCAATGGAGCTTCAGATACATGGGTTCTAATAGGATTATAGAATTTTAAAGAAAGTCCATAACAGCCCCTGAGCTGGCCAGAAAAAAACCTGATGAATCAACTCATAGGTCAATGTGAAACACGTCTGTGTGTAGCTGAGTAGAATGTGAGCAGAAGAGAGTAGCCCTGAGACTTTTGGCTACTTAGACATGGCTACAGTCACAGTTTTTTCTTATCCTTTTTGGGGGTGGAGGGAGATGGGCTGTGGTATATCCCAGACCATAGTGCTTCACCATCAGTGAATATTCACACACACACACACACACACACACACACACACACACACACACAAGCTAACGCAATAGAATTGAGTTTGAAAAGAGACCTCAGGCCAATTTTTCAAATAGGGAAACTGAGGAGCAAAGGAAAAAAAGAGAATTACCCAAGTTTTTAGAGAGCCAGGATTTGAACCCTTTTCCTTAGACTCCCATTCTAACTCTTTTCCCACTTTACCATATTTAAGCATATGGTGTTTTCAAGAGGGAAGAAACCACATGTGCAAACACAGGCTCTTGGTAACAAAGCACTCATTGATGGTGGGGGATGACAGCATTGAGGTCTGAGCAGCTTTGGAGAAAATGTAAACGAAGTGTCCATTAATAGCCCGTGATGTTCTGATGGCAGCAGGCAAGACTACAACAAGCAAGAGTGGGGAGAGAGGAAGCCGGGAGATTTTTTTTTTTAATTGATACCAACATAACTGAATTGTGAGGGCTTGCCAAGCACTGAAGGAGTCCTTGGTGCTGTATTTGAGCCAGATCAAATAACTGAAACAGAAACACACCAATGGAGAAAGTGACTCCAACGCAGAGGTGTGAGGTCACTGGCTAGCTCCTGCCTTTTCCTAGACCCCTTCCCCCCATATCCTACCGCAGTGAAAACCAGATCCCTGGCATTGGAAAAAGCTGGACCTGGTCCTGGCCCTGGGTCTGTTTCCAGAACAAGTATTTCCCCCCCTCCCCCAAACAATGCAATGGAAATGATACCAAAGAGTAATGCAGCAATAAAGAGTTCAAAAGGACAGAACTGGAGTGACTGAATATGCCCATAAATCAATGCCCAGCAGCAGTAGGCAAAGCCTCAGCATACCCTCTGGCCAAACTGCCCAATTCGGCAGAAGGGAGTTATATACGGTCTGAGCCAAATTGTCTACCATTGAATCAGTGACCCAGGCAAGGGGTGCCAAAATCATGGAATCCAACAAGACAGAAAGCAGGGCTTGTTGCAAAGGGCAGAGAAGAGGTGGACTGCGTGTCTGAAGAGCGCTGGTGCCTAGGAGGGCATTGGCTGTTACTTGAGAAACAAAAGCTTAATTACCTTAATGTGCTCATTACAGTCTCCTTTTTCTTTTGTCACAGAGGAAATGAACTAAAAGCAGAAGAAATCATTACTGGATGGACTGAAACAGGAAAAAGGAAGACGCTCTTTGCAAAACTGTTCATTGTCCCTTCGTGTTTGTCTCCCTGTTCCAGAGTTTCCTACTCACCTGTAGACGCCAAGGGATCCCCTACTGAAGGCAACCCAGTTTGTTTTTAAGGGGATTCATTTTGCATACATCCTGTATTCACTTCTCTGTAGATATGTTGTAGTCCCCTGGAGGAGAACAAGTTTCTTGAAGGCAGGGACTTTCTCATTTTGTACTTCAATCTACAGGGCCTACCATAGTACGAAGCACCAGAACAGGGGCGGGGAACCTGAGGCCTGGAGGCCACATGTGGCCCTCAAGGTCCTCAAATGCAGCCTTTTGACTGAATCCAAACCTCACAGAACAAATCCTGTTCAGTGAAGTTTGGATTCAGTCAAAGGGTTGCGGTAGAGAACCTAGAGGGCCACATGTGGCCTCTAGGTCGCAGGTTCCCCACCCTCGCACTAGAAGGTACTCAGTAATTAAATCCATTATACTGTAAGCTCCTTGAGGGCGGAGACTGTCTTTTGCCATTTTTTTTTATCCCCAGCACTGAGCACGGTGCCTGGCATATAATATGTATTTTTTTTTACTAATTGACTCTGTTGCTTGATTGGCCGGTAGATTTATGTTTGAGGAATTTAATGACAGGAACTTCTAGGTTGAATGTGGGTTACCTCTGGGAAGAAAGGCCAAGTATGCCTCACTTTTATAATTCACGTGCTCCTTTATTACCTTCCTTGGCCCTTTTGCTGATTTTTAGGACTTCAAAACCATGCCTTCTCTACTGCTGTCTCATCCTGGAATTTCCCTCAGAGCCTAGGGCCTCCTTGCATTGAAGCCCTGAAATATCCCTCCACAAGCACTCCCATTTTTCCCACTGGGGAGTTCCTCCTGGAGCAGGGGTGTGCTGGAACTAAGAGCTGATTGTTAAATTTTCAGTGTGAGCATTTACACTTTAGTAGTTGTTGCCCAGTTGTGTCTGAACCTCTTTGAGCCCATTTGGGGTTTTCTTGGCAAAGATAATAAAGTGGTTTGCCATTTCCTTCTCCAGCTCATTTTACAGATGAGGAAACTAAGGCAAACAGGGTTAAGTGACTTGCCCAGGGTCACACAGCTAGGAAGTGTCTGAGGGCAGATCTGAACTCAAGAAGATGAATCTTCCAGACTCCAAGTGCAGCCCTCTTTCCGCTGTACCACTAGTTGCCCTTGTCCAAAGAAACACGTGGAAAACAGCAGAGCTGGAATTTGAACCTGAGTCCAGTAACTCCCAGGTATTTTGTGTTCTTTCCATGCAACTATTATTATTATTATTAAGGGACGATCTGTAACGGCAACCACACCGGCATAACCAAGATTGGCCTGCTAGCATAGGTTCTTAGATCTGCTTTTTGAGGAAAGACTGGGGTTAACAAGCCTACTTTTAATTACATTCACTAGTTCAGGGGAAGGGTCAGCACCCGGAATGTCAGAGAAAACACAAGCAGAGAAATCAGCGTAAAGACCAACACACAGGGCTCTGACTGCCTGAATCAAAGCAATGTTATTATACACTTTACATACACCCCTGGGTTGAGAGAACCTTTACATTTGAGTAGTCAGGGAGCTCTGAACATATGGCTACTCAGAATCTCGATTAGGAAATCAAAAAGTCCTTCTCGTAAGTGAACCCCCAAAGTAAAATACCAACTCAAAGTATATATAGACTTCTAGGAGCCAGAAGGAATCACAACCCTTGTGTGGTATCTAATTAGAAATTAGCAAAAGGTTCGAAAGTCTTCCTGTAAGCAAGCCTCCTCTAAGCAAGCTCCTCCCCCAGTAGGCTCTGTGACCCAGGATGTATCACAGCTGTGAGCTGGGCCAGAGCTCAAAGCAGGTCACATAGGCCTATTAATGGATGGGAAAAATCTTCATATCTCATTAACATTACACTAGCTCATGGTCAAAAATGGTAATCGGTAATCACTCAGCAGCAAGATGATTTTTAAGGTTCATTCCAGTTCTAAGTTGCTACTTCAAAAAGAAGAGAGGTCATCTTCATTGGAGGTATTCAAGTAGAAGCTAGAAGGCCACTTGTCAAGGGCGTTATAATGGAGGAGGCTCATTCTACAAGTTTAGATTGGATTAGATGGTCTCTGAAGTTACTTACAAATCTACTATCCTGAGGTTAATTGTATATACGTGTGTATGTGTTTGTGTGTACACGTCAGGGATCAAACAGGATTAAATCACAGGATATAGAGCCGGAAAAGGACTCCAGAGATCACCTAGTTTAATCTCACCTCTCATTTTCCGAATGAGGAAATTGAGATAGAGGGGAGAAAGAACGTTACATCCCCAGAGTAAGTATCAGCGTCAAGAGTTGACCCTCCTCTTAATTCCAAATCCAGTCCTCTTTTCAGTATACCCTCTCATTTTTTCCTACTTAAAGGAGGGAAGTGGTATTTTGAAGGAACTCTTATAGCCACTCTCTTAGTAACAAGAAAAGTCTCTTTATTACATCATTTATCATCTCCCAATTTGTCTTTTTCTGTAAACTCAGATTTGCAATCCTAAACTGAGCAGGAATATTTTCATCTGTTCAAAAGGTCTTCTTTAAAGAACTTCTTCTTGTTATTGTTCAACTATTTTCAGTCCTGTCCAATTCTTCGTGACCCCATCTAGGGTTTTCTTGGGGAAGATACTGAAGTGTTTCGCATTTCCTTCTCCAGATTATTTTACAGAGAGGAAACTGAGGCAAACAAGGTTAAGTGACTTGCCCAGGGTCCCACAGCAGGTAAGTGTCTGAGGCTGGATTTGAATTCAGGAAGATGAGTCTTCCTGTCTCCAGGCCTAGTACTTTATCCACTGTACCACCTAACTTTGAGAATTATGTATAAACATATAATTGAGCCATTCCAATTAGGAAAGCATTAAAAATCTGTTTTAATCCAATTAAAATAAATTTATTCAATGCCTGCTATGTGCAATGTACTAGAAAGCTACCATATAAACAATTTATGATTTTGTCAAGGTCAGAAAATAGGAACTACCTCCACCAATGCTGGTCACAACCGTCTATGATTTACTAGATAAATCCAAGGGAGCTTCTTGAGATACATAAAGTGACGTGACTTGCCTAGGGTCTCAAAGTTAGTGTTAGAGGTAGATTTTAAAGCTAGGATTTACTGATTCCAAAGCTTAATGTCTTTCCCTCTGTCAATGCTTTGGATGCTGGGGTTGAAATGATGGAAAAGAAGCTTACTGGGTAGGGTTGTAGGGTTTCTAAGACCTTTCCTCAAACAAGAGTTGTGAAGTTGAATGTGATTAGGTTAATGGAGAAGTTCAATCAGACGGTAAGAAATTTGAAGAGGGAATTGAAGAGGGAGACATCACTTCCAATGGGAGTGAGGTTGGGGAAGGTTTCGTAAAGGAAGTAACATCTGAGTTGTGTCTTGAAGAACAAGCAGAAATTTACTAAGGGAAGAGATGTGGAAAAACCAAATTTTCTAAAGGTGCTTGTCATGGCAACCCAGTCACTCACTAATCGAGAGTCCAATGGTGAAAATCAGGGTTGGCCATGACTTCTCACCTTGGAGCCTCCAAATGAAAACTACAACCTAAAAGTTCGCTTGGCTTTCTGATTCTCCAGGCCCAGAGTGAACTGAAATCCCACCTGAAATGCAACACAGCCAGACTCAAGAGTTGCCATGGAGGCACCTTCATTATGTTTACTCTTCTGCTGTATTTACACAATGACCAGCCAGCCTCAGCTCATTCATTGGCACTCAGTTTACAGTCAACAAAACTCCACAAAGTCTTCCCAGATGAAGGGAGAAGAGGATCTTACCATCCCCAGAAAGAACAGAATTTATATTAAATTACTTGCCAGAAGAGAGACAGCAAGGACCTCCTTGAGGACGGTTGGTGGGACAGGCAAAAGCTTTGCTATGTGACATCCCCTCCCTGAGAAAGCTTCTTTGGCATTATTTAGGGTTGAATTAATGCGGGGTATTTTTTTATCCAGGAGATTAAATCAAGCCATCCATTAAAGAAATAATCCATGTACTTGGTTTCCATTAACAGGGCTTTGGTCCCCCTCCCCCTTTGTCCTAGTTTCCCCTTATTTAAACATCCTTTCCTCGGATTAGTAATATCACTGTGGCATTTAGGCTCTGGCTTGGGGGAGTGGGTGGGATCTGCTCCCTATGCAGGCCTTGCTGATTCATCTCTGTGAATCATTTGTCAGGGGTGCCACTGCTGGGCCCGCTTGCTTCCCTGAGTGAATAAATGATAGAAAACTTGTAAATTCTCCTTTTCTCCTTCCCACTCTTCCCTCCTCCCCTTCTGTCTCTCCCTTTGTCTTCTTTTTCTCTCTCCTCTCTCTCCTCTCTTTCCCAATCTCTTCTTCTACTCTCTTCTCTCCCCTCATGTCCTTCCCTTCTTTTTCTCTCCCCGCCTTCCTCAATCTCTTCCCCTCCTTCATCCCCATCCCTTCTTTTTCTCTCTCATCTCTCTCCTCCCTTCCCCAATCTCTTCCTCTACTCTCTTCTTTTTCTCTCCCTGCCTTCCTCAATCTCTTCCCCTCCTTCATCCCCATTCCTTCTTTTTCTCTCTCCTCTCTCTCCTCCCTTCCCCAATCTCTTCCTCTACTCTCTTCTTTTTCTCTCCCTGCCTTCCTCAATCTCTTCCCCTCCTTCATCCCCATCCCTTCTTTTTCTCTCCCTTCCCTCTCTATTTTTTCATTTTCTTCCCCTTCCCTCTCTTCCTCCCCCTCCGTTCCATCTTTTCAGATGTTTAACACTTTGTGTGGGTCAGGAGGAGAGATCTTGGGTCACACCAGCTGCCCAAGAGCCTGGGAACATCAGCTGTTTCCCAAATGCTGGTTGCTTGTGGGCCCAGAGCCCCTGGCTTCTCACCATTCCAGGGCTGATCTCACCCACACCATGCTTCCCACTAGGTAATTTATGGATTCAAATATCTAAACTGTGACCAACCCAGTACATTCATGAAAGCCAGACGTTGAGGAGTCATGCTTCCCAGACCAAATTGGACTCTCTGTTACTTGAGGTCAATTATTATAAACTATCAATTTTGTAGGAACGCTATTAATTCAACTGTTGTGTAAACCATGTCCCTGTTTCTCAACAATTACATCTTGTGAGATTTCAAACAGCAGTGATCTCTAATCTTTATTCCCTCCTCTTCTCCCTCCCATCCTCCTAATGCCCCCACCCCGAATGGAAGTTTCCAGCTGTGTATTATTTGGATAAGATTCCACCCCAGTTTTTTCCATAATACGCAGTCGGACCAATTCCAGGTCCCAGATGTGCTATTTATTTACTCTGAAGCATCTGGGCCTCAACACAATCCTGTCCCTGCAACGTGGCAAACTTGTGAAAAATCAGGGTGGCAGCCAGATAGCAAACAAACTGAACTCTCTTGGCAAGCAGGGAAAACATTTCAAAGGAGAATGAATGGGGGGGGGCGTGGGAGGAGTGGGAGGAGGCCTAAGAGCAAGCAAGGGAGTGATGGGCATAAGAGAAGACAGAGATACAAGCAGGGTTTTTCCATCCTGTGCCTTCTAATGTTACAGATGAACAGATTAACATTGGAAGCTGCGGATTTTGTTTCTGGGGTTGGGCAGCTTCTAAGACTAAACAAATCAGTCCAGGGTTCTCAAAGAAAACTGAACATTGTGTGGACACCCAGGGAAAGCTAATGATCTTTAGGTCTAACTGATAAGGCTGAGAGGATGGTGGTCCAGGCACCACAAGAGGACACACAAGATTGTAAGCATACCATTCTGAGAGCAGGGCCATTTGATCTTGTTTTGGCAAAACAGGATCAATCCAGCAAAGTTTTAGATGAGATAGGATTGGTCCCGACCCTGGAACAACATTCTGGGAAAACAGATCTATGCTCAAAGTTGGCACAGTGGGGGAAAAAAATGGATTGCGTTTGGAGTTGGGGCTGGGGATTCTATTCCTGTTCTGTTATTCACTACCTGTGAGACCCTGGATAAGACAATTAACCTCAAAATAAGCCTCAGTTTAGAGGTTTCCTTATCTACAAAGTAAAGATGTGGGATTACAAGCTAACTTCCAACACTAAATCAATCATCCTATGATACTAATTGTTCAACTTTGAGACAAATTCTCAGGGAAGGGACTTTTCCAGATTAAAATCCTAGAAATATTACCCAAGGTAGGAAGGAAACTTTTAAGATTCTCAAAAATGTCAGAATTATAAGACCTCAAGAATTCACCAGATCCAGAGGTTTTTAACTTGGGGTCTGTGAACTTGCTTTTAAAAATATTTGGATAACTATTTCAGGATAGTTGGTTTGCTTTGCAGTTATTTAGACTTTCTTCTGTGCATTTAAAAACATTATTCTGAGAAGGGGTCCTTAGGCTTCACCAAATCACCACAGGGGTCCATGAAACAAAAAAAATAATTACAAATCCCTGATTTATTTCCACTCATACCTGAATAGGAATCACTTCCCCTTCCAACAGCTCTAAGTGGTTATGTGTTGTTTTTCAGTCATTTCAGTCAAATCTGACTCTTCACAACTCCATCTGGGATTTTCTTGGCAAAGATATTACAGTAATTAACCATTTCCTTCCCTAGCTCATTTTACAGATGAGGAACTGAGGCAAACAGGGTTAAGTGACTTCCCCAAGGTCATACAGCTAGTATCTGAGGCCATATTTGAACTCAGGAAGACAAGTCTATTCATTCTATCCACTGCACCACCTACCTGCCTCTACATGGTTATGTAGCCTCTGTCAAAGGCCTCCTGGGATGGGGCACTTTACTACGACCACTTTTGAACAACTCTAATTATTGGGAAAATTTTCTTTATGTCGAGACAAAAATCTCCCTCTCTCTGCATTTTCTATTTGTTGTCCAATAGGGTATAAGTTCCTCAAGGGCAATGTTTATACTCTCAGTACAGTGCCTAGCATATAATAGATGCTTAATAAAGGCTACTTGACTGACTGTGTAGCACATTGCCTGGTATGCAGAAGGGATTTAATAATGACTTTTGTATTGGAAACAAAAAAAGCAAAATTGATTAGCAGGTAGTTGATACCCAAAAACCCCTCTGGGTTCATTTTGTGGTGGGAAAGACCCAACACTGCCAAGTTCCCCTTCCCTGTTTGTCTGCCCTTCACTCCCTCGTCAGGCTGTCCAGCTTCATCCAGCTGCCGGATTGCTCACACTGCTTCGAGGAGATGGGAGTCACCAACTCTTTTCCTTTTGGTGAGATGGAGAAACACCAAGCCTTACTATCCCCTGCCATAGCATCCTAAGGACCTCTATGCACTATACATATCTGGAACTGTCATCTGACACACTGATGCAACCTGAAGACTCCGAACTTCTCCATCCACCCTTCAGATTAACTTTCTTTTCTGCATTGTCTCCTCTAATTAGAATGTGAACTTCTTGAGGGCAGGGATGTTTAATTTTTCCATTTGTGTCCCCACAGTTCTTGGCACATCATACGTGCTTAAATGCTTTTTAGTTCATTTACTCAAGTTAATTGAGGAGATAATAAGAGAGCATCTAGTTGTCTTTTTGACTTCAAATCACTTGGACCAGATGAACTAAACCCTTGGTACTATGGGAATGAGCAGATGTGATTGCTGAACCACTTTTAGGCAGATGGGAAAGACCATGGAAAACGGGAGAGGTGGTACAAATTAGAGAAAGGCAAATATGCCAATTTTCTAAAAATGCACGAGAACAGAGTCTGCAAACTATAGGCAAGTGAGCCCGATTCTGATTCCTGGGAAAATTTTAGAATGGATCATTAAAGAAATGTTTGGCTAGCATCTGGACAGGGAATCAGTGATTACAAAGTCAGCGTGGCTTCATCAAAAACAAGTCATGCCCAACTAACTTCATTTCCTTTTTTTTCTGGCAGGATTATTGAACTCGTATGTGGGGAATGCTGTACATGTAATTTACCTAGTTCTTAGCAAATTTTCTGATGAGGTTTCTCAAGCAATTGTAGAGAAGATGAAGAGATATGGCTAAGAAGATTATACAATTAGATGAATTCAGTACTGGTTGGACTCAAAGTGAAGTTGTCCATGGAAATATGGTAGCAGGTCTCCAGTTGGGTACTCTAGGGAACTGTGCTTGTCCCTGTGCTATTAAACATTTTAATCAATGATTTGCATAAAGGTATAGATAGCATGCTCATCAAATTTGGAGATGACTAAAAAGGAGAAGACTAGTCAGCCCATTGGCCAATAATTAAGTTGGAAGAGGATCTTGGCAGTCAAGCATTGGGCTAAATCAAATAAGATGCACCTCAATAGGGATAAATATAAAGTTCTATACTTGGGTACAAAACAACCCATTGTCATAAATACAAGACAGAGGGGACAAGGTTAGGTAGCAATTGTTCTGAAAACAGATCTGAAGTTTTCCATTTATGAATCTACATTGTTGTGGTAGCAAAAAGAGTTAATTCAATCCTGGGCTGCATTGAAGTGCATGGTTTTCAGGAATAGGGAAGTGATCATCCCATTGTACTCTGCCTTAGTAAAACATCATCTGTAGTATTGTGTTCAGTTCTGGGAGCCACAATTTAAGATGAACATTAAGATGAACAGAAGAGGCTGACCAGGATAGTGAAGGGCCTTGAGTTCATGCCATATGAGGACTGATGGAAGGAACTAGGAATGTTTAGACTGGATAAGGGAAGACTTGTGTGAGTGTGTGAGTGTGTGTGTGTGTGTGTGTGTGTGTGTGTGTGTATGATAGTTGTGTTCAAGTATTTTAAGGGTTGATACATGAAGAATGTATTAGACTTGTTCTGTTTGGTTCCAAAGGGCAGAAGCAGGAGAAATGGGCAGATGATGCAAAGTGGATAATCAAGAAAATGTTTCCTAAGAATTAGAGTTATTCGAAAGCATAAAGGGCTGTTTTGAGAACTGCTGGATTCCCCATTCCATGGAGGTCTTCAAGTAGAGGCCAGATGACCACTTGTTGGGGGTGTTCTGGTGGGGATTCCTGTTATGTATTGGTTCAGACTAGATCACCCCAGAGAGTCTTTCTACCATTCAAAATTTGTGATTCCGTAAATGCCTCTTGGATGAGTTGCTCTTCGTTCTGCCTTCTGGGTTCAAATAAACCAAGTGCAATCCTCTTCCACCCTGCTTTGTGGAATGGGATGTGGAACACACCTACATGAAAAAAGGATCAAACTATTCTGTAAGAAAGACCCCCCAAAACGAAGGAAGTCCGATTTTTAACTCTTTCTGTAAACATGTAACACCAGCTGTAACCATGACATTTTGGTCAATGAGGTACCAGGCTAGAATCTATTTGGGACATCAGCAGGCCTTCTCATGCTCTATAGTTCTCAAAATTTTTTTCCCCTCCAATCACAGGATTATTATTTTTACAATATTTCCAGAGAGCCAGAAGACTGGCCTGTGTGTGGAAAATTGTAAGTGTAAATTCCATAAAATTTGTGGGAGACTCTCATGCAGTTCTAGTCTATACAATTCCAGGCACACCTGGGCAGAACTCCTGGCAGCCAAGGCACGCCCTCTGCTATAGATGGAGACCTACTCTGCTTGCGTATAAAGCTAGCCTTGAGCAGAATATGACACCATTTGGTGAGGGGGGCCCTATGTCAACCTAACTTGTATGAAATGATCATATTTGTAGAGAAAACAAGTCAATTCACATTTCCTTTTCCTTGGGAGGACAGATAATCATAGCAGAAAATTCTGACTCCCTTGAGGCCTTTGGGTACCAAGTACCAGGAAGATTCTCTCTACCCCTCTTCTTCCATTTGACTCAACTAATACATAGGACCAATGACTGAAATTTATATAGAGCCTTAAGGATTTCAAAGCACTTTTCATACATTATCTCATTTGGTATTCATAACAACTCCATGAGGTAAGTGCTATCATTATCTCCACTTTACAGATGGTGAAACTGAGGCATGGAAAGATTAAGTGACTTGATAGGTAGAGTTGGAAGATAAATGTGAATCCAGGACTTCCTGACCCCATATTCAGCAACTCCCTTAACCCTGTTTGCTTCAGTTTTCTCATCTGTAAAATGAATTGGAGAAGGAAATAGCAAATCACTCCGGTATCCCTTTTTTTTTGAGGGGGAAGGCAAAGCAATTGGGGTCAAGTGACTTGCCCAAGGTCACACAGCTAGTAAGTGTGTCACGTGTCTGAGATTGGATTTGAACTCAGGTCCTCCTGACTCCAGGGCTGGTGCTCTACTCACTGTGCCACCTAGCTGCCCCCAATCACTTCAGTATCTTTGCCAAGAAAGCCCCAAATGGAATCAGAAAAAGTCTGAAATGACTGAACAAACTTACATCATCTATTCTGGTGGCACAATTTTTACTTAGAGTCAGATATCCTTGAAGAGGGTGGGACGGGAGTAAGGAAGGGAAAGGGAAAGAGATGCTTTCCTTCTCATGGCCACTTCGGCTTCATTTCTCCTCTGTGAGGTGTAGACCCCTGGGGTAACTCATCCGTCAAGTAAATCTTGTAAATCCTCTATGGGAGCTACTCTTTGGCTTCCACATCATCCTTTCTGATAGCTGTCCTTGGTGCTCTGACACTTTGTCCTCTTCCTGTACGAGGGATTCTGTTCATATAGCAGAGAGACCATGCCACACAGGGAAGCCTAAATCTCTCAAGCTACAGATTCTAGCTAGTTATACAATAAGAACAAAGAATACTTTCTTTTGTGTAAAAAATAGCAACTCACCTTTCAAAATGTTGTTTGTGCTGTTCCTTGATATATTCAGGCTCTCAGATCCATTGTAGGACAATTCATACCTTTCTATAAATATCCTGGAATAAGTTCTGCAATTAGCTTTTTTAAAAATCCTCATGATAATAGAGTTGCAGCCTGAGCTGGACCCTCCAACACCCTTGCCCTCTATATTTCCAGTTCCCAGAAAGCTTATTCTTTGTTCAGGGGCTCAGTTAGGAATTTTGTGACAATAGGGCCTGGGAAATAGTAACAGGGCCTATATAAAGGTAAATAGCTTGGAGAAGGGAGGGGGATGGTGGTGGTGGGACATCCTGCCAGGGTCCACATACAATATCCACAAACAGGAAAATTGCCCTCAAATGCCTTGCTTCTTATTTTTCCTTTTCAGCCCTTTACTCATCATTATGATCTACTCCTTCCTTCCTTCCTGGGCTTCTTGAACTTTGTAGTTGACTCCCCCTGCCATGCACTCTGCCATCCAGCTAGATGGGCCTCTTTGAGATCCTTCACATGCCATACTCTATCTTCTGTCCCCGTGGCTTGACACTGGCTCTGACTCATCCCCAGAATGCCCTGCCCCCTCACATCCCACTTTCAGTTTCTCTGGCTTCCTTCAAGGCTCAGATGAAATATCTCCTGTAGGAAGCTTTTCCTCTCCCTCTCCTCCCCAACTCCAGATGCTAAAGCCACCCCCTCTAAGGTTACCCTGCATCTATTCTGTATGCATCTTGTATGTATCTCTTTATTTACGTGTTATCCCCAATTGATAGAAACTTTATTTTTTTTGGCCTTTCTTTCAATATGACATAGTATAGCACTTGGCATATAGTAAGCACTTAATAAATGCTTATTGACTGAGCAACTAACTGTGCAATTTCATTCCCTGAAGAGTCTAAAGTTGCTAAGCCCTGGATAGAGAATAGTGGGATTTAGGGGCTAAGGGATCCTAAAAGTCAATTACAAATGAGGAAACTGAGGCAAGGAGAGGCTGAGTGTATTAGCCAAGGCTACACAGGTAGCAGGGGCTGGGATTCAAACCCGGGTCCTCTTCCTCCAAATCTAATGCTTTTTCCATAGCCTATATACAATCGCCACACTGTCCACTAGAAATGTTTTTGCTACCTGAAGATGTGGCCACATATCCAGGTGAACCTCACTCCACATTTACAGAGGTTAAATTTCTAGGCAAGGAATAAACCACCACAGGAAGAACCAGACGTCTACTCTAATAAGAAAATCATCTCAAAGACCAGTGTCTCTCCAGTGGCTGAAATCCTTGTCTTGTGCTATTTTATGGAGCTTATGTCAGTTTACACAGATGCCGGGTTTTTAGTCCCACATCTGTAGTCCAGACTCCCCATTTGGGGGCAGACAAGGACAGGCAAACCAGCAGCTCTACAAGAATAGAATTTGCTGTTTAACATTCTGCCTTCATGAGGTTGTGTCTACGTCTGGCTACATCAGGTATGGATTAAGGAGTTTTGTGTTGTGAATGGTTTCTGACATAATTCGTCAGCTCTAGGGGAGACAACACCAATCTTGTCTTCACTTGTGGAGCTCTTCAAAGTGTTGAATCGCAGTAGGCTTTCCCTCCCCTGATGCAGAGCTGATATGTGCTTTAATAGATTAATCTACAGGAGTTACTGTGGAGAAAAAAATGAGCGTGTGGCTGCCAACCTTGTGGTGATGAGGCTTTCTGAACATGACCTCAGGCAGAACTGTAACTAGGGCAGGTGACCGGTACATTGCTTCAGAATGCTGAAATTCAGAGGCTGCCCACAATACTTTCAGTTCTTTAGCAGCACCGAAAGAACAGCACTCAGCACCTAGTTAAAAAGAATGCTACAGCTTCTTAGAACGGCAGGTGAAAGTGGCTACTGCATCCCGGGCCAGTCATCTTGATTTTTGTCCTGCCACTAGATTTAGATTTCAATAACTGGAAGAGAGAGTGAGTCTGAGCAATTCTGCCTCTCTTAAATCCAATTTACATGCAAGTCAAGACATCACCCATGATGTCATTGGTCCTCTTCGAAAATGAAGGACAAGCAACAACAATTATTTAAAATAACAAGCTACCAGATTATAGACTTAGAGCTGAAAGGGATCTTTTAACTTGGCCAGCAAGTCCAACCCCCTCATTTTACGGATGAGGAAATTAAGTTGAGAGAGGTTAAGTGACTTGTCTAGGGTCATATATCTGAGGCAGAATTTGAACTCAGATCTTCAATCCAAGTCTAGAACGCTAACTACTGTGCTACCAAGTTGCTGAGATGATGCTGAACTGTGGTGAGAACTTTTCCCAGCAGGCCCCACAGCCCCCAAAAGAGGTTGAAATATTTGTCTGAGTTCTAATTACTTTGCCTTTAAACAACAGCCTTGCAGCTCATCACTGAGTCCATATGAAAGCCTTTTTAGCTTGGCAGGACCTGTTTTGCACTTGAAAACAACAAGGTCAGTAATGATTTATCTGGTGCCTCAACTGTCCCAATAAGTGAATTAAAACAATCACTCAGAAGTCCTGATCAATTATATAGAAATAGATTAAGATGACTGGAAAAAAATGAATTAACCACTTTTCAATTCATCTACCTTCCTCTCCTGTCCTGCTTGTCTTCTCAGAGCTTTTGCTAGATGTAACTATGCTTAATTCTGATTTTGGCTGCTTAACAAAATCTCGTGTTGCTGTAAGATAGATTTATTTTTATTTTTAAAACAATGAGATAAAAACTACAGCTATGGAAAAAAATCAAGTCATATAGAGTTCCATATAAGGGAAACCAAATCCTATTAAAAATAATGATCTTCAAAGGGTTTATTGGTTTTAGAGCTAGAAGAGTCCATAGAGGTCATCTGGTCTATCCCTCTTATTTTGCAGATTAGGAAACCATGGCTGAGTTCAGAAAGAAAAGGAGAAAAAAACAGTTAGTAAAAATGTGAACCTTTATTGTCCTGTTTTTACAAAAGCTGCCTTTTCATTCTTCCATTCATAGAATATACATTTCTCACATTGTCTTATGATAGCCTTAGGTATATTCCTTGACTTTATGTCTGATCTAGCTCACTTACATCCTCACTGAAGAAAGGAATACAAATCTTTCTCTGATGATCCTTTAGATGATGAAAAAATAACTTACAGCCATCTTCTTATTAAGCTACCTACCATCTCTATGAAATAAAAGCTTATTGATACTGATAAAAGACAGAAATTAAAGCACAGAGCAAGCTCTTAGCAGGAAATGTGACACCCTGTTATAATAATTAGTTCCTTTTAAGCCTAGAAGCCATATAATGTTCTAACCCTCAGGTCTCTCCTCTGCTGTTTTAGGAAGTTTATATTAAATGAAAAGTTTGGAGTACGATCACAATTGCTCTGAGCCCCCAGTTGGGAGCCTCCTAATATGTAGGCAGAGATTTGGCTCTCTGCCTTCATTTACATTTGTATTTATCTCTAGCTAATCCCAGACTCTTTGTGGCTGAGTCAAAATTCAGGTTACTGGAAATATTTCGCCAAAGAGCAGGAGAATATATTATAATGTCTATTAATAGACCTCCAGGAAGGAGAGTTGGGAAAAGAGCAGAGATTCTATTACAATTTCCTTCATTCCTTAAGGGGGTGGTGACAGCCCAAGCCTTCTGCTTTGAGATACATGTAAGGGCCAATGGCTCTCCTCAATCTCTCCCTTCTCTGCCACAGCTCAATCCAACTTTTTCTTTCTCCTTCTGCTGGTAGCCACTAGGCTGCCTATTCTTTTTGGCTCAGCTCTTGATCTTCCCAGCCTTCCTCTGCACTGCTAGACCCTCAGAATCTCTGGTATTGAATTAGTTCCTAGTTTTATTTAAGCTTCTCAGGCTGAGAGCAAGTTCTTTATCCAATAGGAACAGGATTAAATGAAATATCCTTGATTTGGGAAGGTATACACTTAGTTATGACTGATTGATTCAATCAGAAATAGTTCTCACCTAATAAACATAATTACTTTTAAGAGGGATGGGGTAATAAATAGACCCTTACCCTTATGGAAGTCAAAACTGGGCTCTATCCTGACTTTATTCATTCATTATAGGGACTGGGGTCCATGGTAGAAACAGAGAAACAACCATAATTCCTTTCTATACTCTTCCCATCTGCTCCTCATTCACCACTTTGGACTTTGGGTAGAGGAGAGAAAGTAGGATGTGGAAGTTAGGACCATAGAACCATACAGTGAGGATTGGAAGGATTTCAGAGATTATTTAACCTGCCCCCTCATTTTACAAGTGCCTGAGGGGAATAATTGGAGTACAACTGAAGGGCTGTGTCAGTAAAGGGAAGTAGGGAAGGGACATGGCACTCTAAAGTTGAGAAGTGGCAAGAACTTAAAGGTTAATGGAACTGGGGATGGTTAGCCTACAGAAGAGAAGATGGACATGGGGGGAAGGGAAGGGCTGTAATAGCTATCTTCAAGTACATGATTGGTTATTATGTTGAAGGGGGATTAGACTTGTTTTATTGGGCCCCAGAGGGCAGAACTTGAAGTTATGGATAGAAGACACAAAAAAGCAAATGAGACTCAGAATGGTTAAATGACTTGCCCACCATCAAATAGATAGATAGATAGTAAGTGGTAAAACTATTAGAGGAGAACAAAGGTAGGAAGATGGTAGGGGAAAGGAGGGCAGAAAACACCCCTGGAGTGTTTATTACCCACCTAGAAACAGGGAGAACAATTAAAATTACCAATCAATCATTTGCCTTGTTAGAGGCAAGGGTATTTGGAAAGTTTAGTCAGTTTCCACTTTACAAATAGTTTGTATTCTAAAATTCCCCTTGAAGTTGGAGTACAGAAACAGCATTATAAATGGGGGTTGGTTAGGGTTCCAGGAGAGCTTTTTCAAGCTAAACTGTAGCTGAATACTGTATATTCACAATGAAAGTAGTAGGAAATAATGTTATTGCCAAACTAAAATTAACAGCAACAAAACAGAAAATGATAAAATTGAATAATAAATAATGTTTTGTTTTCAATCTTGAATCTTGGCACTTGAGAGGAAAATCAGGTTTAATTAGAAGAGAATGACAAAGTACCTGGAGCCTTTTGAGGAGATTGTCAAGGGGACTTCTGGGCACTTTCAAGGGCTTTAGAGGTTAATGGCATAGGTACTTTACTATGTTGTTTTTCTTTTTTCTTGATACAGGTATATCACTAGCACATATTAACTATGATTAGGGTAAATTGTTGGCTCATAAATGGAACAAAGAGGAGA
Organism: Trichosurus vulpecula; assembly: GCF_011100635.1. Classification (NCBI taxonomy): domain Eukaryota; kingdom Metazoa; phylum Chordata; class Mammalia; order Diprotodontia; family Phalangeridae; genus Trichosurus; species Trichosurus vulpecula. The sequence goes on from NC_050573.1 coordinate 150,064,695, forward strand.
GAGAAAGAGAAGGGGAGAAGAGGAGAAAAACGTATTTCCTTAGGGTAATTTACAAAGATTCAGAAAAAGAAGCAAGAAGGATAGAAATTAAAGAAGATATGTGGTTACATGTGAGTCCTTGCCTAAGGTGGTTGAGCTTGCCTGAACTGTGAATAGTAAGAGACAGGTGAAAGGAGGATAGCATGGTGTGATCACAATACTCCTGAGAGGAAAGAAAGGTGGTGGTAGGGAAGAGACATAGGGTTAAACAGTTCCTCTGACATCAGGTATTGCCACTGGTTTCAGGACCTCTTCATTACTATACATAGAAATTAAACTGGAAAACAGAATATTATGGTAGGGTGGCTAGGAGGAAAAAAGGAGTGTACAACTGATTATTTTTATGTATAAGACAGTAGCTACTTGAGTTTTCATAACTTGGGAAGCTCATAAGATGCAGTCTTTGCCCTTAAGGAGCTTCAAATATTATTTGAGAAACAGGATTTACATATAATGAAATAATTAGGAAACAATACAGTTTCCTCATCTGGAAGTTGTTATTGGCAACTAGCACAAATTTCTGAAAATTGCAAATGACTGAGGTCAATAATTGGGGCACAACTGAAGGGCTGTGTCAGTAAAGGGAAGTAGAGCCATGGCACTCTAAAGTTGGGAAGCAGCCAGAACTTAAATGTTAATGGAACTAGGGATGTTTACTTGTCAGGTATGTTACAGTAGAGATTCTTTGCAGGTGTGGGTTGGACTAGATAACTGCTAAGGTCCTTTTCAACTCTAAAATTCTGTAATTCTGTTGGAGTTGGGTTTTGTTTACCTCATATAAGAAAAATCTGCACTGGTGACTTTTATGTCAACCTGATTCTTATGTCCTGCTGCTTCCCTGTGAGTAATTGTGGAAGTGCTTGTGGGTGGACTTAATGCTTGTGCCTAAAAACAGCTCACAGCCAATCAGATACTGAGCATGTAAATTGGCAACCTTTAGAATGAATGAATGAGAAAGCATTTATCAAGTGATTTTTTTGTTGTTGTTGTCATTTGGGGTTTTCTTGCCAGGGATACTTAGAGTGGTTTGCCATTTCCTTCTCCAGCTCATTTTACAGATGAAGAATTGAGTCAAATAGGCTTAAGTGGCTTGCCTAGAGTCACACAGCTAGTAAGTGTCTGAGGCTAGATTTGAACTCAGGAAGATGAGTCTTCCTGACTCTAGGCTTAGCATTCTATCCACTGGGTTACCTACTTGCCCCTATGGAATGCTTACTGTGTACAAAGAAAACATTTAAAGTGCTTACTGTGTACAAAGCACTTTGCTAAGGGATACATAGAGAAAAGCAAGACAATCTCTGTTTCAAGGAGCTCACATTATGATAGGGGAGAAAACACATATAGGTTTCAGTTATGAATAAGATGGAAAGCTTCCATGGTCCTAAGGGTGCAGCCACAAAGCAGATGGTGATGAATCTTTATTCATTCATTTCCATGATAAGATCATATCAGTTTCTGATGGTGAACCACTTGATAGTGTCAAACATAATAAAATTATTATTATAACTAATATTTGAATGTTTTAATATTTTGTTATTATATTTTACTTTGAATTTCAACTTATCTCTCACTTCCTCTGCTTTCCCCTCCCCACTGAGAAGATGAGAAAAACAAAACTTGCTACAAATATGCATATTCATGTAAAATAAATTCCCATGTTTGAAAAAGAAAATATTGTTTGTTGTTGCAAGGAAAGAAAGAATAAAAGAAAGAAAGAAAGGAAGAAAGAAAGGAAGAAAGAAAAGAAGGAAGAAAGGAAGGAAGAAAGGAAGGAAGGAAGGAAGGAAGGAAGGAAGGAAGGAAGGAAGGAAGGAAGAAAGGAAAATAGAAAGAAAGAAAGAAAGAAAGAAAGAAAGAAATGAAGGAAGGAAAAGAAAGAAAGGAAGGAAGGAGGGAGGGGAGGGAAGGAGCAAAGAAAGGAAGGAGGGAATGAAGGAAGGAAGAAAGAAAGAAAAAGAAAAAAGGAAGAAAGAAAAGAAGGAAGAAAATAAAGAAAGAATTTTCACTCCGAGTCCATCACTTCTCAATCTGGAGGTAGATGGCATATTTCATCATGGATCCTTTGGAATTGTGGTTGGTCATTGTGTTCATCAAAGTTCCTCAGTCTTTTACAGTTGATAATCTTTGCAATATTGTTCTTACTATAAAAATTGTTCTCCTGGTTTGGCTCACTTAAGTTTGCATCAGTTCATACAGATCTTCCCAGGTTTTACTGACACTCTCTCATCATTTCAAACAGCACAATAATATTCCATCAAATTCATAAACAACAACTTGTCCAGCTTTTATATGCAATATATTATATATGTGTGTATGCATTTTAATACAAGAACTTTTCTCTGATTTCTTTGGGGTATAAGACTTAGTAGCAGTATCACTGGGTCAAATGACATTCATAATTTAACAGCTTTTTGGCTATAGTTCCAAATTGCTTTCCAAAATGGTTAGACCAGTTCATAGCCTCACCAACAGTTCATTAAAGTACCTGTTTATCCATAGCCCCTCTAACATTTGTCATTTTCCTTTTTTGTTACCTTAGCCAATCTGATGTGTGTGAGATGGTACCTCAGAATTATTTTAATATACATTTTCCTAATTTTCTCTATGATTTAGAACATTTTGCATATGGCTACTAATAACTTGGATTTATTCCTCTGAAAACTACCTGCTTATATCCTTTGACCATTCATCAGTTGGGAAATGGCTCTTATTCTTGTAAACTTGACTCAGTTACGCACACACACACACACACACACACACACACACACACATACACAAAATGATACCTTTATCAGAGAAACTTACTACAAAGATTTCTGCTCCCCGCCCCCAGTGTCCTGCTTTCCTTCTAATTTTAGCTGCAATGGTTTTGGTTTTGCAAAATCTTTGTAATTTTATGTAATCAAGATTAGCTATTTTACCTCCTGTGAACCTCTCTGTCTTTGGTTATGAACTCTTCCCCTAGCTACAGATCTAGAGGCAATTTCCGTGCTCCACTGATTTGCTTATGATAGCAATCTTTATGACTAAACCATAAACTCATTTTGAATTTATATTGGTATATGGTGCTGGATGTTGGTTTACACCTGGTTTCTGCCAGATTACTTTCTAGTTTTCCCCCCAAATTTTTTCTGAATAATGAGTTTTTGACCTAATCACTGGGATCTTTAGGTTTATCAAACACTAGGTAATCATAAGCTCATTTGCTTCTGTATATTATGTATCTAATCTGTTACACTGATCAACCTCTCTATTTCTTATCTAGTAGTAAATTATTTTGACAATTACAGCTTTGTAATTACAATTTGAGATCTGGTACTGCTAGGGCCCTATCCTTCCCATTTTTTCCAATTAATTCCCTAGATATTTTGACCATTTTTCCTACGGATGAATTTTTTTGTTACTTTTCTAACTCTAAAAAGTCATTCTATGGTAGTTTGATTTTTATGGCACTGAATAAGTAAATAAATGTAGATAGCATTATCATTTTTAGTATATAGGTTTGGGCCTGTCCATAAGTAATTATTTCTCCAAACATTTAGCTCTGTCTTTATTTGCATGAAAAGTGCTTTGTAGTAATGCTCATATAGTTCCTTTGTATGTCTTGGCAGGTAGACCCTGGATTCCCAGGTATTTTATATTGCCTATATTTATTTTAAATGGAATTTCTCTTTCTATCTCTTCCTACTAGGTTTTGTTGGTAATATAAAAAATGCCAATGATTTATGAGGGTTTATTTCACATTTTGTGACTTTGCCGAAGTGGCTAATTGTTTCAGTTAGTTTTTTAGTTGACTCTCTAGAGTTCTCTAAGTAAAGGATTGTTATCATCTGTTTCCTCTTTGCCAATACTTATTCTTCAATTTTTTTCTTATCTTATTGCTATAGTTTGCATGTTTAGTACAATACTGAATTATAATAGTCATTATGGACATTCTTTTTTTCCCCACCCCTGATCTTACTGGAAAGACAGATAATATTTGCTCTCATTAATAGATGCAACTTAAGATTTTAAGGAAAGCTCCATTTATTCCTATCATTTCTAAGAAAATCTGTTTTTAACAGTTTTCAGTAGGATGTTATCTTTGTCAAAAGCTTTTATTGCATCTAGTGAAATAATCATATTATTTTTATTGTTTTTGTTGTTAATATGATCATATATGCTTATAGTTTTTCAGACCTGAAATCCTGATAAAAATCCATCTCAATCACAGTGTATGATTTTATAATATATTGCTACAATCTTTTTGCTAGTATTTTATTTAAAAAATTTATGGTAATATTCATTAGGAGAAATTGGTCTATAGTTTTCTTTCTTTGATTTCACTGTCCCTGGTGTAGATATTAAAACCCTATTTGTGTCATAGAAGGAATTTGGTAGGATTCCTTCTTTATCTTTTTTTTCAAACAGTTTTTGTGGTATTAGAATTAATTTTTCTTTAAATTGCTCTGATCCCATTTGTTGTTTTTTTTCACCTCAAGGAAGTATGGTTTATTCAATTTCATTTTCTAAGGTACAGTTATTTAAGTATTCTATTGTCTGTCCTGTTAATCTGGGCAATTTATATTTCTGTAAATTTTCATCTGTTTCATTTTAATTTTCAGTTGTATGTATAGTTGGGTGAAATAGCTTTCAAGAATTTTGATGCAATGCCATTTGTTGCATATATGTTAAGTATTGATATAAATTCATTGTTTATGGTATTTCTGAGGCTTTGCTTGTTCCAAGTCACTGTCTTCTTCTGTGTTTGTGTCTTTAGCTTCCCTATCATCAGAGTACCTCTTTATGGTTGGGTTCTTCTTTTGTTTACTCATTTTCCCAACCTACTTCTTGACTCTGGACTTTATATTAGTACTAGATTCTATGCACTTCTGGGGATTTCTGGCCAGAGTTTCTGTCTTTCTATGGTCTTCTGCTGCTTTCACAGCTTAGGCTTGGGGCCTGCAAGATTTCAGTGCTCCCAAAGTAGTATAATCCAAGGCAAATTTCACTATTCACTGTCCTCCTGATCTGAACTCTGCAAGTTCTTGACCCAGGTTTGCATCTGTTGACTTGTACGTGGTTGAGTTATAATAGACAACTACCAGACTCAGACACTATTAGCCCTTCGGGACATCCTGCAGGTTCAGAGTCGTCATACTTCTCTCTCCCCTTTAGTCTGGGACACCTGCTTTTGTTATTCCATCGCTGGCTTATGGGCTGGGCTAAAGGCTAGAACTAATGTTATTCTGGACCCAGGGCCACACAGCTACATTTCTAGAGCTTGCTCCTTGATCAACATTAAGCTAGGGCCCTACTTGCTTGTGATTGCTCCCCTCTATCCTGAATCTTTAACCTGGTAATCAGAAGGATTTGAACTTTTCATTTTTACTGCAAGACCAGTTCTCTATCCACTTTGTCAAACTGCTTCTCTTGTGCCAAGAACTTAGATATAAATAACTTTCCTTTTTGGGTCTTTAGAAATTATATAGCATTTGCAGAAGCAGTTATTAGGAATATAAGAGCCTGTATCCTGAATCACAGTGTGAGTCTCCCATATCCTTCATCGGACTCTGATCTGGATCCATGATTTCTGCCACTGAACATCCCTGGCATCCATTTTTTATCTTAATGCTTCAGGTTCTCCCTGGTGGATTCAATCCTAGCACCAATTCCCAACCTTCCCAAGGGAATTCCTGCTTTGATGTGGCCCCTCAGAAAAATCTGCTTTCTTTCCATGGTGATGCCTCTGCCTTAGCTTTCACTCAACCACCACAAGCAGACCAGGATTTGAATTCCAATGTAAACCTGTTTGTGAGTGACCAAGAGGGGGTAAATCTCAATAAGGAGAAGTCCCAAACCCACACCTGAAGGGAGAGCTAGACTACCCTGGGCGGTGTAGAAGAGGTCCTCCTATGATTTTCAAGGGTACCCACAAGTTGGTGAGAACTATAATGCTTTATAATAACCACGCAACTAGGTAGCTCAGACATGAGTTAAAATCTAGCCTCAGACATTTACTGGCTAACTGTGTGACCTTGGGCAAGTCACTTAACCCCTTTGCCTCAGTGGCCTCATCTATAAAATGGGGATAATTATAGCACCTACCTCCCAAGGTTATTGTCAGGATCAAATGAGTTAATATTTATGAAGTGCTTAGCACATAGTAGGTGCTATATAAGTGCTATTATTACTGTTAATATTATTATTAACCAGCCAAGAGGATAGGGGCTGTCAGTGGGAATAGAGGAGAGGAGCACAGCATTGTAACTGAGGACTGTCTGTCCAAAGCAGGCAACAATGAAGTGCTCTGGTACTCAGTCTGACCAGTCACTATGGCAGCAATATATCAGGCTCTAACTGTCTCTTGGAGTGTGTCACCTTGAGCCAAAACTATAAGTGACTTTGGGGAATACTCAGTTGACACATTGTGAACCTTAGGGGACACTCTAATTAATTTGTAGATTACTGTATTTAAAATCTCTTGATTCTCTCCTTTTCATATAATTCTCTTTGGCTTTGTAAGAGCCATCATGCTTAGAACCAACATTCTGGGCTGTCTAGGGGGTGAGATGGCAGCAGGATATAGGTGGGAAAAGCCCTGGATTTGGAGTCGGAAGACCTAGGCTCCAGTTTATTATGTGACCTTAGGGAAGTCATTTTTCACCTCTACTTGCCTCAGTCTCCTCATCTGTAAACTGTGACTTGTAACAAATAAAAAGTTTCAAGAGATATAGTTTCTGGGTAATTTAATCATTTTATTGATAATGCCAGCACAATATTAATAAAAGGACAGTCATTTGGCTGCCTCTCTTAGACCAGAGACAATCATGGCGGCAGGCTCACAGTTTATATACCCTTCAAAGAGTAGGTGTTCCTGAGGGGTGGCCATCAATTCTGATTGGATAAGGCAATGGGAAGTGGGCTACATTAAAATGAGGGGCGGAGAGTGACATCATGTCACCTGTGCACAGACTATCTCTGTACCCAGACTACTCCCAGCCTTGGGCAATCTATTCAGAGAATGTAAGCCTCATCCAAGCCTGAGCAGAACACAATGGCTTCTCTACCAGGGTGGGGTCTTGAACAAGAAAGTTAGTCCAATCTCATTATCAGCAATGTCCTTCCAGAGACTGAACTTTTTAAGGTCAAGACTTTAGAAGAAGGGAAGAACTCTGGATCACCCCAAATTATTGGGTTTTAATAATAATTCCTCTCAGACTGTAGTACTTAATTAAGATAAAATGTTTAAAAACTTTTTATGAGCTTAAAAATTTGAATATATATGTTAATTATTATGATTATTAATTCTCTAAATTTCTCTGGGCCTCAGTTTCCAAGTATTCTCTAAAGCCTCTTCCAACTTAAAAGTCTATGACTTTTTCAGATTTCTGGATGGGAGTTTAAGAAAAGTGAACTACAATATTCTCCTCCAGAATGTAACCTTGGACCTTCATGATCAGACAGCACCTGGCACAGAGGTAACATTACAATAGTGAGTCTCTAATCTCCATTGTCTCCGCTCTCTAATCCACCCCCTCCACGCCCATCAAAATGATATTCCTAAAGCAAAGGTCTGACCATGATACTCCCTGGCTCAAGGAGCACCAGTGGTTTCTAGGATAAAATACAAACTCCTCTGTTTTGGCATTTAAAGTCCCTTCACTATCTGACTCCTGCTGCCCTTTTGAGGTTAATTACACATAACTTCCCCTGAAGCACTCTATGCCATAGTCAAATAAGTATACTTGCTATGCCCCATAAGTTATATTACATTTCCTACCTCTGTGCATTTGCACAGGCTTTCCTCCATGCCTGGAGAATTCTTCCTTCTGGGTTCTGCCTCTTGGAACCCCTGGATCTCTCCAAAGCTCAGGTCCAGTGCATTTCTTTTAAGAGGCTTTCCCCTGGTTCTTTCAGTTGGTAGTATCCCCAGATCTCTGTGTATTCATTGGGACTCATTCTGTGTGAAGCATTGTACAAAGTGCTGGGGATACTAACATAAAAATAAAAGTCCCTGCCTTCTTACATTCTAATGGGGAAGGAAACAAATATTGAGGAGGGGTTGTGAGGGATAGATATTTCAGTTTGGAAATTTACAGGGATAGAGAGAGCAAAGTCTTGGGGGGGGGTTGATTGGCACATCCTTTCCAGGAGCAATGATGGAGTTAATCTGATAATTGTTCCAGAACTAGAAAAAGAAGACGGGTGAGAAAGAGGAGGGAGATGTAGCATGGAGACAATTGAGGAGATGGCTAGGGATTAAAATGTAGCTTGACCAAAGCCTGGGCATAGAGATGTGGTCAACCAAGGCAATCCCCAATCAGGAACCTGGGGTCCTACAGCAGGAATTCTGGGAACAAAGGAGTTAAGTCCTCTGGGGCTTGGTTTCTGGTCTGAGCAACATGGAAGCTTGGCAGCTATTGAGAAGACTGATTGATTGACATTAAGAACAACTGAAATTCTGCAGGCCATCTGTTATGAAGTTTTTCTCTTTGATGAGGACCTCTGAGAGGACATTTCTTGAACGGTTAAGAGCCGTTGAAAACGTTCAAGAATTTACTACAAGAGGCAAATTTAACCTGCCTACCCTCCTCCTTCCCTTTCTATCCCCACTCAAGAGCTATAAACAGGCTCTCCCTGGAACTGCCCTTGCTGCCATCCCCACTCTCCAGGACGCTGGAAGGACTTATTACAGCCCTGGCATCATTCCACTTCATTAGCAACATTCACTGTCATCTAATAGAGGAGAACCATGTCTCTCGGGAAGGAGAGGAAAGCCCCTTGGCTGGAGAAGTTAGTCTGGACCAATAAAACACTAAAAGATAAAGTTCAGGACATATTTTGTTCCCAGTGCTGTGGAATGAGCTGGATGACTTAGCTGGCTTTCCCCCCCAGCTTGTTAATTTCTATGATTTGCAGCAAACAGGCCTTAATAGGAAAGGAAGAAGCATAATTTTCTGAGAACAAAAGTAGAGACTCTGTCTGCTTTACAGATTTTGAATACTGTCCAGCCCAGAGCTCTCTCCATATGGTATTTAATAAGTGTTTTCTAATGGGGAGAAATAGTGTTTAAAAACAATTAACTGAAAGCTTTTATTATCATTGTCCTGGTTACAGCTCCCAGATTGTATGTGTGTGAGGGGGAGAGGAGGGGGGTCACAGTTGGGTGGGTGGGGAGGAGATATGGAGAGTGAAAACATTCCTAGATCTTTCTAGGTTTACTTTAATTAACATTGGTTCACTTTCATGTTAACAAGAGTCCTTAACACAGGTGCAGTATAAATAATGATTTCAGTCTGCTTTCGTTTTCAAGTGACAGACTTCTGGGCCTGGTGTCAGAAGACCTGATTTCAAATCCAGCCTCAAACTAACTGTGGGACTCTGGACTAGCCACTTAATCTCTCTCTGCCCTAGTTTCTTCAACTGTAAAACGGAAACAATTATAGCACCCACCTCCCAGGATTGTTGCAAGAATCCAGTGAGATAATATTTGTAAAATTATTTGCCTGGCACATAGTAGGCACTTAATAAATGTTTGTTACTATCCCCTTTTCCCCTTTAATTGTGTATTAAATGTAACAAACTTTAAAAATATAACTTTATGCGGACTAGGACACAGTCAGAAATTAAAGGTGCATGTGCAGTTTATAGTCATGCTTATTTAACAGAGACCATGAATGTGGACACAGGACCATTCTTTAGAGTTTGCCAAAGTTCCAAATTACAAGCTAGAACCTGACCTGAGTCACAGGTTGGCTACATATGCCCACCTATGGCGATGTGTTGAATTCCACTGAAGCCTGTGCCAAGGATATATAATGTACAGCTCTTCAGACCCAACAGACTGTTCACTCCCTTTGCTACCAACCTAGGTATGACCTACGAGGAACAGGAGACCTCAATCTCTGTGCTTACCCATGCATCAGATATTTTTGATGAAAGTCTGCAGGTATCCTGACCGTTGTTGTCCGGTAAAAGAGGATGGGGTTTTTGTTTGTTTGATTTTGCCGTCTGCCTCTTTGACTTAATCTCTCCAAATCTGGACCCTGGACACTGGGCCTGAAACAGAGATAGACCTACCCTCCCAAAAACTCAAATGGGTTTGTGATCTTATTAATTCTGGAGCTCTCCTCCAAGGATGTGGATCACAAGCAATCCACTTTGAGCCAGGAGAGCACAAAACTGTTTCTCTTTGAAACCAGCAACCTTGAAGGTCTTCCCCTCCCGGTCTGATTTTTTTTTTGTTAAAGGGCAAGGTACACCATCACTGCATGGGTGTTACCTCACTCAAAGTGACAACCTGAAGAGACCTTAGTTTAAAAGGGCCAAGTTCTCCCACTGCTCCCTGGGCTGTCTCCAATTGTCTTGATCGATATCAGGCCACCGAACCCAGATGGCTTTGGGGGAGAAAGTGAGGCTGGTGACTTTGCACAGCCCTCCCTCACTTGAATCCAATTCACTTGCAAGTCATGTCATCATCTCCTTGATGTCATGGTCCTCTTCAAGAACAAAGGACAAACCACAACCTGTGAGGATCACAACTGATCCTCTGGGACTCCCTTCTGTCTTCTCCCCAAAGTTTGCCACAGGAAGGCCACCAGACATGCTTCCTCACTTTCTTTGGACATTAAAAGAGTACTAGTAGAGTAGTGTGGCCAAATACTCATCATCTCTTCTCCCCAAATCACTATCCACTCTTTCTGTCATACAACTGTTTGATGGTGTCCCTCGTACCTATTCTTTTTCAGAATCCCTCCACAAAAGTCCCATTCTGATGCCTTGCTGTGGCATGAAAGTAACCCTGAGTTCTCAAAGGTTCCACCACTGGATCATAAGTTCTGGCAGACAATGCCATGCTGGAATGACTTTGAGTCAATGACTTGAATATCACCCAGAAAAAAGTATATTTTTTGAGGATTAGCCTATTTAGCCACCAGTAGGATGGCCACTTTGGTGATGAACTTTTTTGACCATGACAGCCTATGCAAACCCACATGGGAGGATTTTTTCCTAGGGAGCCCACATATGGCAGATGTTATGTAAAGAAGGAGTATAACATAGTACCTGCTCTCAAGGAGGTTACAATCTTCTGGGAGAAGGGAATGAGTTATGATATATACGTAAATAAGTCTGATGCTTTATAAAAGATGTTATGAATAAGGAGGAATCCAGACAAAGAGCTCTAGGAAAAATTAAAAAGGTAAGATTACTTTGGGGTGGGGAGGGGGAAGGCAGGATGGAATCAGGGAAAGCTGATCACAACACATAAAGTTTAGAGGTATTTGAAGTAAGAAAAAAGCTGATGGGATTCTGGACAGTGACATGCCCAGTTATCTAAAAATATATGTTCCAGACATCCTGAAGAATCCATTGAATTTAAAAGACAAGAAAAAAAATCAGTTTACAGCAAATGCACTCTCTCTCTCTCTTTTTAAAGATGATACTGCAGAACAGGAAATGGGACAAGAGATTAAGCCCTGCAGAATGGAATAGAGCTCAGATTTAGGGGAAAATCACTTTCAGCTTATGGAGTAAATAGTCTAAATTGCAGCTGGATTATGAGGAAAATATGGCCATCAGAACTCTCTGACTGATTTGCATAGTGATAACGCATCAGATACCCTACGTGAATTTTAAAATCATTTAGATAAGGGAGTGAAAAAAAAGTCAAATGCAGAATCTTGGAAGACGTCCCGTGTTGTAAGAGAATGGTGGGATAACTATTCAAATGATCATTACATGGAGGAATGAAGAGATGTTATCCCGGGGAAGAGAAGACTTTGGTTGGATAAAATTGGCCATCTTTAAATATGGGAATACCTCTCTTGAGGAAGAGGGTCTTTTCCTGTTTGACCCCAGAAGGGAGAGCAAGAGCCATAGGTTGCGGAGAGGCAGGTTTAGGTTTGAATAAGGGGAAAACATTCTGATAATTAGAGCTATCCCAAAGTGGAATGGCTATATCAGATGATAATGGGTTCCCCTTTACTAAATTTATTTTTAAAAATAATAAAAAGAAAGAGGAAGTGGATAGAATTAACCCTTTGTTACACTAAAGCATGACTTTAGGAGAAGTGGCCTGGACGTGGATAATGGTGAAATATCAGAGAGTGGGCAGACCAGGTTGGCAAGTGGTGGTGAGAGAAGGCATGACACTCTTGAAATGAAGGTGTTAAGTTGGTGTTGAGAAGAATACAGGTCCCAGACAGCAGCAGGCCCAGGAAGGGTAAGGAGCAGCTGAAAACTGACGGAAGATGTTTATACGTTTATACTGTGGAAAGGATTGCTGGTCAGGAAGCCTCACCCACATGCAGAGACAGGATTCGACATCCGACCCCGGGTTATGGACATGGATGATGGATGAGCAGATGTTTATTGATTTTGCTCTGAGACCACACTTTTCTTTCACACTATGTTCCCCCAACCCCTCACCACACACAGGGCCTTTCTCCTAAAGATCGTAGAGGGCTCATATGGTCTAATTCTAATTAATCATGGGCAAACTATAGCGCATCATATTTCATAAGACCATAAGAACTCCTCATGTTCTCCCGTAAATCTTCCCTTCCTTCCAAAATTCCCTAGCTCTGTGAAAGGCAACCTGATTCTTCCAGTTCAACTGGAAATGGAACCCGAGTCATCCCTACCTCTTTTGACTTGCTCGCCCCTTACACCTAATCAGTTGCCAAATGTTGCCCATTCTCCCCCTGTATCATCCTTCTCATCTATGCCTTTTTTCCATTTAGAATGCCATTACTATAGTTTATGCTCTCATCGTCTCTCTTTATTCCTAAAGCACACATCTGACTATATCTTCCCCTGCTTTAATATCTTCGATGATTCCCTGCTGCCTCTCAGATAAAATGTAAACTCTTTAGAATGGCATTTAAAGCCTTCCACAATCTGGCTTCCATCTACCTATCTGGACTTACTTGTTTGCTCAATATTTTATCCAAACTGGGTTATTTACTATTCCCAGAATTTGAATTTCTATATTCTTTTTCCATCATGCTGCACAGGGTGTTTCCATGCCTGGAAAGTGTTTTGTTTTGTTTTTTTTTTAGAATATTTAGCTTCCTTCAAGGTTCAACTCAGGTGCCAAAACTGGAAGCCTTCCCTGAGACCCCAGTTGGTGGTGCTTTCTTCCTTCTCAAATTGTCTCATACTTACTTAATCTGTGCACGTGTTGTATCATCAAGTCGAATGTAAGCTTTCTGGGGACAAAGACTTCTGTTGTTGTCTTTCTGTCTTCGGTGCCCAGCACAATACTTTGCACAATAGGTACTTCATAGTTGTTATTTGAATTAAGAGATGGGAAAAGGTTTTAGTGATCATCCAGTCCAACCCTTTTATTTGATAGATGTGGAAGCTGAGTCATAAGGCTTGATCACAGTCATCATAGAGGGCAGACAAATTAGCTTAGCTGAAGCAGCAATGCACCCTGGGGAAAGACAGGAAGCAGATGTGCCAGAAGAGTCAAATCACCACAACCACTTTGACCAACATCTTCCCTCAGACCTTGATGGAGACAGCCCAGTACTTTGAGCCCAAGAGCCATGGGAACAGCAACATTTCTAGCCTAATGCCCTCAGCCTTCATCCTCGGACACAGCCCCTATGGAAATGCAGCCCGGGGACTGTTAGTGCACGTGCTACAGCCGTCGCTACTGAAGACCCAGAAAAGAAAATTCTTGCCACCAAAGTCCTTGGCGCTGTCAGATGGATCAATATCAGAAACCGATAAGACTTTATAAGTGGAAATGATATGAAAGATGAAGCATCAAGCATCTCTTTTGCCACTGCATCCCCCAAATCATTTGATCTTTCCATTTGACTTGCAGCTGACACCTTCCATATGTATTGTCTCCCCCATCAGAATGTGAGCTCCTTGAGGGCAAGGACTATCACCCTTTTCTGTTTGTGTATCCCCAGCACTTAGCACTTGGGAGATGCCTTATTCATTCATTCATCTATAGTATTTAATATTTGTGAAAGAAGCATTTAATTCATTCATCCATTCGGTTCAAATGTATATGAAGAAACAACCCTGAGAATAGACGTAAATATTTAAGACCATGATGCATTCCTCAGTAGATAAATTGTCAAAGGGTCTAAACAACTGTTTGAAAAAGAAGGAATACAGACTCTGAATAACCACATGAAAGAATATTCCACATCACTAGTAATGAGAATAATGCAAATTAAAATGACTCTGATATTTTACTTCATACCCATAAAATTGGCAAAGATGAGAAAAGGTGAAAATAGTTACTGTTCAAGAGACTGGGGGAAGACAGACACATTAATACAGTCTTGAAGGATATATGAATTGGTCCAACCAGTTGTAACAACAATGCTACTTGCTGCAATGCTACTTGTGGCTGTGCAAGGCCAATAACACCAGCACGCAGGAGGGCTGCTAGCACAGGTTCTTTGATCTGCTTTTTCTAAGGAAAGCAACATTAAAGGGTTTACAATCTCACTTTAATTAAGCATACATATATCATTCACTTAGTTCAGGGGAAAAAGTTAGCACCCTAAACTTTGGAGCAAACACAAACAAATTACAAGCAGAAATTATATAAACAGAGCAAAGTAACACAAATCAATAGACAGGCTTCCATCTGTCTGACTATAGCAATATATACACAGTTACCAGTGAGAGAAGTACCAACATCTGGATTTTCAAAGCCTGGGGTGAGGCACTCCTTAATGGCTACTCAGAGTCTCCACACCAACATTCTTCCAATGAGTGTGCTCCAAACAAAATACTAACCTCAGAGTATATACACACTTCTTCAAGGTCAGAGCACTTCACTCCTCTTGAATGCTTCACACCTCTCGAAGGTTTCACACCTTTCGAGGGTTTCACATCTCTTGAGGGTTCTACACCTCTCATGACCTAGCTAGCAAAAAGATGTGGGCCTTCCTACAAAGGCAAGACTCAATCAAAGGCACTTGATTGCCTTAGTGCTGAGAAGCACTCCAAAACAAAAGACAACAAAATGTCCCACTTTGCTTGCCATTACACCAATCTGGAAAATAATTTGGAATGATGTAAGAAAAATGAGTAAATTGTTCATGCCCATCATTGTCACTACTGGCAAAAGACAGAGGGAAAGTTATCATATATACCAAAATACTTAGAGTAAGGGTTTTGTTTTGTTTTGTTTTGATAGCTGTAAAGGCAATCAGTGAATGGGAAGATCTTTCCTGCCCGTTCACTGGGCTTCGGGGACAGGGCTCTCAGGGTCCTGGGGGAAGTGGCTAGGACTGGAGTGAATGGTAGGTGCCTGAGCTCTGGTCCACGTGATGACATGAAGTCTGTGGTGGGAGGAGCTTGCTGAACAGTTGGAGCAGAGCTAAGAGGCAGTTGGTGAGGCAGTTGGTGAGAGCAGTTAAGAGCTGAAGGAGAGAGGAAGCAGTCAGCTAGCTGGAACACAGCTTGGAGATTGGGGCGGAAGTGGCAGCAGCAGGCGACGGTGGCAGATGCTACAAAAACGCAGGACTGACCCTCGTGGAGACTGGAGAGTGCTGAGCAGGGGCTTGAGACCAGTGGGTGGTCTTCTTGCTGGAGGGCCCTGGCATTGGGGGGGGGGAGCACCAATACGGCTTGGCTTGCTGCCATAATGTTTTTCTGTGGCCTCCTGGTCACTATTGTGAGATGGGCATATTGGTTTTGGAAGGTTCTTGCCAGGATGTCGAATTGGGGACACTGGTCTGTGGGTCTGCTACTTTTTAGTTTCAATAAATGCTTTAACTCCTCTGTCTTCTCCTTAGAGAATTCCTTATATCCTGCAATTCTGGACCATTTAGGCATATTCATGGTTATCTTTGAAGTCATGAATTCTGCCTTAATGATATAATAGCAAAAACTTGGAAACTAAGTGGGTGTTCATAGAAGGAGGAATAGCTAAAAAAATTGTAATATATAAGTGTAATGAGATGTGTGTGATAAATGTGATAAATGATAATTGATAAATGTAATATAATGTAATGTTATTGCATTATAATAAGTGATGAATTTGGAATATTCAGAGAAAAGTAGGAAGACATGTATGAACTGATGCAGAGGAAAGAAAGCAGAATTAAGGGAACAATAAACTTGATAACAACAATAAAAGAAAACAACTCCAAACATTGGAATTCAGATTAACATAATGACCAATTTTGATTTAGGACTAATGGTGAAACCAGTTTCCCTCCTCCTGTTAGAGGTGATAAACCATGAGTAAAGAATGCTGTGTTGGAGAGTTTGTCATTGGTGAGTATTTTGGCAAAGAAATACATTTTAGAATTTGTTTAAGTTCTCCTGGTCTCAGCCCAGGATGGGTGGAAACTGAATTATGAATATCTCTCCATGCCATTTAGCTCTTTAAAGGCTTGAGACTTCTTGTTTATTGTGTAGGTTTTCATGATCTTTCTTCCAAGGAAAATGTCTTCATTCTCTAATGAGTTCCTTTTGATCATGGAGTTATTTGAAAAGTTAAATACAGTCTATCTGGCTCTTCAGAGAAAGGGTGGTGCTTCAGCAAGTGATCCACACTTGTGAAAAATTCAAGTATCACTCTTCATGACATTAGATCTTACAGTTGACTCACTCTTCCATAATGTCTGTTTGCTTTCCTGGCTCCCCCAGGGATATAGAGCAGCCCAGAAGTGAACTTTTATACTTTACATAAAGATTAAGCATGTACATTTACTCTTTGAGCATCTCCATATCACTTGGCAAAAAGCTACCTCTGGGGTCTTCGCCTGGCCCTGATTAAAGGCGATCTTCTCTGTGCTGTGTAACAATTTGGCCCTCATCCCTCAAGTCAGCCCATGTGCTGATTAAACCCACCAGTCCACTTCTTCCAAAATTGTGTGTTGTTTCAATAATAAATTGCTCAGAAGTAATTGTCATCATTTAAAATCCAAATCCCATCATGGCCAACCAAAATGTGGGCTCTCATTTCTCTGAATGTCAGGCAGGAGGAGTTTTTCCATCTCCTAGTAACTATGCTAAGAACAACATTTTCAGACTCCATCAATCCTCCTTAACTTTTTGGTGATGCAGTCATCTCAGAAAGGTTTGATTTGTTTTTCTTAGCCTGTTCATCAGGGTGTATTTTCTGATGGGGCTTGAGCGTATGCATTTGTAAGGTGTCTCTTTCCAGTGACTGCTCTGATCTGAGCTCAGCATAAGCATTTTGCTGTACTTATACCAGCACACTGTTAGGTAATTAAAATGCTCCTAAGCTCCAGCAGTCCTGGCACCATGCTGAGCCAAGCCTATCTAAAAATAGAGGCCTCTGCCAAACACTCATCAGTGGTCAAATCCCTTGGCCTTCAAACTCTCCTGTGGCTTTTGGGAAGACAAGCAATTGAGGGAAAGGTTGTGGATCCCTTGACTCAAGGCAAAATGTAATAATGAAGCTCACGTATACTCTTGCTTTATAGCCAGTCTTGCTCCTGCTTATAAAAGTCTTGGCCTTTACAACTGCTGATTACAGCTCCAGCTGGAACCAAGAAGGAACAGTTGGTACTGAGCTCTTTGGTCTCAACAAGGCTAGCTATAGTCACTGGCCTTGGGTGCTTCTTTGCATCGCCAAAAACTGTAGGCTAACTGACTGCCAAAGGTTTACCAAAATCAGGTCAGGGGCCTAGTGGTTGAAGGGAAATGGGATTATAAGAACACACACAGATCCTGACTTGCCTTGTAGGGCAAATCTACTGATGGAGGTCTGTCTCTTCTCTGCCCTCCTCCCTCCACACTGTGTCACTTGGAACCATGAAACCCCCCGCCCCCAAGTTTTTTCCCTTGACCCACACATCCTAGAGTTGTTTGTAATTATCATTTAAAGAATGAAATTAGAACACCCAAATTCTCTCTGTGGATTTCCTGGTCATTTCTTTCTTTTCCCTCTTGTTCCCTAAGATGCCTGGGAATCCCGACAGACCCCATCCCTCACAGTCCTACGTCCCTTTTGAGCAATGGGTGATGGGGAGATGACAGACTTGTCAGATTAATTAAAAAGATAGGCTTGGCAGAAAGATTTTGGAAGACATTCCTTCATGTTTTTATGACTTTTGACCCAAGGTCAAATTAGGTCTGAATATGGAATTCCCTTCATTGTGCTTAGCAACCCTTATAAGAAGTCACAATGACTTATTTTAATTTTTTATTCTCTGTAGGCTTTCTGCATTTGCCCCTACTGTCTTTCTTTTGGGGCATGGATACCCTTAAGGAAAATTGCTATCTGCAGACCTTCCAGTATCATGCACTAGATTTTGTCATTGTTATTCAGTTGTTTTCCAGTCTTGTCTAACTCTCCATGACCCCATTTGGGGTTTTCTTGGCAAAGACACCAGAGTGGTTTGCCATTTCCTTCTCCAGATCGTTTTCCAAATAGGGACACTGAGGCAAGCAGGGTTAAGTGACTTGCCCAGGATCATGCAGCTAGTAAAGTGTCTGAGCCCAGATTTAAACTCAGGAAGATAAAGCTTCCTGACTCCAGACTGGGTGCTCTATGCTCTATTAAACCTAGCTGCCCCAGTAGTGCACTAGAAAATGCAGCTTTATTAAATTAGAAAGTAGCTATGTTCTCCAGCTAGAACACTGGGCCTGGAATCAGAAAAAAAAACAAAACAAAATCTGGGTTCAAATCTAGCCTCAGACACTTACCAGTTGTGTGATCCTGGACAATTTGCTTACATGCTGTCTGCCTTAGTTTCCTCAACTGTAAAATGGGAATAGGAATAGTGCCTACCTCACAGATTGTTGTAAGGATCAAATGAGATAGTATTTATAAAGTGTTTAATATAGTGCCTGGAATATAGTAAGTGCCAAGTAATTCCTTGTTTCCTTGCCCTTCCCCTATAAATTGATGTTCTTTAAGTGAAGTTCTAAACATGTCCCTCCCCTACTCAGTCAACTGCAATGGCTCCCTATTGTCCTAATATAAAATATTTTTATATATAATAAACAATAAATAATAAAATAAATATGAACAGATATCTTAATATAAATAATATAATATATTTATATAGAAAAGTCTTTATTTAGTTTTAAAAGTCCTTCACAACCTATCCTCAACTTATTTTTCCCAGATTAATTGGACATTATTTCTTCAATGATCTTTGATTCAGCCAAATTAGCCTTTTCACTCTCCTTTACACATGGACTCCATTTCCCATCTCCGTGCCTTTGCATCAGAAGACCCCTAATGGCTGGAATCCACTCCCTCCTCATCCTCACCTCATAGATTCAATTTCTTAAAGGGATTTCCTGATTCTGCCCCACCTCCACCCTCCCCCCTCCACTCCAGGAATCCCAGCTTAACTGCCATTGCCCATGACTTCTTTGTGTCTATTTGTATTTTGTTCTCTTTATGTTTTCTCCTGAATATACTTATATATCTATGTACTGTCTCCACACCCCGCCCCCCACCCCCACCCCATTCAAGTGTAATCCCTTTGAGAGCGGGATTGCTTCATTCTTTGTATTCATATGCCTAGTTCCTGGCAGAGTTCCTGACACATAGTAGGCACTTAATTCTCATTGATTGATAATGATTGGAAGTCTTCTGCTACAATTTGTAGAGCTGGATGTGACTCGTGATCCTGCACTTTATACTTCGTGTTGGTCCAAAGCCCTTGCTCAAAAAGCTCTCTCTCATTCTTTAGAACTGCCCAATGAACAGAAACCAAGGAAAACATTTGAATATGAAAAACAAACAGGTATATGAGGGAGTCACAGGGTCCAGGGAGAGAAAGGAATAGGTTTTTGCTGGTCAGAGAGAGGAAAGATGTTCTCCAGCCTTCACACAGGGTTTCTTTTCCTAGCTACCCCTACAGGTAATTAGTTATATTGGAAAAAATTCTGCATCTATACTCAGGGCACCTGGGATCAAATCACAGCTCTATGTATCACATTAGCTACCTGTGTGACCTTGGACAAGTCATTTAACTTCATTCAGATTTCTCATCTGTAAAATGAGGATGGACTTTGGCCTCTAAAGTCCCCTCTAAATGTGAGAGAGTCTTTTGATCATTTCTGTAATAGTTGTTGGCTGCTGCTGTCTACTCTCCCCCATTCATTCTGGTACAATTGTGTCGTTGCTATGAGCATTTCCACATTTTACTGATAGCAGCAGATGGGAGACTTTCTAGCTTTAAGGGGGCTCAGAGGTCTCACAGTCTTAGAGATAAGAAACTGAGATGGAGAGAGGTCAAGTGACTTACCTACCAAGGCATAAGCAATAACTATCAGAACTGCCTGTATGATTCCAAATTCAATGCCCTTCCTACCATACCATGTGGAGGTATTGTGCGGGGTCTCATTTTTGTGAGGGGCTGGCAGATAAAATGTCTACAATCTGGTTGTCAATCATAGGATACAATCTACAGTAGAGGAATGGCTATGAGACCACCTCCATGAGCAATGGTATCAATACGGGCCTTACTGAACTCACTGAAGTGTGTGTTTTCTGCCAACCTGTCAAAAGACACTGTGATAGGACCAGAATCTCCCTTTTCCCTGCAATAGGGATTGGTTCTTCCAAAGTAGATCTATCCCTGGGGACCAAATTGGCTCCTGCCTCCCTTGATACAGGTTCTTGGGCAGCTAAGGGCATAAAAGGTATTCCATTTCATTTCCAAATCAAACCTGAACAGACTAATGGAGTTGGGCCCATTTCTAATAGACCGCTAGGCTTCCTTAAAGTGTTTTCAGGTACATACCATTGGAAAGTAGGCTGTCTTTCTTTATAGGTGTCTCACAGTGATTCTCAGTCTCTACTGTTTCTCTCAGGCTGGAGAGTCTTTAGGGCAGCTAGGTGGCATAGCAGATGGAACATCTGGCCTGGAGTTAGGAAGATTCATCTTTGTGAGTTCAAATCTGGCCTCAGTTATTTATTAGCCGTGTGACCCTGAGTAAGTCATTTAACCTTGTTTTCTTCTACTTCCTTATCTGTAAATAGAGGTGCAGAAGGAAATGGCAAACTACTCCAATGTCTTTGCCAAGAAAACCCCAAATGGGACTGGATAAAGAGTTGGACACAACTGAAATGATTGAACAATAACAACAACCCTGGGCAAGTCACCTAACCCTGTTTACCTCAGTTTCCTTATCTGTAAAATGAATTGGAGAAGGAAATGTCAAACCACTCCGGTGTCTTTGCCAAGAAAACCTCAAATGGGGTCATGGAGAGTCAGACACAACTTGAAAGACTGAACAATTGAAACAACCCTGTGTGTTGGAAAGCAGCATACCAATTCAAAGCACAGTTTTGCTCTCCCGTGACTTGGAATAGAGGAAGCTCCAGAGAGGCTCTCTGGCCTGGACTTAGGCACCAAGCATCTTGGAAAGTAGCACAAACACTGGAGGATGGGGCAGAGGACCTAGATTCAAAACCCAACTCACCACTCAGTGACCTGGGACAAATTAATTCACCTGGCTGGGTCTTCATCTAGAAGATAAGAGTTGGAAATTCAGTAGCTTCTTTATCTTTTTTTAACCAGACCTGAGATTTCATTGATTTAGGGAGCTTCTAGAGAGGAACTTCCTGTGTGATCTGGGACAAGTCACTTGAGCTGGCTGAGTCTCATTGACTCATCTATGACAGGAGGAATGAAAGGGGACTTCTTTATCCTTTTTAAAATCAGATCTGTGATTTCATTGAGCCAGGGAGCTCCTGGTGAGATGCTCCCTCTTGCTAATGCAGATGCCTGCTCCGCGAATTATAGTGTTAGAGCAGGGCTAATTCTTTACCTTTTGTTCATGACAGTGACCCCTTTCGCAGTCTGGTGAAGTCTATGGACCCCCCTCTCAGAATGATGTTTTTTAAATGCATAAAAGAGAACACAGGGTGACAAAGGAAAGCAATGATATTGAAATAAAGATGATTTTTCTCCCTATCTGAGCAGCACAGGGAACCCTTGAAATCTATTTGGTGTTTCTGGCCTGGGAAAGGGGGAATGCCTGTGTTCCCCAGCTTAAGATCCCCATTTGGTGGGATGCCTGAGGTTAATTGACTTGCCCAAGGCCACAATTGTCTGTGGCAGAGGCAGGATTTCTGTTCAGATTTTACTGACTCCAAGAACGTCTCTCTATTTACTGTACCATATAGTGCCTTGGATTCATTGACTTCTGAAGTCTCAGGTAGTCCTAAATCTATGATCTCATCAAGAACCAATTTCATTTGTAATATGACTATCCCCATGTCTGGTTTCTTTCCACTACAAAACCTACTATACTCCCCCTTTAAATATTTCCATTTTCATGGAAACGTGTTATCGGGAGAATTCCTCTGGTGACTGAATCCCAAGCTCTAGCAGGATAATACAAGTTCAACAACAACGGAGTAAACCAATTGTAACCCCAAACCAGGGATGTGCTGGTAAATGTTTAACAACTGGCTCAAAAAATGCAAGCAGGATACTCCTGGTAGGTTTAATCTGCATTATTAACATTTCTTTTCATCAATTTCTTAAAGTCTAGACCAGGGGTGTGGAACCAGCTGCCTCAAGGCTGCTTGCGGCCCTCTAGGTCCTTAAGTGCAACCTAACTTGGATTCAATCAAAGGGCCTCATCCCCATCCCTCATCTAAACCAATGAACAAAATAGTAACTGGAGTAGAATTGGGTTTGCCTCCCAAGTGTGAATGTTCACAATGAAAATTTTATAAGCAGTTCCTAAGTACCCCCTGCCCCAAACTATTGTGCATTTAGGAATTCCTCAGAGTCTGCTGCCCTTGCCAACCTATAAATTGTGCTTTTACAACATTGCTGAGTCCCTTGATTTAGCTCTCATCAAAACAAGAGGTTAGATTTGACAAAGCACTGGCACTGAGGACCTCCAAATGCTACTTTGCATGCTTCTAAACGTTTTCCTGGATGCAGCGACTAAATACAGCCCAATCCAGCTGCTCACCTACGTGCTCTCGGTGCAAATGTACTTATTCTCTGTATTGACTGTTCCCTATATAATAGTAACAGCCTGCTGACTAGGGAAGGTGGATCATTAGTTCCCCCCACAGGGCTCTGCTTAGCCGTCAGATCCTCAGAGAAGTACTGCTGCTGGATAGCCTTTTGGTACTTTTCTTCAGTTATTCAGTTATAGTCTTATTTATCTTTTTAAAATCTCAGAACTGTGTTAAAATTTTGTGCGTTCACATTGTAATGACCAAGTTACCAGTAGATTTTAAGGCCCTTGAGGGCAGAGACTGTTTCATTTTTGTCTTTATAACCCTAGCACCACACTGCCTACTACATAATAGGTGCTTAATAAAAGCTGGTTGAAGCTGAGTTTGGCTGGAGCATGAAGAATGAAGGTAGGAAGTAGTAGACCAGACAAAATAACTGATATTTAAGAAACATATTCTGCAAACTGTTTTACACATATCATTTCATCTGAGTGTCAAAATTACCCTCTGATGTAGTCCCAATTTTATAGAAAAGGAAACTGTCCATGGTCACAGAGTTAACAAGTGTCAGAGATGGGATTTGAACTTACTTCTTCATGGTCCTAGGTCCAGCACTCCATTCACTATACCATAAAAAGGATAGGGTCTTGGAGGAGCCTCTTGGGAGTTCCGATCAGTTCTAAGGGGTTTCTGGAAGGATGCATCTGCCCTGGAAGCATTCGAAACCCCCGCTGCCATTCCTTCATCAAGTTTTCTGCCTCCACATCTAAAACTCTCCTGGTCACACTTCTCATTCAGTTCCACAACGCATGGCTCCACAGTTTCTTGCTGGGGTTCCTTAAAAAGAAATGTAGGCCAATACAGAACGGAACCTGCTGGCTGGCTTGTGCTCCAGTGAACTTGGATAACGAAGGCAGCACGGGTGAATGTCTCTGATGCACACGCTATTCACTATGGGATGAAATATTAGAATGCCCCCCAGATGACAGCTGGGGAAAATGACTCCATCCGCCGCTCATTATCTAGCTCTTGTCTCTGGTTAGTACTTGTGTTTTCTGAGACTCTGAAAAGTGAAATAACTAGTCGTCAGGTACATAGCAAGGCAATAGTGGAAAAGTCAAAAAGAATCCAAAGAATAGAGTTAAAAAGTACACTCGCACCTGGAATTTTTGTTATACGTGCAAAAAATGAACACAATCACTTTGCCATCCAAACAGATTGCATCCTGTTGTAAAAATGGGAAGGAGAAGATAAAACGGAGGTTGGGCTTCATGTGAGAATACACTGCAAATGCAGTCATAACTACTACCCTCTCCCTGCCAAATATGATTAGAGATCAGAGGAGGAACTTCAGACAACGGGCCAAAAATGTGTTGAAATGGATATGTAGGCTTTTTATCTTTGTCTGGGGCCTGTGATTTCTTTGGCGTCCAGAACTCATGGGGTGGAAACACTTCCCCAGTGCAGACTGGCAACTCGTCAGGATCTTATATCCTTAGAGAGCTGTCTGAGGACACTGAGAAGTGAAGTGATTGTTCTAAGTCCTCACGTCAAGTATGTGTCAGAAGCAGCACTTGAATACAGGTCATGACACTATACTTCATTCTACGAGATAGCATGGAGGCAGCTAGGTGGAATAGTGGATACGGTGTTGGGTCTGGAGTCAGGAAGATTCATCTTCATAAGTTCAAATCTGGCCTCGGGCACTTACTGGCTGTATGACTCTGGGCAAATCACTTAACCCTCTTTGCCTCAGTTTCCTCATCTGAAAAATGAGCTGGAGAAGGAAACAGCAAACCACTACATTATATTTGCCAAGAAAACCCCAAAAGGAGCCATAAAGAGTTGGACATGACTGAAAAAAGACTAAACAGTAACAACAAGAAGGAGGCAGTATGAGACAACAGAAAGGGCCCTGGAGTCTGGGTTCAAACACTGCCTCCGATTCCTGCCTGTGTGATCTTGGGAAAGTTTCCTCATCTGTAAAATGAGGGACTGGGGGGACTAGAAAGTCCCTCAGATCCTTTCCCTCTCTGGTCTATGGTCCTAGGACATTATCTGCCCAGAAGTTCTTTATGGTTAGTTAGCACAGCACAGAAAAACATTTCAAACAACGAAGATCGGGGGGAAGTTCTTCATGCTGGAGAGTCCAAATCAATGAAAGGAAAATTAAAAACTGGCTTCCAAGATCACACCATTTGAAAAGTCACAAAGCAGAATAAACCCTGAAAACTGAGGTTTCAGCACCAAAAATGAAGGGTTCTCAGGGAAAGGTTGGCATGCGCTTTCTGCTCCGGAGTCCCGGCCATGGGCTGCAATGCAACTTGGCCCACTGGACGACTGTTTTTCCACAGTGGAAATGGAGCAGCTGCATTTCCTCCTGAGTGTGGTCTTGACAGTTCCAGAATCACTTTCTCTGTCTTTCTGTTTATGAAGGTCTCTGTATATTCTTTTTTTTTACTTTTTTATTTTATTTTTTGGAGCAGGGAAGGCAGAGCAATTGGGGTTAAGTGACTTGTCCAACGTCACACAGCTGGTAAGTGTGTCAAGTGTCTGAGGCTGGATTTGAATTCAGGTCCTCCTGATTCCAGGGCTGGGCCTCTACTCATTGAGCCACCTAGCTGCCAAACTTTTAAAAAATTTTTTAAATTTTATTTTGTCTCTGTACATTCTATATTGTATATTTTACATCTGTATCTTAATTATATATTTTAATCTGTATTTAAATCTGTATATTTTATTTTGTCTCTATATATTCTTGTATATTCTCTGTATATTCCATTCTCCAAGGCTGATGAGCAGCCCATTGACAATCAGTCCTGTATATACTATACCAAGTTTCTTTCCTGGAGTGGGGAGGATTCTTTGGCCTCCTGGTAGATGAGGCCAGCTCTCTACCTCTCTGATTTTGGACTAGATCGGGTCATGGGATGATGAGGGGAAAGGAGAGAGTGAGAGCCCTACCAAAGTTTAGGTGTCAACAATCTGACCTTGCAGCTAAGTAAAAAATTCCTAGCCTAAAAAATTCTTCACATTGGTTTCTGGGAATATTTGGTTTGACTGATCTATTGGTCCTACTAGCTGGCACTGGAGAGGGTTACTGGCTCTATCTAGGGGGTCATTCTTACTGTTTTTGCATGCTATAGACCTCTTTGTTGGTATGGTAAAGCCCATCAACCCCTTAAGATGTTTTTAAATGCAGAAGACAAAATACGTAGGATTACAAAGGAAACCACCTATATTGAAATACAGTTATGAAAATAATTTTTAAAAAACAAGTTCCTAGTGCCTCTGAAATCAGGATCCATAGTCCCCAGGTTATATAAAACTGAAGCAGGGGAGCCCTTCTCTGCCTTTGGCTCCAACCACAGGAGGGCTGGCTAAGGATGCTGTTGGTTGTACTTGAATTGCTATAGAAGTCTCTTTCTCAGCAGAGGCAGTGCTGACCTTGCAGGGGTGGGAGGGGTTTTGAGTGTGTGTGTGTGTGTGTGTGTGTGTGTGTGTCTGTACGTGTGTCTGTCCATGTGTGTGTCTGTGTGTATGCATATATGTGTGGTCCCATGTAAGAATGTGGGAAAGAGAACAAAGAAGGGATGTTGGAAAAGGTGGGGTCTGAACATTTCTGGGGAGGCCAGGAGGGTTTGGTCTAGAGCCTCGTGGGCCACCAGGCTCAGACCAGGGAAGCTGGAAGCAGGGAGACAGGTAGCAGGTCACCCAGCCTGCTGCCCATGGGTGTGCTTGGAGGTAACTTTCAGGGTGAGGTAAGTGAGGAAAGGAGAAAGGTGCCGGGCCTTTACTGCTGCAGAGCCTGAGCTGAAGCTTTGGAGTGGGGAAGACCTCATATGGATTTCTCGGCTTCAGAGCATCCTGCAGCATTCCTATTCCCCTTGACTTTCCCTGGTGTTTACTTTCATTGAATTTTAATCAGAGACGAGCTTGTTCTGCATCCAGATGACAATTTAATGTGAAACATCTGAGTAAAAGGTAGAGGATGAGTGATTTCATAAAGCTGTAGCCAAAACAATCTGCCTGTGGGGGCTTCCTAGTTACCCCTCGTGACTGTCCAGGGCCTAGTCCCTCGGAAGAGCGCTTCTGTGAGGACCTCACGATCTCAGTGATGCAATTCACCTCTATGGGCCTCACTTTGTTCATCTGTAAAATGGAGGGGTTGGACAAGATGACCTCTGAGGTCCCTTCCAGTGCTAAATCTATGATGCTATGACCTTGACCAAGTTACTCTCCCTCTCTCTGACTCCTTTTCCTCAGCTACAAAGCGAAGATGTTGACTAGGGGAGTTTTAAGACACCGCCTGTCTCTCAAACCATGATCCTACGCTCCTATGACCTACCCTAGGGCCTAGACAAACAACAAGCAGCATTTGTAGAGCCTTTTAAGGTTTCAAAAGCACTTACCATCCTCACAATAACTTCACAGAACAAATCCCCTTGATAAAAGGATTTGTTCTGTAAAACTTGGACTCAGTGGAAAGGCCACACCCAAGGACTTAGAAGGCCACATGTGACCTCGAGGCTGCAGGTTCCCCATTGCTCAATATTACTCAGAGCAGCTCTTGCTTTATACAGATCTCACAGATAGAAGTACATGCCTTTAATAAGTATCTTTCTCTGGTAAAGCCAACCATTCTATACTAAGGAAGGTTGCTGTAGTGTAAAGAACACAGGAGATGAGTTCAAATCCCTAACCCCCCACAATGTGGAATGGATAACTGTATTTCTTCTGGTACAGTGGAGGCTGTGATCACAGAAGGCCCAGTCCATACCACCCACATCTCCTTCCGGACCTGGAGTTGGTCCTGCCTTTCTTGCCCTTGCAGCTCTGGCACAGGCCAAGCAGCAGCCCCTGGTCAGACATGACCATCATTTATTACATTATTTATGTTTTTCTGAACCATCTAATATGTAAAAGACTGTGCTACTGTTTTCTAACAGGTTCCTATCCTTTTTTAAAGAATTTGTCACCAATGACACTTTTGAACACTATGCCCCTAGCACCATTTTCTTCCTGATCTCTGTGTTTTTGGTTCCATGACTTTGCATACTTCAGTGCTTTGGGGGAACACATGTCAAATTATAGCAGAGCTGCCTGCAGAGCCAAAGTGAAATCAATATAGGGGAATCAATTGCCTGCTTCTTTTCGACTTGAGGCCTCCCCAGCAGTGGCTCCTGCATCCCGGTTCCCTATCCTGGAGTTAACATCTACTGTCTTTGAGGTGCATTGTTAGGTGGTACAGTGGATAGAGCCCCAGCCCTGGAATCAGGAAGACCTGAGTTCAAATCCAGCCTCAGACACTTACTAACCATGTGACCCTGGGCAAGTCATTTAACTCTGTCTGCCTCAGTTTCTTCATCTGTAAAATGAGCTAGAGAATGAAATGACAAATCATTCCAGTTTCTTTGCCAAGAAAACCCCAAATCGGGTCACAGAGAGTCATGACTCAACAACAACAGTCCTTTGAGGTGGTCTAGTGCAATCTCCTTATTTTACAAGTGAAAAAACTGTGGACCAGAGAGTTTAAGTGGCTTTTCCAAGATCACAAAGGAAACAAGTGCCAGACCCAGAATTTGAACACGGGAGAAAGCAGTAGAGTACAATGGAAATATTTTGAGTCAGAGAACCTGGGTTCAAATTCTAGCCCTGACGCTTACCATGCTTCCCAGTGTGCTGCTGGGGAGCACACTAGGACAGTTTAAACTGTCTGATCTTAGACAGATCACTTGACCTCTCCAGGCCTCAGTTTCTTCATTTGTAAAATGATAGTTTTGGACTAGATGACTTCTTGGGTCTTTTGCAGCTTGAAATCGGTGACCCCATATTTTTCTGATTCCACATCTAGGGCTCTTTCAGCTATACCACATTATATACTCACTCCAAGAGAGAAGAGGCATGAGGTAGAGCTTTGGGGTATCTAGTTAGTGGAATCTCTCATGGACCATCTAAGCCCAGCAGAAATCTTTGTGGTAAACTAGTCTGAATGATCCCTGTGAGATTATGAGTTGCTTGAGGGCAGGTACTATGTTCATCTTTCATTGTATCCCTAGAACTTAGCACAGTGCCTGGTCCATAGTGAGAATTTAATAAATTGCTTGCTGTCTTGTCTTGACTTGGCTGGACTGAACTAGAAGCATTTTTGTACCAGAACAGGTGTGGGTATTTAGGCTAGAAAACATTTTTTTTTTCACCATGACCTGTCCAGGCCCTCCTCTTTCTTATGTATGCTAAGCAGTTCCTTGGAACAGGTGGTGGGTCTCAGATACATTAGAATACAAGAAACATCATTTGTTAGGAGTCTCATGAGCATCTTCTGTTACTAGGAGGGCTTCTTTGCTATAGCATTCTCTCTTTCTTGAGAAATGCCATCAATAAACTTAATGCTTTGTGGTTACTTTTTAAGGGAAGGAAGCATAAGTCAAGGTTGTGAGGGTCAGATCCTTGCTGTCAGCTTTTCTGCATCACTTCACCATTCATCTTGTCGACTGCTAGGGTTCTGGCCACTCCACTATGTTTCCCTAGCTGACAGAAATAATTAACCAGTGCAATTTTGTTTTTAAAAAGAACTCTAGAAGAAAAGTCCTGCTCCTGGAGATGCTTTGAAGCTGACCAAATAACGGAGGCATTTTCCTAAAATGGGCCCAGAGAATTGAATGTCCCACCAACACTAGTCCTCCCTCACAACTCCCAGAACACTCTAGATGGTAGATGTTCAGTCAGTGTTTCCTTATGGTTAATCTCGTGGGAACTCATCTTTAAAAACAGAACTTTCATAGAAATTCAAATAAGAGACCTATACATCTACCTACCCATCCATCCATCCTAGCCACCTTCCTTTGAGCCCCCAAATCATGCACTTTTCAGAGTTAGAAGGGATGTTAGAGGACATCTGGTCCAACCCATCCTTGGATAAGGTCCCCCTCTAAACATTCTAGACAAGTGGTCATACAACCTTCAACAGAAACTTCCACTAAGGGAAAGCCCACTACATCAGAATGTTAAGACTGAAACGTACTTTGAGATCATCTAATCAAATCCCTTCATATTTTAACAGCTTGGGAAACTGAAGCCGAGACGGGTAAACCAATTTGCCCAAGGTCACTTGCTAAAAACATACAGTTGCAAATGTGACAGAAATTTTGGTGATAACAGTGTCAAACCTCTACACAATAAAGGAATCCCATCTACATTCCTAACTAGTCACAGAGCTTTTGTTTGAAGACCACCAGTGTTAAGGAACTCATTTCCTTCTCAAGCAGTTTCTTTTTTATTTGAAAAAGCTCCATGCAGTGGTATGTTGGCAAATATTTAACAACAAGGTCTCAAAAAAGTACCCATATATGTTTTATTGTATATGTTATTATGTATGTATTATTAACATTTTATCCATCACTTTCTTAAGTCTAGATAGTCAACAAAAATATGAATCAAAACCTGATTTGTAGCAGTTGCCAATTTCTGAGTTGCAAATCACACTGATTTAACAGTCTTGGGAAGCACATTCAGATAGTTTTAACTGTAAGCACCTTTTCCTATCATTCCTTTAGCATCCAGTGTTCCCTGGTGTTTTCCTTGTTCAATAACTAACCAGTTGTGCTATAAGGAATGATGAGAAGAATGGTTCCGGAAAAACCTGGGAAGACTTATATGAACTGTTGCAAAGTGAAGTGAGCAGAACTAGGAGAACATTGTACACAGTAACAGCAACATTATAAAATGATCAACTGTGAATGATTTAGCTATTCTGGTCAATACAGCGATCCAAGACAATTCTAAAAAATTCATGATGAAAAATGCTATCCATCTCCAGAGAGAGATAACTGGAGTCTGAGAGCAGAGAGAAGTATAATGTTGAAACTTTTTTTTTTATAATTTTGAAACTTAAAAAAAATCTTGCTTTTTTTTTTGCATCATGGCATGATTTCACTTATATAAATTGATATCACTTTTCTTCCCTTCTCAATAGGTGGGGGATGGGCAGAAGAGAGAGGGAGAATTTGGAACTCAAAATTAAAAAAAAAAGAATGTTAAAAATAAATAAATAATAGATTTATTTAGGAAATAAAAAGAATTAACCAGGCTTAACCCCTCATCACTTCAAAGAGCAGATGAAAACTCAGGGTCATATACGGCCATGGAAACAGTTAGTTTTATATTGTATGGTTAGCTCAGTGACTGGTACTTAGCAGATGCTTAATAAAAGATTGTGGATTGATTGAGAGTAGTACACCCAGGTTTCCAACTCCCAGCCCAGTGTTTTTTTCATTCAACCCAAAAGGACTAGATTGATAAACTCCATAGTATTGCTTAAAAGTAGAGTCATAATGGGATGGAGGCCACCAGGGCACAAACATTTAGAGGGGCACTGACTGTTTTCTGAGCTTTAGTTACAATATGAAGCTAGACGAATGATTTCTTTCCTCTCCCCAGACCCCAGATAAAGCTCCTTCCTGTCCCAGGCCCACACTGCTCCCACAGTATACCACCTCCCCCACAAGCCACAGTGGACAGCAGTATCCCAGGGTTTCTGCTGCTCTCTCTTCCCAATCGAACTGATTGTGCTGCTTGTGGGATGCACAGTAATTGCTGTTTACTCTGACAGTAGGAATTCTGAGGAGGCATGCTCCAGTGTAGTCTGGAAAAGAATTGTAGAAGAAAGACATGGAACATGATTTTTTTTGTGTTAGAGTTTGGTGGTGCTGACTTTAAGCCACTTCACAGCTACATGGCATCATGTTTAGAGTTCTGGTCTTGGAGTCAAGAAGACACTAACTGTATGATCCTACCTCTTTAAGCCTCAGTTTCCTCATCTGTAAAATGGGCACAAAAGATAACATTGGTCTTATGGCATTGTTGTAAAGACTGAATGACATAATATATACATGTATCTATATCCAAACCTGTATCTATGTATCAATAACTTGGCAAACCTTAAAATGATATAGAAATTTTAGTTATTATTGTTGTTGTTAAATGTCTGCTTTTCATTTATAATAGAGACCCTCCTCCCCATTGTTCTCTCCTCCGGCCCTGGGTCCAACCACCTATAAGTCCAGACCTTCAGAAGTCCAGTTTTCTCCCACCAGAGCCATAAACAGCTCTAAAAAGTTACATGTGACCACAGCAACAATCTAATTTTCCGAAATGTGAGTCTGAAAAGCTTAGCACACTTAACAGGAACAGAGATAGATAAGCAGTCTTAAAACCCTTCAATATGCCATTTCCAAAAATCCATCTCTAACGAGGCGTAGCTAACAAAATGTGTACAGCGATTACTTATTCTGCCAGAGATTCCCAAGGTGATAGAATTGGTTGCTTGTGAAATTTGTTGTGACAAACCGTCCCTGATTATGTAAACCCTCTGCTGCGCCCAGACCAGGGAGGCACTGCTATTGACTGAAGTTTCTGATCAACTATTTCTGCAAATGGCAGAATATAGATTGAAGTCAATGTCGAGTTATTAGTCACGAGTCATTACCTGAGACTATGATCAGAGATGCTGGCTGCTGAGTGGTGGAAATGTTAAGTAGGGAAGGAGATAAAAATCCTACCATTCACAGTGGAAAGGCAGGTGGCTGCTTTTACAGGAATGCCAAACACAAGCACCAAGGAGCTGGGTATACATATAAGGGTGAAAACAAAGCTTTGTTGGGCAATGATCCCCAGGTCCCTCATACCTCCATGTTTTTTCTTGCTATTTCCTATATCTGAATATCCTCCCTACCTTCTTTCAACTGTTAAATTCCTAAATTCATCTTTCAGAGGCCAACTATAGAGCCTACTGACTCTTTAATCAAATATAAAATCTTCTGCCTGGAATTTAAAGCCCTCCACAATCTGACTCCTACTGACCTTTTCAGTCTTATTTCGTGTTATCCCAACTCTGGTACCCTCTACTGTAGCCCAACTGGCCAACTCATCAAAGTCCCTTAGTTCAATCCCCAATTTTCCCTCTTACAAAATTGTTGAGAGTACTCAACAA
The DNA here is from genome assembly GCF_011100635.1 of Trichosurus vulpecula. NCBI lineage: Eukaryota > Metazoa > Chordata > Mammalia > Diprotodontia > Phalangeridae > Trichosurus > Trichosurus vulpecula. Next base: position 150,097,610 of record NC_050573.1, read on the forward strand.
TTCCCTCTCATTCTGGATGTTGATTCTAACATCATGTGTTTGCATTCAGGAAACACTGCATGTTTCTGAAATCATCGCCAGCATATTTTTCCTTCCTGTTTCCTCTGTGAGACAGATAGGAACCAGAGAAGAGAGGCATTGGGTTTTAATGATGGGCCAAGGAGTAGACAGAAAGGAATTTGCAGAGCCAGACCTGTTACCTGTAGCTGATATACTTGTTTTCAGACATGGGTCCTTCCTCTAAACCAGATGGCCTATCTGATCTCAGGAAAGGCGTTTAGAGAATTTTAATTGGGAGCTGCTTACTGAGTTTCAGAAAGCACCTTAGCAACGTTCTTCATAACACACATGCATATCCTTTTAAATACCAAAGATAGTTCCTCTGCTCCTAGGAAAGTCTTCTATAGACCCCAGATACTTCCTGTTATTCAGGATTGCTGCTCAGCTCATCTTTTCAGCAATGCTCCAATTAGGGTCAACAACCCTCTTAATTATGTGTCTTTTTCTTGAGCAATGAGGTAATGCTTCATTCATCAGGATTTTATCTCCTGGTTATGCTACTAGCAATCCCTTTGGAGTACTCCACTCACATTATCAACTAGAATAAATCAGAGAGTTCAATATTACTGCAGAGTTAGCCATTCGTTAGGGCTTATTTTATTAGTCTCCTGCAGTTTGAAGCCATCAGGAAGTGGGCACAGTAACTGCCACCTGCTGACAAGGCTAGCAGCCAAGAAGGCCAGAAGCATCTCAAATAATCTCTGGGTAAATGGCAGCAGAGCAGTCAGCATCACCTGAGACACTCAGAAGCAGGAGCAGGCCAGGGAAGTCCAAGGCTGGGTCACTGTTCCTTGAAGGAACAGCATTGGGGGTAATGTAGTAAAGACAGCATTCTCATCCTTCAGTCTTCTCTGTCAGGGGTAGAGAAGACCATGATTTTCTTGGAGGATTTGATTCTGGAGGCTAGGCTCTGTTCTGTGTCTTGCACAACCCAGGAGTAGAGAAACTGAGGGCTCTGGAGAGGCCACTGACTTGGTCTCTAGCAAGAGAGCTGGCTACCTACTCTTCACCTAAAAATCTCTGGAGAAGAGATGCCTTTACTTCCCTTGGGGTCACATATATTAGGGGCTTCAAGCAATCAAGTCCCAAAAGTCTTCCTCTTCCCTTTCTTCTCGATGATGTTGATAAACGATAATACCAATTGGCTCTTGAAAGTTGCAAAGAAACATTTTACATATTGTACCATTTGAAACTCACAACAACCCTAATTGTAATGATTATAATAAGAATTGGGCTGGAATTATTCCCTTAATCTGGGATTTGGCTTAAATTAAAGGAAGTTATTTCCGATTGTGAGGATTGGGAAACTCAGAAATGTGTTATCTAGTGAGGCTGAGGGTCTTCCTCTGGGGATTTTAAAGAAAAGGAGGTTTACGTGCTTAGGAATTGACAGAGGAATTGACATTTTGCCTCCTTGAGATACCTCCAGCCCCTTGATATCGTAAAAGTGCTGCCAACTTTTCCTCTAGCCAAATTCACAGTTCTAGTTATAAGACCACAGCCTTTCAGGCCTTCTAGTGTTACTGAAATGACACTTTATAAACAGTCAGCGGGCTGGGCCCATTTAGATTCCTTCTGCTAAGCAGCTGAAGTGTGTAACTTGGCCAATAAAAGAAAAGCATGTTGCAAAATGAGCCCTTCCATTGACCACAATCCCAAAATCTTTTAATAAACAAGAGAGAAGTTTTACTTTGGTTGGTTAGATGGCCTGATGGGATCCTGAAGGCCAGATAATGCTTCAGGGTTTTAGATCTACCCCCACCAAAATGCACTGTTGCTTCACAAACCCACTGGTTTCCACAGTGAAAATAGAACTGCTTTAGTGCAGATGATGTTTGCCAAGCAAAAGAATGGTATGTCTTCTGTAGATGGGGTGGAGCAAACTCTCTCAACCTCCGGGAATGGGAACAGTATGGGACCAGCCACAGGGATTCGGTCTGCCCAGCTTCCAGACCCTTCTTGAAAGCTGGGTGTCTCCCTTATGCCTGGAGTGAAATTAGGCCCAGGGAGCCAGATAGACCAGCCTGTGGCTTTGTGAGGAAGTCTTTAGTGCTGCAGCAGGGACAGGTTGAGCGAGGGTGATATGGAAGATGAGTGAGCCAGGTAAAATCTCGTAATGTCTTACATCTAGACAGAGAGAGGACTTTTTTTTTCCCACTCCTCTATCTACTTCTTTGATTTCAAGTATAGGAAATTCTGGTTTCTTCATAGGCCAGTCTCCAAAGAGTTGAAGGTGAAGGTCACCAAAAAGATAATGGAGAGGCATATGGAAGGCATGAGCAGACCTTAATGTAATACCAACAAAGAATTGTATTGGACAAGATGTAAAATGGGTGCTAGCTGAAGTGTCTGAAAGGAAAAAGATGTCAGTCAGTCTTAAAGAATTCACTGCTATCCAAGCAACAATGAGAAATTAAGAGGACAGCTCCCCATATGTTGGGTGTTTGCCTACGGAAGGTTTATGAAAGGACATGAGTAAGAGTAATGCAGGATGAGGAGTGGTTGTGGCTGGGTTGCCATCTGCACTGTTATAAAAGGTACCCATATCAGTGATTTCTCAGAGCTATCAAAATATTGAAATATTAGAGTATAACATAGGCAGCTAGGTAGATAGAACACCAGGCCTGGAGTCAGGACGACTCATCTTCCTGAGTTCAAATCTGGCCTCAGATTACTAGCAAGTTATTTAACCCTGTGTGCCTCAGTTTCTTCATTTGTAAAATGAGCTAGAGAAGGAAATGGCAAACGACTCCAGAATCTTTGCTAAAGAAAACTCCAACAAAGAGTCAGACAGGACTGAAATGAAAATGACTGAATAACAACAAACATAGGCCAATAGGTGCTTAAATGGAGGGATGAGTAGGAGGTAGTATGGTATCCTAGAAAGAGTATTGAATTTGGAGTTAGAGGAGCATGGATTGGGCCTGGATCTAGGATTTCAATGGCCCAGGGAACACCCATTTGAAGACACTGGCCACCAGTGCATTTCCCCTGAAATACATAGAGGAAAGCATATCTAGGAAGAGGAAAACCAAGACTGTTCATTGTAATTAATCGGGGTTTGAGTGTCTTTTGGTATTTTTATTGGCATTCTTATAATCAGTGTGTATATTATTATTTATTCATTTAATATCACTTTACACAAATCTATGTTTCTCTGAATTCCCCATATTTGTTGCTTTTTATCATGTAGTACTGTTCCATTGTATCTATGTATTACACCTTATTTAACCTTTCCACCATCTAAGGACACCTCTTTTGTTTACAGTTTTTTCTTTTGTTTATTTTTTGTGTTGTTACCAAAGGAGTCATGCCGAGAATATTTTGTTGCATATCAAACCTTTCTGCAAGTGACCCTCTTGGGATATTTGCCCGGCTCCACTGATACAAGCTAGTGCAGGCATTGAAAGGAGCCTGGCCAGGATGAAGAGAATGGAAACCATGCCCTTTGAAGATCAACCATGCCCTAGTTTGCAGGAACTAGGGATGTTTACCTTGGAGAAAAAAAGACAATGGGGAAGTCATAGGGACAGGTACTGAATCTTGATTTCACTTGTATAAGGAATACCTAGGTAAGAAAACTCTCTGTACTAATGCCGTTCAACATGTTCTCTGCAACTTCCAGTCTTTGAGAATTGCATAGAGCATTGACAAGCTAAGTGATTTGACCAGGGTCCTACAGAGGGTACATTCAGAGGCAGGTCTTCCTGGTGCAAAACCTGCTCTCTATCCACTTGGCCACACTGCTTCTCTTTTTAAGGTTTAGAGTGGGACGTCTCAGATTCAAATGCAAGCTCTACCACTTACTGACTATATGACCTTGGACATGTGTCAAACAGGAAAGGTTTCCTTTCCATTGGAAATGCCACAAAAGCTGAGCCTAGAGGAAGCTCGGGATTCTAAGAGGCAAAGATAAGGAGATATTGCATTTAAGGCCTTGGGAATCAGTTGTGAGAAGGTATGGTAATGAAAGATAGGATGTTAAGTTCAGGGAGTTGCTAGTAGGCCAGTGTGGCTAGAACATGGAATATTAATATGGGAAAATGATATGAAATGTCTTGAAATGTGGGCTAGAATCAGACTGTGAAAGACTTTAAATTCACAGCTGAGGAGTTTGTATAATATCCTAAAGGCAATAGGGGACCCTGGAAGATTATTTTTAATAGTATTTATTCTTTCCCAATTATATGTAAAGACAATTTTTGTCATTCATTTTTACAAGAGTTTGAGTTCCAAATTTTTCTCCCTCCCTCTACTTCCCTCTTTCTAAAATGATAAGCAAATTGACATAGGTTATATATGTGCAATCATGTAAAACATATTTCCATATCAGTCACAGTTGAAACAGACCAAAAGGAAAACACCTTGAAAAAATTAAGTAAAAATAGTATGCTTTGATCTGCATTTAGAGTCCTTTCAGTTCTTTATCTGGATGTGGATAACATTTTCCGTCATGAGTCCTTTGTAATTGTTTTGGATTATTGTATTGCTGAGAAGATCTAAGTCATTAATAATTGACCATCACACAATGTTGCTGTTACTGTGTACAACGTTTTCCTGGTTCTGCTCATTTCACTTTATATCAGTTCATTTTTCCTAGAAGATTGTTGCACAAAGAGGATTCCATTGTCAGAACTGTTCCTTAGAAAGATGATTTTGTGACTTTGACAACCATGTAAGATAGTTTAGCAAGAAAGGAGACTGAAAGCAGAGTGACCAATTAGGAGATTTCAATAGTCCAGACTAGAGATGATAAGCCCCTAAGGGAGCAGTGGCTGTGTGAATGAAAATGAGATGAATGGGAGAAATGTTATATAAGTAGAATGAACAAGACTTGGCAATGGAGTGGATTTGGAGGAGTGGGAAGAGAAAGTAGGGCTGTGGATTTGAAAATCTGGAGGACTGGAAGGATGATGGTATACTACATAGATACAGGGAAATTGGGAGGAAGTGTGAATGGGGGAGGGAGAGGGAAGATAATGTGTTCTATATTGGAAATATTAATTTAGAGGTACTAATGGGACATCCAAGTGGATGTCCATCATGCAATTGATTTTGTGGGACCAAAGTTCTGGAGAAGAGATTAGGGCTGAACGTATAGATTTAAGAGTCATCTGCTTAAAGTGAAAATTGAATCTATGACAGCAGACTAGATCATCAGAAGAGAGAAAGTATACATAGAGAAGAAAAATTGGTCTAGGATAGAGCCTTAGAGAACATCCATACTTAGGGGCAAGGAGGTGAATGAAGATCCAACAAAGGAAATTGAAGAATGGTCAGACAAGTAGCAGGGGAACCGGAGAGGAGGATTCATAGAAGCAAAAGAAGAAGAGAGCATGGTGGGAGAAGGTGATCAACAGCATCAAAAGTAGTAGAGAGGTAAAAGAGGATGAGGACAAAGAAAAGGCCACTGCATTTAATACTTTAAAGATTGTTGGTGACTTTGGAGGGACAGTTTCAGTTAAGAAATAGAAACAGAAGCCAGAATGAAAAAGGTAGATGAGGTGAGGAAGTCAGAGTTTAAAAATATGTACTTTATGAAGAAACCTGTCCTAATGCAGATCACACAACAATGGCTTGTGTATTTTTATTTGCTGGATAGAATACAAAGTTCTCAGCTTGGTGTTTAAAACCTTTAACAATCTGTATCCAGTTTACATTATCAGCCTTATTTGACATTCCAGCCAAGCTGGACTGATAGCTCTTTTCTGAATTCAAGATTTCATCTCTAGCCTCCTTGCATTCAAATATACCATTCCCCATCCCTAGAATCCACTCCCTCCTTTTTTCATGGAAACACAAAATGCTGTAGTGGGAAGAATGGTAGCCTTGGAGTTAGGGGGACCATAGAATTTCAGATATTTATTAATTCTACCTTTCTGAGTCTTATTTTCCTAATCTGTAAAATGGGGATAAAAAATGGTACCAAACCTCAAATGGCTATTGTAAGGATCAAATTATGTAACCTATGGAAAATACTTCTTGAAATTTAAAGTGTTTTATAAATGGGATTCTTATAATCTTTGCCTCTCATAATCTTTATCTTCCCAGAAAGCCCAGCTCAGGTGCTCCCTTCTCCAGGAAGATTTCTCCAATGTCTCCCATTGTTAGTACTCTCTCCCTCCTCTAATTGCTTGTTTTTACTTCCAGGGGTGAGCTAGAGCCAGCTTTAACCAGCTTGTGAAAGTCCATTATTAAGTATTCACTGTGAGCATTTATAGCTGGAAACTGGCAAATGCTACAAATCAGGTCTTGATTCATGCTTGTCTGGACTTAAAGCGATGAAGAAAATATAAATAATGCAGTTTAAGTTAAAAAAAGTGTATTTTGCATGTCTTTTTTCTGTAGAGCCCATTGTTAAATATTTACCAGCACCCCTAGTTATTCCTCTGTGTCTATGTAATATGTCTTCAGTGGAATGTAAGCTCCTTAAGGGCAAAGACCGGGTGTTTTTTTTAAGGGGGGGGTGAGGGAGGGGTTAGTCTTTGTATCCCCAGAATCTAGGAGATTGTCTTACACATAGTAAGTTCTTAATCAAATCTCAGGGAGATTTGATTACTCTTCAATACGAACTAATACAATGGATGTTTAGCAGGGAGAGTTAGAATTTTTTATCAAGAGTTGATTGGTTGTTGTTCTTCATTCTCAAAGAGGACCAAAATGACATCACTGTTGGAGTCAAATTACAGTGTGTCCAACTGTGGCTGATCAGATCAATAAAAGCTGAGAATGCTCTACCACAGGTCAGGCATAAGTAGTCCATGTGAACATTTGGGGTAGATTCTCTAAACTGGCGCATCTTGTGTTTCTTTTGAGTTACTTCAATTCTGCTTTGCTCATAGAACATAACAACTTCTCTGACGTGGGCATGCCATGCTGAGCAGTCCTGTGCCAGTGTCTCCCATTTCACGCAATCAATTCCAGAATTCTTAAGAGAGACCTTGAGAGTGTCCTTATATCAATTTTTCTGACCACCATGTGAGCGCTTGCCCTGTGTGAGAATAGTCTTTTCGGCAAGCGTATGTTTGGCATTATCAAGATTAGCTCATGCAAAAAGCTCATTTTTCTCTCTCGGGTCAACTAGTTTCTAGTGAGGTAGGTAGGTAGGTCACAGTGGATAGAGTGTTGGGCTTGGAATCGGGAAGACTGATCTTTATGAGTTCAAATCTAGCCTCAGACACTTACCAGCTGTGTGACCCCGGGTAAGTCACTTAATCCTGTTTGCCTCGGTTTCCTCATCTGTAAAATGAGCTGGAAAAGGAAATGGCAAACCACTTCAGTGTCTTTGTCAAGAAAACTCCAGATGGGGTCATGGAGAGTCAGATACAACTGAAACGACAGAATAACAGTAACAACAAAGTTTCTAGTCTGGTCTATTAGGGAATCACTGTTGATCTAGTCTACATAGCTGTCACCAGTGTGGTATGGGGGATGGGACAGGCCAAGGAGCCAGGACAAACTGGGTTTAAGTCCTGCCTCTGACACATATTGGTTGCGTGACTGTGAGCAACTCACTCAACATCTCAGTGTTGTAGGCAACTCAGTTTTTCCAAGCTGGGAGGGGATCCCCCTCAGACACTGGTTTGAAACAGATTATCTGCTTATCTCTACACATGCTGTATCCCCCTTCCCCAATAAAACATAACTTCCTTAAGGGTAGGAACTTTTAAATGTTTGTTTTTGTGTAGTGCCTAGGATAGGTGCTTAACAAATGCTGTTGATGGGTAGGTTGATTTATAGAACTGGTGCCTCATCTTTGATTCAAATATTGCCACATAATCATCATTTGTCCTAATATTTTACATGCTACATCATGATTCCTTGGAAAACCTCTCAAACAGCTTCTTGTCCAGCACAACACACACACACACACACACACACACACACACATTCACAGAAAATAAATTCCATGGAGTTCAAAATGGCATATTGTGGCCTAGACCAAGCTTCTAATGTTGACTTGGCTGCCAAGTGATTTCATCCTCTGGTGGAGACCTTTTAACCTCCTTTCTCTCTCCCACTCCAATACACTTGAGGCTCTTCTGTTGTGAAAGTCAGCTGTTGCTAAAGTGAAATGCCCCCAGGGTAAAATCCGCCCTCAGCTGACAGTTGACTCTCATTTTGAGGCCTTGCTGAAGGGACTTCAGTTGTGTCCTTATATGGGAGTTGAATTCTCTGAGCAAGGCTGATGCCAGGAGATGAGAGAGAGCCTGTCAACAGCGACGGTAGTTCTTCATTTGCTTCCAGGGTGAGGTTTTTTACAGCTTGAATAAGGGACTGTTTTCTCCCTGGAGTAAGACCTTGGCATGAGACTGGTGGTTGCCATGTACACAGTGATAGTTACAATGTTGGTCATCAACAGACGGTGCATTCTGCTCAGGGGATTGATTATCTGTGTGGACAGTTGCCTTAGGGTTTTCTCCATTATGAATGAAGGGAAAACCTTTAGATGCTCCAGTCCCCAGAAACTATGAATGCCCTGGCTAAAATAGCCACTGAAGGGACCAAGAGAAATTTCAATTTGCTTATGAAATGAGCAGACTGGCCCTGGGACTCAAGTCCCTGAAGGAGGATGTTTAGGAGACTCTGAAGATATGTTTAAATCAGTCCACATTTAACCCACGTAGGCGACAGTTTACCAAGCAAAATTTTAAAAGCCGATTTTATGCAGGAAACTTCCAGTGTCTTCAGTAACATTTCCATACAAATAGTGGCACCACACAGATGACTAAATTAAGATGTACTCTCAGGCTCTGGCAACGGTGTCATTTAAAACAATTACTGTATGATTTCCCTTTCACATAGTCATAGAAACCATGCTGGAAGGATTTAATGCAATTTATTGTGTTGGAGCTTAAGCAGAGACCTGTTTTGTTAGGCTTGAAAAACAAAGCTGGCCAATTTTGTTTCTCCTTTATCCGAGGTGTGATGGATCCAGGTTGGAAAACGGTGACCTCCAGCAGCAGGATGCTCAGCTTTCTGGGAAATAACTCTGCAGATAAGTGGATGCATTTCCCTTGATGCAGCAGAAAACAAAGCCCTGTGCCAGGAGAGTGCTAATCCCCTTTGATGTGCCTGCAACTGATTTTCTGTTTCAGAAAGGGAAGCACAGGGAACCTGGGGCAAGACAGAGAACCGCTTGAAATCAGCAGAGCAGAGAAACCTGTCTTGCCCAATCAGCCCCAGAATCCTCTTCTTTCACAAGCTACTTTCTCAGGTAACCTTGTGGTTTCATGATGATCTCCCCACCTTACCCCCTCCGCCAGGACAAGGTGAAGCCTGGAACTGCAGCACTATTGATTTCTGGCATTTGTGTCAAACAGCAGGTCCCCAGGACTCACCCCTCAGTCACCGATTAGGGCAAAACTAGAAATTTCCTCCTGTGTGTGGTGTAGTGAAAAGACTACTGCATAGATATAAAAGACGTCTGCATTCAAGTCCTGGTTCCATGTTACTACTTGCCTCAGTTTCCTAATTTCTAAAGTGGGGGGGTGAGCGTTTAGACTTTTTGTTGTTGTCCAGTCATATCCAACTCTTTATGACCCTATTTGGGGTTTTCTTGGCTGATACTAAAGGGGTTTGCCATTTCCTTCTCCAGCTCGTTTTATAGATGAGGAAACTGAGGCAAACAGGGTTAAGTGACTTGCCCAGGGTCACAGAGCTAGTAATTGTCTGAGGTCAGATTTGAACTCAGCAAGATAAGTCTTCCTGATTCTAGGGCCCAGCCCTCTATCTGCTGCGCCACCTAGCTGCCCTACAGTTAGACCAGGGGTGGGGAACCTGCAGCCTCAAGGCCACATGTGGCCCTCAAGGTCCTCAAGTGCAGCCTTTTTTGGATTCAAAGAGCCACACTTGAGGACCAAGAGGGTCATATGTGGCCTCGAGGCTACAGGTTCCCCACCCCTAGCACGCAGACTGTATGATCTGGCAATTTGGTGGAGTGGAAAGAGTGCTGGATTTGGAGTCAGGCAGACCTAGGTTCAAATCCTACTTCAGACACTTAATATGTCACCCTGGGCAAGCCTCTTAACCTCCATGACTCCATAAGCTCTCAAAGTGAAATGAAGTTGAACTCAGTGATTCTGAAGCTCCATTTCATCACTAGATTTACAACCTTATCATCTAGAGCCCCTTTTTGGCTCTGACAGTGTCTTTGGCATGCTTCTTGCTTTCTGATGAGACATTCAGTGGGTTTTGATGCATACAAATTGTCTATAAATCCATCCCAACTGCTACACTGTAAAATCTAGCTTCTTTCTCCAGGCTGCCATGGTCAGCAGGCTATACCTAGCAAATCAAGGTTTCATGTGGGAGAGCTGAGTGTTAGTAATTTTCTTCCTCTTCTGTTCTAGGAAGGAGGCCAGGGTTAGTCATTCCTTGAGAATGAATAGAGTTAGGGCCGCCATGGTCTTTGCTTTGGAAGACCGCAGCTATGGGCAGCTAGGAGCTCTTCTGGGAGCTCTATGATAATAACAATATAAATAGATATAATATAAATAATAATAATAAATATTAATAATAATAATATAAATATATAATATTGACTATGGTAACAGCAACAGCTAACAGTTATAAAGCACTTACCATGTACCAGACCCTGTGCTAAGCACTGTACAATTATTATCTCATTTCATGGTCACAACAACCCGGTGAGATAGGTGCTATTATTGTCATCATTTTACAGACAAGGAAACTGAGGCAAACAGATTAAGTGGCTTGCCCAGGGTCACATCGCTAAGTATCTGAGGTCATATTTGAACTCAGGTCTTCCTGACTTCAGGTTCTAGCTGTGCCTAGCAGAGTGTGGAACTCATAGTGAGCAGTAAATTAATGTTCGTTGAAATGAATTTTCCCCTAGTAATTTTCTGAATTCCTCTCACAGCCACTTATTTCATTGAATCATAGACATATAGAGTTGGAAGGGATTTCACAAGTCATCTAAGTGCAGCCTCTACTCCAAATGTGCATGGATCCTGTCACCAACACTGCCTGTAAAGGATCAGTCAACATCTGCTTGAAGATCTTTGGTGATGGGGAACTCACTACCTTCCAAGGCAGCCCATTCCCCTTTGGGGCATGTGTAAGTAGACTCAGAAACCCACTGGATTACAGATTCAGATTTGGAAGGGACCTTAGGGATCATTTAGTCCAACCCACTAATTAGAGATGAGGAAGTCGAGGCATAGAAAAGTTAGGTGCTTTGTCCAGTACTCAAGCAGTTCAGTCACTGATACATCTCTCTTTAGCTGCAACCCACTGCTCCTAGATCTGTCCACCAGGGCCAAGATGAGACAAATTTAATTCCATTACATGGACAATACTTCAAATAACCATAAAGCAAATATACTGTTGTCTATAAGTCCTTTTTGCTTTTCTAAGTGAATCTCAAATTCACTTCCTTTACTCAGTCTTCATATGACACGATATCAAGTCCCCTCATCATCCTGGCCACCAACCTCTAGATGAGTTCCTGGCCATCAGAATCTCTTCTACAATGGGGAACTCCAAACTGGACACTTCATTTCTATTAGTGTAGCCAGGAATTACATGAGTTCTTTTGAGTACCAAAGCAATCAACCAGCGGGCATTTATTAGGCACCCACTACATGACTGCCAGCCATTGTACTAGATGATAGGGATACAAGAACAAAATCAAAATAAACCATTGTCTCAATTAGCTTACATTCTAATGGGAGAGACAAGTATGCTCTCCCTCTCCCTCTCCCTCTCCCTTTCCCTCTAGCTCTCTCTATCTTTCTCTAACACACACACATACACAAACATATATGTGATGACACATATAGGTGTGTATATATTATATGCATTGTGTATATATATTATGTATATTGCGTAATACTGTTTAATAATAATGTACTCTATAATATAATAAATTATATTAAAATATAATAATATATTAAAATAATATTGCCTATTACTATTGCATAATATTACACAGTATGCACATAACATATATATTATGTATATATGTATATGGATACCTAGATTATACAAAGTTAATAAATCTATACATGCATCTAGATAATATATAAAGTGAATAAATATACACAATGTGCTGTCTACATTTAACATATGAATAAATATAAACTTGTGTATATTATATATTAAAAATAACTATATACATACATTGTGTCTCTATATAGGTGTGTCTTTATACACACATGTGTACAACACACACATATACATATATATGAACACAAACATGTTACTAAATAAAAGGTATAATATGAGGGAGGGTACTAGTAGTTAGGAGGGATTGGGGGGGATCAGGAAAGACTCCATGCCAAAGATGGTGTCTAAGCTGTGGCTTGAAGGAAGAGGTAAGGAAGGAGTGCATGCCAGACATGGGGATGGGCGGCACTCAGTGTAAAGGTACAGAGAGGGAAGATAGAGTGTGTGTGTGTGTGTGTGTGTGTGTGTGTGTGTGTGTGTGTAATAGAAAGAAGGCCAGCTTGGCTGGACTGCTAGAGGGAGGATAATGTCCACTGAGGTTTGAACAGTAGAGTGGGACCAATTATATTTGCAGTTCTTGAGGTCTTCCTTCTATTTCTTTTTCATGTAAAAAGATTTTCCGAAATAGGGCTAATAAAGATAAGAGAGGCAGGTGCCTATAGCTTATCTTCAATCTTCCAGTTAGTTGATCAATAAATGTTTATTAAACAACTACTATGTGGCAAGCACTCTGCTAAGCACTGGAGATGCAAAGAGGCAAATGACTATCCTTACTCTCAAGGAGCTCACTGTCTAATGGAGGAGATAATACACAAACAATTACTACAAACAAGATATAGACAGGAGGAATAAATACATGAATAAAGCATGTATTAAACTAACTATATGCGAAACACTGTGCTGAGCTCTGAGGATATAGACAGAAAAGTAAGACATTCCCTTCTCTCATAGAGCTCATATTCTAATAAATTTGAGATGAAAGGAAGTTTGTTACCTATGGAGCAAGTGTTTCAAAGAGTACAGTGGAAAGGTGTTGGTCACCTTAGAGTGGGAACCATTAGTGGGGGGAAGGGTTGGGTTAGAGGAATGGAAATAAAGGATCAGATAGTAGGACACAGAAAATGGAATTTGAGTAAAGCGGGGGCAGGGTTCAAAATCATGGTGACAGGGAGGGAGGGTATAACCCAATGGAAGTTTATTAATCAATAAATTCAAGTAGGTTGTCAATATCTCTAGGGGTTTGGCTTCAGGGCAGAGTCCTCTCATGAACTTTGGCAGCTCAGGTGAGGGGAACAGTGGGGGAAAGCTGAAAGAATGATATTTCTTCTCTTCCCATAAGGCAGGAGACCCGGCATGATGGAATGGTGTTTCTGTCCTTACTGCAAAGGCAACAAACTAGTGCAGGCTAGAATGGCATCTCTTCTCTTCCTCTGAAAGGCAGGAAACCTGATGTGATGCCTTCCTATCCCTTGGGCCCATCTTACTCTATGTAGGAGTGAGGGAACTCATTAGGGTTCTCTCAGTCCATACCTCACATTTTAAGAAAAGCTTTGACAAAGAAATATTTATTGTAAAGAGGTAGCAAGGACAGAAATACAAACATTTCTTGCAAGCAACCAGGAATTCATTCTCCCCTATGCCATTTCAGTCCCTGGAGAGAGTGAGTTTAGATAACACTGTATCCGCATGGCATTCACCCACAAAGTCCCCTTCTAAATGCAGTATGTTTGATGGATGTTTTCATCTGTATCTCTGCTACTGTTGGACTGGGCCAGACATATAGCTTGGTATTTTGTTTCTCATCAATTGGCTTCCCAAATCCCAGCATGGACTCTTGCTCCTGGACTGCACATTTCACACTTTCAGAGACTCAAACTAAGTCATTCCCATGCAGGGTCAATCAGATTAAGTACAAATCAGGCCTCTGAATTTTTGCTGAACTATGCACCCTACAACATGAATACTGCTCTTAGCTCGATATTACTATTGCCTTCCAAGTCCTAGTTCAGTTTTCATTATGGTGTAGTGGACAGAGGGCTGGGTTTGAAGTCAGAGGACATAGGTTCAAATCCTGGCTCTTCTATTTATGACCACGGACACATTACTCAAATCAATCTGTTCCTCAGTTTCTTCATCTGTAAAATGAATAAGTTGGATTAGATGGCTTCTGAAATCCCTTTTTAGCTCTTAATGATCCCATGATTACAGATCTCTAATTGCTATACAGAATTCTCAGGAAGTTGAGTTTTTTTTTTAATTTAAGTTGCATAGAGGTCTCAAAGGTCCCACCCAACCCAGTACTTTTTCATGTTTTGAGGAGTTTGTAACAAAACACAATAATGTTGGGATTCCAAATCCATTGTTTTGAGAGTTGGAAATTATTCAATTTCCCGTTTCAAAAAGAAACAACTCACACAAGCTTCTTAGAGCTCAAATAAATTTTGAGACAGTATTTTGAGGAACCAAATGCAAATGAATCTGAAAACCTATAAATTACTTTTCCCCTGAAGTATACAATTTTAAAAACAGAAAAGGGAAAATGCACTTTGCAAAATATGCCCTGCTGAACTCTAGAAAGAATCGGGAGATGCTTTGCTGACCCCTTTGACAGTTACCAGTGTAGGACCTGTGCACCAAACAACCCCTCCATCCCATACTATTGACAATCTTGCCACATATCTCTCCTTCACTGAGGTGGGAATAAGCTTGGGGACTTGTAAAAAAAATTAGGGAAGTTTTTCAAAAAGCAAACCAAAATCTTTGATGCCAAAGCCTACAAAACAAAAAGGATCCAGATGTCCTTGACTTTACTCTCTCCCAACCCTCCACTGTCTATTATATGACTAATACAATTAATCTCCCTTAAAATAAGAGTTCTAAATCTATTAGTAATTACCTGTTAACAACACTTGACTCTGGGCTGCCTTAATATCTCACGTTCTAAGTGGAATGTTTTAGATGATCATAGTTATACAAATATGGCTTGAGTCCCTTGCCAGTATCTTTTCAACCAAGAGACTTGGGAATCAGAGACAAATGGCAAAGCACTTAATTAAAACAGAATAGAATGGTAAATAACAAGGGAAAATCAAGTACTATAATCCTTTCCCATTCCTCATAAAGGGTGACAATCTCCTACACACTCTTAGTGTTGGTGGGAGAGGTAACATTCTTCAAACAACTCTCACCCTTAGGCAAGGAAACATCACTTGCCATCATGGCTATCTCACTGAAACCAAAAGTACCTCATTGCTTCTCCACCCCACCTCTATGTCTATAATTCCTCCTGGTCTCCAAAATTGCTATTCATTGCTTCCTTGCAGACCTGTTACTGCCATCTGCTGGAGTTGCCTCTACTGCATCTTCTTCTGAGGAAGAAGAGGAATGTAATCACTTTTGTAAGGCTGCCTTCTGCCATACTGAGGATGGAGGTGAGGGTGGTATCAGTGTATTTCCAGGTTTATTTATTTATTAATATTCATGCCTACCACACTAGACAGACATTTCAGGTGCCTTTTAATACCCTTTCCCATTTCACTGACCCCTTCCCCAGCACATCAAGTCTCCCAGACCTTCTTCTTCTTAATCCCTTGGCCACTGGAGCTGAGGTCATACAAATTAACTTGAAGCTTCTATAAACATAAAGGAGGTATTCCGCAAACTGGAGGAGAAGGACAGAGCTCATCAATCTGTCCACAAGCTATTCAGGGCTTAATATGTGTCAGGCACAGTGCTAGGCACTGAGGATATGCAAAGACAAAAATGAAACGGTCCCTGCCCTCAAGGAGCAAGTTAATGACTTTTGCCCTTCATTTCTGCCCCATTATGAAGATCTGTCATGCTTACATGTGTATTTTAACATTAGACGTAATACATGACTGGGCAAGCCTCATTACTCTAAACTCTCATTAATAGGGCTGAGGTAATGCTAATGAGTTATGACTATTGACTGTTAGACCATAAATATCAGGGAATGGGAAACCAACGACAGCCAGGTGCTTTATGGAGTTTCCTTATCAAAAATAAAATACTAATGCTGCCTTAGATTTATAGAGCCATTCTTCCAAAGAGCTCAATGCACTGCATATAGATTGTCTCATTTTGATCTTACAATATTCCAGTGAGGAGGAAGAGGGCAAATACTATTATCCCTATTTTACAGTTGGGGGAAAATGAGACACAGGAAGGTTAAGTCAGTGCACATGGACACATAGACTTCATAGGACTGAGGGTCATCTTTGCTTCATGTTACTTTGCCCTGGCCAAAGTGTTTGTTATCAAATGGCCAGTTGATTGGTGATGAGGCTTTTCCCAAATCATGCTTGTGGCTAATTCATTAATACATTCAGCATCCATTCAGTGTCTATTATGTGAAATGCCTTATGCTAGGCAATGAGGGTTATATGTAACTAAATAAGATATGGCCCCTGCCCTTGAGGAGCTTATAATCTAATAAAGGAGATTGGTTGTTGTCCTTCATTCTCAAAGACAACCAAAATGACATCACTATGCTAGAGTCAAGTTTCAATGTGTCTGACTGTGGCTGATCTGGCCAATATGAGCTCGGAATGCTCTACCACAGGTTGGGCACAAATAGTCCATGTGAACATTTGGGGTAGACTCTCTAAACTTGCTCATCCTGTGTTTCCTTTGAACTGTTTCAATTCTGCTTTGCTCACAGAGCACAGCACCTTCTCTGGTGTGGTCACGCCTTGCTAAGTGGTCCTGTAAGAATGTTTCTCATGTCACGCAATCAATTCCAAAGTTCTTGAGAGAGACCTTGAGAGTGCCCTTGTATCGCTTCTTCTGACCACCATGTGAACGCTTGCCCTGCGTGAGTTCTCCATAAAATAATCTTTTTGGCAAGCGTAAGTTTTGCATTCGAACAACACGGCCAGCCCATCAGAGTTGCACTCTCTGAAGCAGAGTTTGAATACTTGGCAGTTCAGTTTGAGTAAGGACCTCAGTAAAGGAGATGATAGGATCATTGATATAGGTTTGGAAAGGACCTTAGAGGTCATCTAGTTCAACTCCCTTATTAATACAAAGAGAAAGCTGAAGTACAGAAAAGTTAACTGACTTGTCAAAATCACACTAGGTTGGGGTTCAAGTCCAGGTTGTCTATCTACAATATCATCTCTTTTTTTTTCAAATTAGAATGTGTTCAGTACAGGACAGTGACACAAAATGATGTGAAATCATATGAAGAAGAGATAATTTTCAGGTGGAAGCATTAGAGAAAGTTTCCTTCCTCCCTTGGCATCAGAGATTAGAAGATGATCTTTTTTTTTCAGGGATATTGCAGGAGTTTCTGCCAAATTCAATTCAACAAACATTTTTTTAAGCATCTACTCTTTTCCAGAAAGTGTGCTAGGTGCTAGAGATACAAAACCAAAGATGAAATAGTCCCTGCCTTCAAAGAGCTTACATTCTTCTAGGTGAAAACAACATGTTTGCAGGTAAGTGGATAAAAATTATATACAGAGTAAATGCAAAAAACCTGGGTGGGGGGCAGAGTTAGAAGAGAAGATTGATGATAGAAGGGCTGAATTGGATACTACACTATATACGTAGTAGTGCTTGAGCTGAATATTGAAGGGATTTAGTGAATCCAAAAAAGAAGGTGAGGAGGGTAGCACTTCACACATAGGGAAGAGCCTATATAAAGGAAGAGAGAGAAGACGTAGAATATTGTGTATAGGAAAGAACCAGCAATTCGGTACATGAGGGAGAGTAATGTGAAAACATTCTAGAAAGAGTTTGGAGCCATACTGTAAAGGGCTTTCAATGTCCCCCAAAAGTAGTGAGTATTTTACCCTAGAGGCAATGGGGAACTGCTGAAACTTCTCTAGCAAGGAAGTAGCATGGTCAAGCATGTGCTTTAGGAATATCAATTTGGCAGCAGTAGGGAGGATGAATTGGAGAAGAGGAAAACTGGATTCAGGGAGAGAAACCAGGAGGATATTGAGATATTTCAGGCAAGAGGTGATGAGAGCCTGCGCTAGGCTAAAGGCTGCGTGAACTGAGAGAATGTAGAGCTGTGAGATATTTGTGAAGGTAAGAATAAGATCTGGCAACTGATCAGATGGAGAGGTTGAGGGAGAGGATTGGCTTCAGAAGGATGACTTCAGAGTAGCAAACCTGGGTGAGAGGAAGGATGGTGGTGCATTTAGCTGAGGATGGATGAAATTTGTGGCACTAAGGAGTTCCATTTTTAATAGGTTCACTTTGAGATAGCTATGGGACATCCTGATTAGAGATGACCAGAAGACTGTTGGTGATGTAGGACTAGAGTTTAACAGATAGATAAGCACTGGAGATACGCACATAAATACACACATACATACACACATACACATATACATACATGCACATTAGATAGAGTTCTGGGTCTGGAGTTAGGAAGACTCATCTTCATGAGTTCAAATCTGGCCTTAAACACTTACTAGCTGGGTGACCTTGGACAAGTCACTTAACACTGTCTCACTTTCCTCATCTGTAAAATGGGCTGGAAAAGAAAATGGCAAACTACTCCAGTATCTTTGCCAAGAAAACCCATCTTGCCTTCTCTACTTTCACTGCTACTGTCACAGTACAGCCCTCTCTTGTTGTTGTTGTTGCTGGTTTGTCCTTCATTCTCAAAGAGGACCAACAACATCAGGAGGGTGATGTCTTAACTTGCAAGTAAACTGAATTTAAGTGAGGCAGAGCTGTGCAAAGTCATCAGCCTCACTTTCTCCTCCAGATTCATCAGAGTCCAGTAGCAAGACATAGGTCAAGACTACTGGGGACGGCCCTCGAGGTCATGGGAGACCTAGGCCTTTTTAAGCTAAGGTCTTTCCTGGGTTTCAGTTTGTTTGGGGCAAGGCCCATTAAGTAATTAAAGCCTGGGTTGTTGTTGTTTGTCCTTCATTCTTGAAGAGAGCGTCAGGAAGGTGATGCCATGACTTGCAAGTGAATCAGATTTAAGTGAGGGAGGGCTGTGCAAAGTCATCAGCCTCACTTTCTCCTCTGAAACCATCTGGGTCCAGTGGCAAGATATAGATCAGGATGACTGAAGATGGCCCTGGATGCAATGGGAGCAAAGAATAGAGCAAAAAGGTGGCCTACTTTGCCTTCATAAAAGAATCAGTCTGGGAGGGGAAGACCCTCAGAGTTTCTGACCAGAATATAAACAATTGCTATTCACATTCTATTGTCCTGGACTACTCCAATAAATTCCAAATAGCTCTATCCTGTTCCATCCATCTTTCATTTCCCTAACAGACTTATTTTTCTTTTGCATAGATCTGATCATTTCAATCCTTGCACAAAATCTTGAGTAACTCCCTATAGTCTACTAAGTAAAAGTCAGCCTTCTTTCCCTGGCATTAAAGCACCTCCGCAATGTGGAAATTCCCTCCTCCCCCCACCCCCACCTTTCTAGCTTTATCTCATCTTACTCTTCCCATGCACCTAGGGTCTAGCCAGCCTAGACTGGTCTTCACCCCTTGAACATGACCTGTGTTCTCTCACAATCTGTGCTTTTGTTCTCAGTGTTTGCTTTTGACTAGAATGCTCTTCCAATCTCTCCCATTCTGCTGAATTCCATCTTGTTTTTTGATACTTGACTTACATGCCATCTTTTCCATGAAGTTTTCTTTAATCCCCACTTACAGATCACACATGGGATGTTGTATACACCTCTAAAGACTTAACATGTAATCCGGTGTATTACATATGTATCTGACATGCCCTCCTATTATGCTATAAGCTCAATGAGAAACAGGGAGCGTGTGTCCCCAGCACCTGGCTGGCATATTGTGCTTCACAGAGAGGATGCTTAATAAACTCAGTTGAACTGAAGTGGCATTTTGAGTTGGGGCTTGAAGAGGAGGATACGGTCTGCCCTGATTGGGTGTGAAAATAGAAAATACTGCATTCCAGTTGGGAAGACCAAACATTCATGCATGAAATAACTTAAACAATTACCTATCAGCCAGTATAAACACAGTCTATGCTCAATATGGAAATGACTTTCAAACCATCAGACCAGCTCCAGGTCTGTTGATGAGAGGAGAATAAAAAGAGCCTGTAATGCTTCACCTTCATCAATCACCTTATGGAAGATGGCCATAGTCAAGTTTACAACATAGAGCTTAGCATAGATTGCTGGGCTCATGCCCGATTTGGATACTAGTGGGCAAAAGCTGACAACCATCTCCTTCCACCTCTGTATAGGAAAAGTTTCTCAGTCAGGGCAGTCAAAGGAAAGGCAAAAAGGGAGAAGGTAATGGTTATGTTGAGCCATCTGCCTCTTTACCAACAAGACCATTGAACCACAGTCTGCTTACAGACCTTAAGTGGTCTTGAGAGGGAGTCTTACTAACCAGAAAGTCCAAAGTCAAAACCTTAGAAGTGAAGCCTCTTGGGATCATGACTGATCAGGACATTAACTGTTCCCCCACACTTGGGGCGGGGGGGGGGGGGGGGTGGTGGTGGTGGTGGTGGTGGTGGTGGTGGTGATTTCCCACTCCCCTCCTCCGCACTGGAAAAATTTCACTATTCATACTATTTTGCTACAAAGTTTGACTTTGTTATGTCTAAATTTCATGTTTTCCTCAGAACTGTTTTTTAGGATTCATTATTTCCATTGAGATCCCAGAGAAGCATCAAGTCCAAGTGAGTTAATTCTGACAGAATTCCAGGGAGAGAAGGGAGGAGGGCCAACTCCATCTTACAGACACTACAAGAAACCCTAGCCTCATAGAGGGTAATTTATCTCCTATTACACAGTAAGACCAGGCTTGAGGGGAGATAAGAGTGATCCCTTCCCAGCTTCATCCCTGGGGCTCCTATTTCTTCCCTAATGGCTGCCTAGGAAATAAGCTCTGGGAAATATTTTCTCTAGGTTAGAGCTTTTGGCCACTTGGCAAGAGGGGATTATGGAAGAGGCCATTATAATGCCAATTGTGATGGAAATTTCTCTTGAAGAAAAGATTTGCAAGACATTAAGGGCTTTCCAAAGTCAGTTTAATATGGAGCCCCTATTTGGAGAGGACAGAAAGGAGGCCTTTTAATCTAAATGGCCTCCCTGTTGCACTTGAGAAACATTCCCTTCTATTTGGGCCTGTTATGCTTGAGGTTTGGCAACGAGGTGACATTTCCTTAAAAGGAAGCAAAAATACATATTTCTTACGCTCTGGTCCAGGTAGCACATGCTCAGGGAGGAAATGAGTGCCTTTGAATGGGGTGTTTGCCACTTTCAGTATAAATAATAATGATTTGTTTATGTCCTAACCTCTGCTTGGTGATTAATGAACAAAAATATATCTTCTGTGACTTGGAGAATGCTGGGTATTTTTATTGGCTCATGCTGAGAAAGGTGAACACAGAGGCAAAAAAAGAGAGAACCACTGTGACTCAGATAAAATGTGATTTTTGAACTCAATTAATCTTGAATATGGATGACCTGGATCATTCCTAAGGAGATATCAACTATTTAATTGGCATTTTTCCTTGTTTGTTCCTTATTGTGAATCAAGGCTTCTAGAAATTATTTTAACTTCTTGGTTTATGGTTGAGGAATAATTTCCTCTTATTTGAACTTTGCTCATTAATACATTCATTGCAGATTACATGCACCCAGATTGATGCTCAGGACCAAGGTTGGGTCTAGGAAAATACTCAGTGATCTCTGCAGTAACTTCTGCTTTTTTCAGAGAATGGGAATAGCTTTGTGACACATGAAACCCCTGTCTAATGGCCTGACATCATGAAAGTATGAAAATCATCTGAGCTTGGGAGCAAGGGTGGTATAATTGACGCCATTGTCCTCTTCTATAGCCTTATCTAGTGGTGATTTTGTGTGTACGTGTGTGTGCGTATGTGTGTGTATGCATATGTGTGTATAGATGTATGTGTATGTATGTATGTGTGTATGCATATGTGTGATAGATGTGTGTATAGATATACACATGAAATACATGTGTATATGTATACACATACGTATAGTGTGTGTGTGTGTGTGTGTGTGTGTGTGTGTACACATATATATGAAATCGATCTGTGTCTCCTGGAGTACCAACCAAGTTGGTTTTATTTTCCCTTAAGAGAATGTAAGCCCCTTGAGGGTAAATACTGGTTGTTTGGGGTTTTTTTTTGTCTTTCTATAACCAGAACCTAGCAAAGTGTCTGACACATAGTTGACATTGAATAAATGCTCGTGAATCAAATAATGTAACCAGGGAGGGAAGTTGTACTGGAATAAATTTTTCCTACCCCAACAGGAGTAGGGTGGGAGTCTAGTTTGATGGGAACCTGTTATCTGGCCATAAACCTGCATGATTTCCCAGGATGGATAAGTGTGATGAGATCTGACAATATTCTAACACAACTGTTGACATAAATAGCAGAGAAGACTTTTCCATGTCATCTGATGTCTTAGTACTGCCCCTTTGCTCCTCAGATCCAGCCAAGTATGTCCCAGGAGCTATAAATGCCTTGTATACAACAGACCAGGAACCAGGTAAAGGGTAGCAATAGGTCAGTGTGTAGGTGGGGGCAACAAGTGGGATGGGGGTGGGGTGAAGGGCCTGGGAGCCAAATCATGATGCAAAGTTTGTTGGGGCTTAAGCCTTGATCTGCTGTTTTAAGCATTATGCTGTCCTTCTCTGTTTAAAGATTCTTTCTGGAAATGTATCCTTAGGGAAAGAGCATGAAACCCAGAGTCAAAAGACCTGAATTTGCAGTCTGACTTTGCTGCTGGCTTACTAGGTAGCTGGTGGCTAGTGCTGCTACTGAAGTTCTGTAGTGATAGTGGCAGAGTGACCAATAGGGGGCTGGAGGTACTGAGAATCACACAGTTTTCAGACCATCTATGGACACTGATTTAGACCCTGATGCTCCAAATGTGAAATCTTTGTCTACAGACCAAGGAGGAAGCATGGGACTGGAGAAATTGAATCATATCAGTCTTTACATTCTCACCACAAATCAAACCACAGGTCAGAAGAAAGTTACAGCTCATTGTAAGGATGGCCCATTGCTTCTCCTTGGACAGGTCTCTTAGGAGGGCATCTAGATGCAATCAGGAACATTCTTTCAG
Organism: Trichosurus vulpecula; assembly: GCF_011100635.1. Lineage (NCBI taxonomy): Eukaryota > Metazoa > Chordata > Mammalia > Diprotodontia > Phalangeridae > Trichosurus > Trichosurus vulpecula. The sequence goes on from NC_050573.1 coordinate 150,120,726, forward strand.
GGGATGTTTGATCATCTAATGTTGCAGTGCTCATGATAAACATTTGCAAAATTGCAAACCATCTGGACCCTATAGTTAACCAGTTCAACTTTACATTATCCTCCATTCTTTTCATTTGCATAATGCCAAATTGTTTTTTTCCAAATGGTTGTACTGTGTCACAACTCCACCAACAATAGTGGCCATCTTCCCATAACTCCTCCAACATTGACTATGCCTATCTTTTGTCACTTTGACCAATTTGCAGGATGTGAGGTAAAACTTCAGGATTATTTGATTTACATTTCTTTCATTATTAGTGATATGTAGCATTCTTTATATGGTTGTTACTAGTCTACAATTCTTTGTTGTTGACTTTTTTTTCTTTTGACTCACTCAAAAAAATAACAATTCCTTGAGGTAATAGAAAGCATAGTGTCCCAAGAGTAGAGATTTTCCCATGTCAATGATTGTGTAGTTTGGCATTGACCTCTATCCTCCCAGTAGTTACTTTTCCCCCATCTGCCATGAAATCTCCTCCCTAGGTCCATGCCTTCTCATTCTTCTAGGTGTCAATTTCTTCCCGGGAGGCCTGATTCTCCTTCGCATGAAGCAGGATGAGTGGTTACTCTAAGCACCAATTTACTGCAAGTCGTACCTTCATTGTAAGGTACCCATCTTACACTGTAGAATATGTCCTCTCACACCCCAAGACTGTTGAAATTGCTTTATCTCTTGCACAAAATTTTGAAGAGATTTGAGAGATTATGAAGAACAGAGAAAATGAGATGGTTCCACTTTTGTCTTTGAATCCCCAGTTATTAGCATAATACCTGGCACATAGTAATAAACACTTGATGAATGCTTAGTGATTGGTGTGGCAGGATGTAACAACAATGCTGCTTGCTGCTAATGCGGCTGTGTAAGGACAATAACACCAGCACACAGGAGGGCTGCTGGCACAGGTTCTTTGATCTGCTTTTCTAAGGAAAGCAACTTTAAGGGGTTAATAATCTTACTTTAATTAAACATACATATATCATTCACTTAGTTCAGGGGAAAAAGTCAGCACCCCAAACTTTAAGAGAAAATACAAACAAATTCTGAACAGAGAAAATAACAGAAACCAACAGACAGGCTTCTATCTGTCTGACCAAATCACAATACATAGTAACCAGAGAGAGAAGCACCAACATCTGGATTTTCAAAGCTGGGGTTGGGTGGTCTCTTAACAGCTACCCAGAGTCTCATCTGGCCAAACCACATGACCACTCTTCCAATGAGTGAAACCCCCCAAAACTAATAACTGACCTTAGAGTATACATACACTTCTTCAGCGTCAGAGGGTGTCACTACCATGTGACCCAAACTCATTCAACTTAGGCTTTCTTGTGATTTAAGCAGGTCATCAAAAAATGCCCAATTCAATCAAAGACTCTTGATTGAAACAAAGGCAAGACTCAATCAAAGGCACTTGATGGCCTTAGTGCTGAGAAGCACTCGAACTAAAAACAGCAAAAAGTCCCACCCTGATTGGCATTACACAGGGATCGGTAGACAAACTTCCCATACTTCCCAATTGTATCTAATCACTTCTAGATACCTTGGGAACATCTAGACACTTTATGGTATTTTGAAATATGCTCTGCACACCTTTGCCATTCATATTTCAAAATCATTCAAAGGTCCTTAAAGGATGTAATGGTTAAGGGGATAACATTGTTTAAGCCTTCTCTGATTATCAATATCACAAATCCATGCAATACACAGGGACAGCTACAGTCCTGTGTCAATAGCTATTGACCGAATGATAATCATTTGCATTTATGTTCTACCATATTATCTCCAAACTTCTCTCCCAAGTTAAAGGTTCCCTTTTTACATCAATATTCTTCTGGTGGTATGGTATGACTGATTCACAGAATACCATATAGTCTTCAAATAATTGAGGTTGAGGATTACCCAAAGTGCAATGGGGGAGGCATATGGTAGGCATAAGCAGGCTGTGAGGAATTGTTCTGGGGAGATAATGTAAACAATGTTATCAGATAAATGTGTGATGAGAAAAAAGCGGGAGAAGGCACATAAGAAGAATGAGGGATAAGCCATGCCCTAGTTGATAAAGAATCAAAGGATGTGAACGGGCAGCTTTCAGAAGAAGAAATCAACACCATTAATAGCCATACGAAAACATGCTTTAAATCACTAATAATTAGAGAAATGAAAATCAAAACAGCTTTGAGATACCACCTCATACCTATCAGATTGGCTAACATGACAAAAAAGGAAAATGCCAAATACTGGAGGGAGTGTGGAAAAATGGCAACATTAACACACTGTTGATAGAGTTGTATAGTTAACATACCTAATAAGTGGCAGAGTTGGGACTTCAAGCCCCATCTTCTCAATGTAAGTCTTGTTCTCTTTCCACCATTCCTTAATGATGGATGCAGCTCTAAGGCAGATACTCTCTTGGTTCAAGTTTGATAATGGGATGAAATGAGGCATGCAAAAGTCATTGAACAGTTAACAAAATGAGGCCCACTTTGCCCTAACACAGCAAGAATGTGCAACAAGATCACAGGAACACTTGGGTTTTCTGGATGTAGCCTCTGTCATCTCCATAGGGTAACACATCTGGTCATTAGGGCAGGATAAGGGGAAGGACATGATGAGTCATGAAGTCTTCAGAAATCCACCAAGTCTGAAGGAATCTAACTACCTAAGGCTCAGACTTTCTAATGAGGAAGCTTCACTCTCAAGAAACTAGGGCCAATCAACTCCTGGGGAACAGCCTTGTGTCCTTTTAGGGAAAGATGATCCATATTGAAGGAGGGAAGGAGGAGGGCAGTAGACTTACTCCGAGTTGTGGGTAAAGGGAAAAGTGGGTATATGCCAGTAAATATTAGTCCTATCACAACCTTGCTACCTCTCTAATTGTTCCAAGTTGTTATCCTGTGGATCACTATCATCTTCCCCATTTGCTACTCCTATCCAGTCAGGGCTGAACCTCTGGGAGCAGAAGATGAGCAGACTGACTACATGGGGGAAATCAAATGCAAACCTCCCCACCTCAACCCTCGTACCTACTCCCAAGTACAGTCAAGATTGTCCTCATGGTAAATGGCTAACTCTTCTTAGATGGCCTACATTCCACTTGAACTAGGACCCTTGGCTATGAGGAGTGCTTACTTTCTTTTTTTTCCATGTTTTATCGATGCTTTTTTAAAAACATTTTTAAAATTGTATTTTATTTTTCCCAATTATACACAAAGACAATTTTTAGTGTTCATTTTTACAAGATTTTGAGTTCCAAATTTTTCTCCCTCCCTCCCCTCCCCTTCCTTCTTCCTAAAATGGTAAGCAATGTAAAACATATTTCCATGTTAGTCACAGCTGTGAAAGAAGAAACAGAAGAAAAGGAAAAAAAATCAGGAAAAAAATAGAGTGTAAATAATATGTTTCCATCTGTGTTGAGAATTTATCAGTTCTTTCTCTGGATGTGGATAGCATTTTCCATCATGAGTCCTTTGGAATTGTCTGAGATCACTGTATTGCTGAGAAGAGCTAAGTGTATCAAAGTTGGTCATCGCATACAGTTGCTGTTACTGTGTACAATGTTTTCTGGGTTCAGTTCATTTCACTTTGATGTTTTGGGGGTTTTTTTAAAAAAATTACCTCCAAGTAATGTCCCCCACATAGACCTTTCCCTCCCTTGTAATAGAGAAAAACAGCTACGTCAGGCAAGGTCTTGTTGAGAAAGTATTTAGCAGCATACGTATGTTCTATTCCATACCTGTAGTCTACCACCTCCCTTCTGAGGGAGGTTCTGCTGGAACTAAGATTGGCCATTATGTTTAATTGTAATTCTGATATTTTCTCATGATCTTTTAATTTACATTATTGTGGTAATTCTGTAAATTGTTCTATTTTCTTCACTCTGCATCATTTTCTACAAGTCTTCCCAATTTTCTCTGACCTCTTCTTACCACATAATAATATGAATGTAATGGAATACTATTATACAGTCACCCACGTATTTCTAGTCTTTTTGCTTAACACAAAAGTTGCTACTGTGAATATTCTACCCTTCGCAATATATGGGATCTTTCTTTCTGCCTCTGACGTCCTTGGTCCATACAATAACTTTTCTTTTGCTGAACTAAATAGTTAAAATGACAACAAAATATCTCACACTTTGGGAAGCATTAGCTCCTCTTTTAATACAAGATCGGAGTGAGTCTGGGAGTTGCCTGCTCTAGTCAAAGTAGATATGAGTACCTCACTTACTAGGGGCTGTCATCAAAATTAAGAGGCATGTTTGGTCTCCTAGGTGACTGCAGGCATGTATTTCCCCTGTCTATTTTCCTTTGTGGAAGTATCACATAAAATATACAGGCTGTGCTGTAGCACTGGGTAGAGATCAGTGGTGTTAATATTCATGCTGTCACACTTGGGGCCATATCAGCATCTCAGAAACCCCCCTTATCAGAGGTTCTCATTACGTGGGAGTACGTCCTTGGCTTTTGCTCTGTTTAAAAACAAAGACACAAAAATCTCCAGCAGAAATACAATTCATCTTTCAGTTGGAAAGTCAAGGGGCCATTGCTAGAAACCAAAGCCCATGTGGCCCTGGGAGAAGAACTAAGCCTTTTATTAAAAAGTATTCTTCTCCAACGGGGGAGATAATACAACATGGTTAGAGCATGTATGGCTCTAAGACATCCATTAGACTGACTACAATCATAAAATGATAGGGAAAGGAATCAATATTTATCTAAGCACCTTCTGAGGCAGCTATTAAGCCTTCTGAGGCAGCTAGGTTGCATAATGCTTAGAGGGCCGGGTCTGAAATCAAGAAGACCTGAGTTCAAATCCAGCCTCAGATACTTACTAGCTGTATGACCCTGGGCCAGTCACTTAACCTCTGCCTGCTTCAGTTTCTTCAACTATAAAATGAGGATAGTAACAGCATCTCCCTCCTGGGGTGGTTGTGTATGTGATGGAATACTATTATACAGTCACCCATTTATTTCTAGTCTTTTTACTTAACACAAAAACATATATCCAAATATCTCATGTGAGATATTTCTAAAATTCTTGGCCAGTTCCTGGCACACAGTAGGTACTTAATAAATTCTTGCTCCTTTTCCCCATTCTATATGTCAGGCACCGGGCCAAGCACTTTACAAATATTATCTCGTTTGGTGTTAGAGCTGGAATGGCCCTTAGAGAAAATCTAGTCCACTCCTCCTACCCCCATTTTACAGATGAGGAAACTAGGACTCAGAGAGAGGATGTGATTTGCCTGAGGTTACCTAGTGAGTTACCTAGTAGCAGAACTGAGACTTGGCTTCCCAACTCCCTCTAGGGCTCTGTCCGCTATTGTTTTGGCTATTCCTGTGATTTCACCAACCTAAGGAAATCCCAGTGGAATAAGTCCCGCTACCAACATAGGTGAACTCTTCTATAACTTATTCTCTTGGTGAGTTGCCTGTGGGAACTGAGCAATTAAATGACTTGCCCAAGGTCACATAGCTATTAGAAGTGAGACCTGAACCCGGGTTGTTCTGACACTGAGGCCAGCCTTCCATCCACTCTGCCTTTGACTCTTTTATGACCTTGTTACAAGATTGCTAACATTCTGTGTATGATTCATAACTTCCATTTCTGCTCTGAGACACATGTTGGAGCACCTGGGTTCAAGTTCTGGTTCTGGCTTTGGTTTCCTGTGACCTTGGACAAATCACTTAAATCCCTCAGAGTTTCTCTGGCTTTAATGTTTTCACTCTTCTCTAATTTATTTCATGCAGGTTGCCAGATCGACCTTCCTAAAGCACAGCTTGTTCAAGTTTATACCAGTAGAAAATGGGTAGTTCTACCCCAAAGCTGGGATTGGGACCCAGGTCCTTTGAAAAAAACAAAACAAAACAAAACAATCCTCTTTCTATTGCCCAAAGCTGCCTTTTTAGTCTTATCTACTGCTACAACCCTGCATGTACTTTATGCTGTAGTCGAATTGGATTCCTTACCATCCCCCAAACATACAACGTGACTTCCTGCTCCATTAATAAGTCAGTCAATAGGTTCATTAAGCTCCTACTATGTGCCAGACACAGATACAAAAAAGAAGCTCCTTGCCCTCAAGGAGCTTATAATCTAATCTAATGGCTTTTATAATCTAATTTTGTAATTTAAGACAACATATAAAGCAAAGCTGAAGAATTTGAGAGAGAGGAAGTACCTGGCTTAGAGAGAGGGAAGGTTGAAGAAATATAAAAGAAGGTAGCTAAATGGAGACTTGGAACTAACATGGGGCCAACAATGTTTTCCCCCAAGGAGCTGACATCAGAAGTGGGAATTGCTTCCTTGAGGTGAATACCATTCCTACACTCTGTCTTGTGATCCTCCATCAGACAGCCCTTATTCCTGTCCCCCATTCCTCGGGTCCCATCTCCATGGCGTCCTCTTCCAAGGTCTGTCTTCCCTGTTTCCCCCACAAGGTGATTGTACCTAAGTTGGATTGTCCTTTGCACCACTGCCACCACTACTTCCCCACAACTGTTTTTGTCTCACATGAAAAAATTCCTAGTTACGACTTTGCTGATAATTATCATCACAACTCACACTCATAGATTGCTTTAAGGTTCACAGGGTATTTTTGGATCATTCTAGTCCTTTTCCTAGAATGCCCTCCCCCTACATCTTTACTTGTCAAAAAAGAAACTTATTTTTTGAAGCCCAACTTGGATATCACTTCTACCATTTAACCTTCAGTGAGACCTTCAGCCAGATGGGATCGCTCCTTTCTATGAACCTCCATATTACATCATTTTCCTTCTATTTTGTCATTCATCATGCTCTTCTTGGATTTCACTTGTGCCCTTGTTTTATCCTTCTCCCTCTCCCACAGCTAGATTGTAAGCACCTTAAGGCCAGGGACTCTGTCATCATTTCTGCATGCCATGCATTGCCTAGTGCAGTGCCTTGTCAGTAGTAGGTATTCAGAAAATGTTTCTTGAACATTTAAAAAAAAGCAAAGCCACATAAAAATGTATTTTAAAATGACTCTACTTGGGAGCCAGATTAATAAAGCAAGGGTGAAAAAATGTTGTTTTCTCAGGGATTCTGGGCTTCATGATTAACAGGGCTGAGTGTTGCTGCCCAGAACCTGAGTCTGACAGATGGATTCTGGAAAAGCTTTGTAATGTGCTCATCTCCAAAGAGTGCTTCAGGCTGCTTTCAGGAAGCCCAATCCTTGAGGAGTGAAGAAATATTTGCTTAAGTTTGTGAATGAACACACGAGTGGTCATTGGTCTAGAATCCTTCAAATAAAATTTGAACAGTAGGAGAAATGACGACGTGACAAGGGGGCCACTTGGTTTCCAGGGATCTCTGGGAAGGCATTGATAGAGAAAGGGGCTGATTTGATGTTTAGAGTTTGTTTTTTCTGTCTTCGTTATGGAAAGTAGTTTTGCATTCGATGCATTTGATTTGGCTTTTAAGAGATCAGTGTTACAGGGAAGAAAATGTTCTGTGGGAGCAAGTTTCACTGAAATAATCAAAAACCACCAGAGTGGAACCCAGCTTAGCAAAGCAAAATCTTGACCAAAAAACTTCAGCCCGGCCCTGATTGCTGAAATCCAAAGAGCATTCTCCTGACTAGAGAGCTCTAGAGAGACATTTTCACAATCCCCAAACTCAAAAACCCAAAAGGATGATCTTTTTTCAAAGCACTCTTCTTATTAGCAAGGGTATACAGTTATCCCAGTGGGAAAAGATACCCATTCTCCAAGAATAAAAATAGTTGACATTTATTTAGTAATTTACTCAATTCAATCAACAACAAGCATTTGTTAAGCACTTACTCAGTGTCAGGCATTTGCTAGGTACTGGTGATACAAAGACAAATATGAACCAGTCCCTGCCCTCCAGGAGCTTATATTCTATTTGGAGAAACCGCATGTACACATGCATAAGGACTACGGAGTGGGGGGGGGGGGGCGGAGAGGAAGGAGCTGGAGGTAATAGCAGATAAGAAGAGATATCATTTGAGTTGAGCTTTGAAGGAAACTAGAATTCTAAAAGATGGATGGGGCTGCAGGGACAGAACGTCATATATGGGGAACAGCAAGAAGGTCAGTTGGGCCATACGAGAGTCTGTGAAAGAGAGTAATATATGATAAACCTGGAAATAGCCAATCCAATAATATTCATTAAGTACCTACTATGTACAAGGTACATAATCTTTGGGGGTACAAAGACAAAAATGAAACAGACCCCACCTTCAGAAATCTTGTATTCTATTAGATCAGTAACAATGCTGCTAGCAGCTGCTGTGGAGGTGAAAGACCCAACAAGACCAACAAACAGGTGGGCTGCTAGCACAGGTTCTTTGATTTGCTTTCCTGAGGAAAGCAACTTTAAGGGGTTAACCATCTCGGTTTAATTAAACATACATATATCATTCACTTGGTTCAGGGGAAAAAGTCAGCACCCTGAACTTCAGGGCAAATATAAACAGAAACCACAAACAGATTAACAGACAGGCTTTGTCTGATCAAGATATCACATATATAGTTACCAAAAAGAGAAGAACCAACATGTGGGTTTTCAAAGCCAGGGGACTCTTAACAACAGGTACCCAGCGTCTTGTCTGGTCAAATCAAACAAAACTCTTCTAGTGAGTGAGAGCCCCCAAAGGCAAAATGCCAACCTCTGAGTTTATATATTCTTATTCAGGGTCAAAGGGCATCACAACCATTTGACTCAAACCCACATGACTTAGGCCTTCCCTTGACGTAAGCAGGTCATCAAAGACTCCTGATTCAATCAAAGATTCCTCAGTGCTGAGAAGCACTCCAAAACAAAGACAACAAAAAGTCCATTTTGCTTGCCATTACATTTGAAAAGCAAAACTCATCAAAGGATCAAAGGTACTTGATTACCTCAACATTCCAAAAGAGAAAATAGTAAAAAAGAAAGTCCCACTCTAATTACCATAACATCTGCTGGTTGATGTAAGACAGGCAAGTGTAAAATCTATACAAAGCAATACAAAATGGTTTCAAGCAGAGTACCATCAAGTGAGGGTATCAGGACCAGCCTTGTGTGGCTCATCCCTGAGATGTGCTCTGAAGGAAGTCCATAATTCTAAAAGGCAAAAGTAAGGAGGGAGTGCATTCAAGACAAAGGGCACCACCTATGCCACAGTTTAGATGTAGAAGTTGGCAGGTCATGTACAGGAGAGAAACTAATAAGCCAATTTAACCAGAACAAAGAACATGTGAAGGGGAATAATATGAAATGAATGAAAAGGGAGATAGGATTTAGATAAGAGGACTTTAAAAGTGTTTTTACCTAAGTTAGCTCTTATAAACTTTATTTTACAGATAAAGAAACTGAAGGACAGAACAGTTTAATGGCTTGCCAATATCATGTAACATAATAACAGGCAGAGGTAGGATTTTGGCCTGGGTGTTCTGAATCCAGAACCAGAGCTTTTCCTAGTGGCTGCCCATTTTGATCCCTTCCCCTTGACCTCTCTACCTCAAGTACTTCATGACGATATAGCCCTTTAGTAGTCTGATAGAATTAATTTACTTCCGAGTTCTCATTCGCATGCTAGAGCTTTCAATTCAGTGAGCACTCAGCATGTAAAAATAGAATGTAATTTGGAATTTTTGCACCACTTTTTTTTCTTTTCTGAGTATAGATGTTTGAAGTGAATCTCTTGAAAATATAATGTATTCTACTCAGATGTTCAGACAAGAGGCACAGAACAAAACCCAGGCGTCAAAATGGATTCCTCACTCAGTTGTGTCTTCACATCTTTAGTCAAGAGTTCTGTGCCCTCTGTAGGTACCAAGGACCATTAGCCAGTTATACATTAACCATTGGGAGCGATAGCCTGTATAACATGGCAGCATCGTCATGTGTAACCATGAATGTGATCCCTTGACACTTGAATCCTTTCTTTCTGAAAAATATTTGCAGCATTTTTTTAACCTGGAAATTTTAGATTTGGGGTATGATATTCCTGGGTGATTTCAATTTGGGATTTCTTTCAGGAAATTGCTAGTAGATTCTTTTTGTTTTCACTTTGCTTTCTGGTTTTAATAAATCTGGGTATTTTTAACTTATTATTTCTGTTTGGTTATGATTTCCAGAGACCCTCAGCAATTCTTAAATAATCTCTCCTCAACCTCTTTTCCCTAGTCAGTTGTTATTGATAGTAGATACTTTATATGTTCTTTTTTTCCAATCTTTTGATTTGTTTTAATATTTCTTATTATTTCCTGGAATCATTGGGTACTGTATGTTCCATTCTCATTTTTAGGCATTCCATTACTTGGATAAGATTTTTGATTTTCTATTCTAAACTCTTCCAAGTTTCTCCTATAGAGCTCTTATTTACTTATTTCATTTTTTTTTTACCTCTTGCTTCATTTCTTCCAGGCATTCTTGGAATCCTGGGAGTAAAACAATTTTGTTTTTTTTTTCTTCTGAGATTCTGCTTTTCCTTATTTTGTTACTCCCTATTGTAGGTTAACTTCTTCACCACCTCTTGATCCATTGTATTTCTTCACTGTGTTTAACGTTGTCTCCTATTTACTTAAACTCTCAGTCCTTGGTTTGAGACTCTGTGTCCAGGCCAGAATCTACACCTTCCATCGCTCTTAGATGGGGTGGTAACTCCTGTTTGATCCTGACTTCGATTTCCCAGGCTTCTGCTTCATGCTTCCACCTCCCCTGTATGTCTGTGTTCAAAATATCACAGTCTTCAGGCCCTCCTGAAATATTCTAGGTCAGAATGCTGGTGCCTTCAGGTGTCCTCAGATAGAGTCTTTAGTCAAAGTGCTGGTAAACTTCCAGACCATTTACTTGAACTCAAGCTGATTTCCCTGGCAGACCCCCCCACCCCCAATGCCTGCAGGCTTCTGAGTGTCCTTTTGTGTATTTTTGTGATAGATGAAGAAATTTTGGAGTTTTTGATCATTCCTCAAATTGGTGCCCTCTTTAGATCTTTGCTAGAGTTTATGTGGGAAATCTGGGCTTCTCTATGTTCTTCATTCCTCTTGCTGTTTTAAAGGAAAGTCTAGTGATTCAACTTTTGTGGCAAATGTTTGAATTCTTTAGAATCTTGGAAGTAATGCATGTGCATGTTGTTCAAAACCCTGGGGTCCATGAACTCCTTCTTTACTGTATTGATAACTATATTTCAATACAATTGATTTCGTTTGTAACCCTATGTATTTTATTTTATCCTTCCTTTAAAAACATTGCTTTGATAAGGAGTCCAGATGTTTCAAACCATCAAAGGGAGGGGTCCATGTACAAAAAGTTTAAGAACCTCTGAACTAAACCAACCTTCACATTCTACAGATAAGGAAAGTGAGGCCCAGGAGGGTTCAATGATTTCAGGTCCCTTTATGACCCATCCCCTACCCTAGAATCACAGAATCTGAGTGAAGGGGCCTTCTTAGACATCTGGACCAACTCATACCTGAACAAAAATCCCCTCTACAATATCCCCAATAAATGGTCATCTCCCCATTGCTGGATGATCCTCAGTAATGGAGAACCAACTGCCTTGAAAGGTGGCTTGCTCCACTTTTGATCAGCTCCAATTGTTGGGAAGTTTTTCCTGATATCAAGCCCAAGTCTGAGTCATTCTAACTTCTACCCATTGTTCCTAGTTCTGCCTTTTAGGACCAAGCAGAACAAATGTCTCTTCTGTGCCTTTGCTCTTCAAATACTGAAGGGCAGTTCTTATGTCATTTCATCTGAGTCTCAAGTTTCTTCACCTGCAAAATCAGGATAATAACAGCTGTAGGAAAACAGATCTAGCAGGGTGGTTGAAGGACTCAGATGAGAAAACAGATACAATGTGCTTAGAAAACCTTAAAGTATAATATAAACATCTTCATCTTCACTGTCTTCATCAATCACCATCATCATCATCTATTCCCTTGAGGTGAAAACTCATTCTGCTTTCCCTCCTCAGGACAGAATCCTTTCTGAAATGTGATACCTAGAAAAGAACATCCTATTTCACATGTGGTCTGACCAGGGCAGAGTTCTCCAGAGCCTTCACTTCACTCATCCTAGATGCTGAGGCTCTCCACCTGTAGCATAAGGTCACTCAAGCAGCTTTGCCTGCACCAGAACACTGTTTGCTGTATTCCTATCAAGGATAACATCCTTGATATTTTTGACCTTTTGTTCTTCCAGGTGAATTTTGTTATTATTTTTTCTAATTCAGTAAAATAATTTTTTGGTAATTTAATTGGGATGAAGTTGAATATATGAATTAGTTTAGGTAAAATTATCATTTTTATTATATTAGCCCAGCCTATCCATGAACAAATAATATTTCTCCAGTTATTTAAGTCTGATTTTATTTGTATAAAGTTTTTTTTTTTAAATTTGGTTCATCTAGTTCCTGGGTTTATTTTGGCAGGTGTACCCCATCTTCCCTAGCTTTCTCCCAGCCCCACCCCCATAACCTTTTTCTCCCTATTTTCCTAATCAAAAAGCAAAACATAACAAAGTGTTGGTAGTTGTCTTTTTTCCCCTATCCATAATTCAAATGACTCAGAGCTGGAAGGCAACCTCAGAAATCATCTAAACCAGGAGTTCTCAGCCTTCTGTGGTGGCATCTAGGTGGTACAGTAGATGGAACACTGGACCTGGAGTCAGGAAGATCTCAGTTCAAATCTAGACACCAGCACTGTGACCCTGGGCACGTCACTTAACTTTTTTCTGCCTCAGTTTTTCTCATCTATAAAACGGGGATAACAGTAGCACCTGTGTTCCAGTATTGTTGTGCAGATAAAATGAGATAGCATTTGTAAAGTGTTTTTCAAACATTAAAGCATTATATAAGTGCTAGCCGCTGTTATGATGATGATGATGATGATGATTGTATTACGGCGGTTAGGTGGTGCGGAGGATAGAGCACTAGACTTGGAATCAGGAAGACTCATTTTCATGAGTTCAGCTGTGACCTCAGAAACACTAGCTATGTGACCCTGGGAAAGCCACTTAACCTTGTTTTCCTTAGTTCTGTAAAATCTGTAAAATGAGTGGGAGGAGGAAATGGCAAACCACTTCAGTATCTTTGACAAGAAAATCCCCAAATGGGGTCATAGGGAAGAGCATGTGATCCAGCAACAACAAAAGGTGGTGTGGTGGATAAAGTGCTGCGGCTGGAGTCAAGGAGACCTGAGTTCAAATCCAGCCGGAGATGCTTCCTAGCTATGTGACCCTGGGCAAGTCACTTAACCTCTACTTGCCTCAGTTTTCTAATCTGTAAAATAAGGTTAATAATAGCACCTACCTCCCAAGGCTGTTGTGAGAATCAGATGGGGTAATGATTGTAAAATGCTTAGCACGGTGCCTGGCACATAGTAAGCACTATATAAATCTAACTTATTACAATAATTATTATTATTGCTGTTGTTGTTGTTATATGCGTCATGGATTTCTTTGGCAGTCTAGTCAAGCTGTAGGCACCTTCTCAAAATGTTGCTTTTAAAACAAGGGTGGGGAGCCTGGGGCCTTGAGGCCACATCTGGCCCTCTAGGTCCTCAAGTGCAGCCCTTTGACTGAATCCAAACTTTACAGAACAAATCCCCTTAATAAAAAGATTTGTTCTGGAGAAACTTAGACTCAGGTGAAAGGCCGCACCCAAGGACCTAGAAGGCATGGCCTTGAAGCCTCAGGTTCCCCACTCTTGTTTTAAATAAATAAGATAAAATGCATAGGATTACAAAGGAAACCAATTATATTGACAGTTATAAAAATATTAAAACAAAAACCAAATACCTGGACTTGAGGTTAAGAATCTGCATTCTAAACCAACCTTTTCATTTTATTGATGAGGAAACTATGGTCCAGAGAAGAGTGGGTAGTGGAAGTAGGGCTGGGACTAAGGTCCAGTGACTCTGGATCTGGGACACTGTTCCCTATACTAAGCTACATCTATCCACTCTTGTGTTTTTTTTTCACATATGCTTATCACATTGAACCCCTTTAATCTTCTCTTTCTCTTTTTAAACCTTATTTTTTATTGATTTTAAATATCACCTTCATTTTGAAATATATCACTCCTTCCCACCACCAAGCTAGGCATTCCCTGCTGGAAAACTTAAAAGAAAATAAATTTAAGTAGTTCAGGAAAAGCATTACGTACATCAACTATGTCTGATAATACTGTCCAATCAACAGGCATTAGGCACCCATTATGTACCATATTCCACATGCATAGTAAGTACCCCACTCTTCAAGAGGCAAGGCTTTTTTTTTCAACTCATCTTGAGGGCCAAACTTAATTATTAAAATTATACGACATCCAGTTTAATTTCTTTTTTTCTTTCTTTCTTAAGCCTACTATTCAAAGCTATTCTTTTGGGATTGGCTCAGGCCTAGCACGTTTCCATGAGAAACTGGCCTTTCAGCAAGGAGGAAAAACAATGAAAGCTCTGAGAAAACTTTCAGTCTATGATGTCACCAGAGAATGTTAGCATTTCAGAATCAGCACTTTTCCTATAAGTGAAGTTTCTCAGTAGGCTGACGGAGGTCAGGCCCTGTTTTGGATACTCAAATGCTAAAAATTAGCTTGGTATAAAAATCCACCTCAGACTAGCCTACTGAGAAACAGACTCTCAGACCAACAGGACTTCCCATCACCTTATACCCACCTTGGGATCATCCAGCCTCTGCTTGAAGACCTCTAGCAATGAACAGCAGACTGAAGCAGAGAGGGATGTGTCACTAGATGCATTTTCTCCTTTCAAAACACTTTTGGCACATGTGTGTTTGCATGTGTGTCAGGAGAAAAAAAAGCATCTTTTTTATTTGCCATTTTCCCAATGTTTGCATACTGTGAGATTCACCTAGTCCACTGCATGGAGGATCTGGGAGGTGGCTTGTACACATGCAGTCATCAATACAACTTCTGCAAGGCTTTTTGCAGAGTAATAGAGGGAGTCTGATTGTGGGTTTTTGGTGGCAGGAATGCTTCAGCGTAATTCATCTTAAAAAAAAGTGTAAATATATCCATATGAAAATCTTTGAAATACTCCATCACTGGCTTACCCCAGTGAATTTGTCTCTGTAATGAGGGGAACAAAGAGACAGTTGGATTGGAAGCTGCTGGGTCATTATAGGTCTACTTAAGGTCAGTCATGGTGAGTTCCAAACAAAGGATTAATAGGAACCTGACAAACCATGTTTGAAAATATATTTATTTTGTCAGACTTCCTGAAGAGTAGCTATTTCTCCATTCAGCCTGAATGATGGCATTCAGCTTGCATACTTACTCATCTTGACAGCTAACAAGATAAACATGTCAGCATGTGATTTGCCAAATACTTTCCCATGGAATTCAGACAGAACTTGCCAACCGTGCTCACTTTTGAAAAGGATGATTATGGCATTAAAGTAAAGGGGAAAAATCTATAAACTGTAAAATCACTTTTTTCAGCCATCAGGCTCAGGTTTCCATATGCCAAGGACAATTTTGTTCAGTCTACCATTGACAGACATCAGCTCTATGCCTAGAACTCAGGAATTTTCACAAGGATTAGATAGGTGAGTGAGTCTTAGGTTGTCTCCACAAAGTGGCTTTCTATGTCCTGGCCTGGAAACTCAAGGCCTACTGAAAGGTGATGCCACTTTGGAGTTTCACAGCCCTTGGTTACAGAAGACTATTGAAACCACCTCTCGTAGCTTGGGGTTTTCCAAATCCTACAGCCCACCCATGGCACCTAAGAACCTGGGCTGGCCACTGAAATGGATCTTGGACATTTAGGAATTTTCCACTCCTGATGCTGTGAGTATGGCAATGCCATAGATGAAGCTCCTCCATCCCACGGTGGCTGCTAAACACTTGGCTTCTCTCTACTATCACCTCTGCCATTGTTGTTAGGGCCAGAGAACAGTCTTAGCAAGGAACATTTACAATGTGTTTGCAAGAGATGAGGCCTGAATGAGAAGCATCAGTAATAGAGGGCTGAGGATGTCTGTTTATTGTTGCATTATTAACTCCTGAAGATTATATACATTATTCACTTATTATTCAATTATACATACGATATTCACTCAATTAAATTGTAATAATTAACATTTATACAGCTCTTACTATGTACCAATCACTATGCAAAGCACTTTATAGTTATGATCCCATGTGATCTTCACCCTGGATGGTAGGTGCTTTTCTTATCCACATTTTACAGATGAGGAAACTGAGGCTAAATGACTTGTCCAGGGTCACACAGCTAATAAGTATCTGATTCTGGATTTGAACTCAAGTCTTCTGACTCCAGGCTCAGCACTCTGTCTACTGTACCACCTACTATTCTGGGCCTTGGGATGCTTCTAAGATCCCGTAACTAATCGAGTTGTTTTCAGATACTATTTTAATGTCATTCCCAGTGGAAAATACTTCAATTATTTCTTTTCTTGTTGTATTTCTCTGGACAGGTCATTTACTCTCACTCAGTCTCAGTTTTTCATCTATAAAATGAGATAATAATGCTTGTCCTATCTCCCCCACAGGGCTGTTGTGAGGAAAGTGCTTTGAAAACTGTAAAGCATTACTAAACTGGAAGAATTATTATTAATGCTATTTTCTTAAATGAATATACCACAGAAGACATGGAAAGTCAGTGATCCAGGTGAAATACGGCACTGACTTAAGGGTCAAGAAGACTTGAATCACCCTGGGCAAGTCACTTAACTTCTGTCAGCCTCAATTTGCTTATCAGTAAAATGGGGATAATAAAGACTACCTCCCAGCACTGTCGTGAGGATCACATAAGAGAATATATGTGACAATGCTTTGCAGACCTGACAGCACAATATATGTGTACACCGTTATGTGAGATTGAGGGAGAACAGATGGACAGTCTGAGGGCCTCATTGGATATCACAAAATGCCAAAAGGCTGAGCATGCCTCTGAGACATTGGGTGAATTCCCTACAAAGGACAGATGAAATGGCATGTTCATGACCACTCAGGATCAGAGGCCACAGAGGGTTTGTGATCTTCACCAGTGGAGGGACTACCCATGTTGGCAAGATCCTACATTCACTCAAAGGCTAAAATATGGATGACAAATTATCAATTGATGCCAAATTTGAACTCAGGTCTTTGTGACCCCAAATTTAATTCTTGATCCACTGTGCCACTTAGCTGTCTCCAAGATCTGTGAAGATGTTTCAACAATCCAGCTAGCAACTGTTGTGGGGGTGAAAGACCAACACAAGCCCAACAACAAGAACACTGCCAGCAGGCTGCAAAAGCCCAGGTTCTTTTGATCTGCTTTACTAAGGAAAGCAATGTTAAGGGGTTAACAATCTTATTTCAATCCAACGTACAAACATCAGTTACTTAGTTCAGGGGGAAAAGTCAGCACCTTGAACTTCAGAGCAAATACAAATAAAAAGATACATTAGAAACAGACCAAATCACAATTCATAGTTACCAAGAAAACCAAGTCCGGACATCTGGGCAAGCTGGAGGGCTCTTAACCACAGCTGCCTGGAGTCTCCACATCAGCGTGCCACCAAGAGTGAGAGCCCTGAGCAAATAGCTCTGTCTTCTCTTCTTATACCATTTCAGACGTCATCAAACATCATCTGAATGATCAGAACTTAGGCTCCTATGATTAGCTCTGGAGTTAACATCTCCCCTTAGGACCCTGGAAACTTCAAACCCACATAGGCTTAGCACCTAATAGGGGTTTCGGCCTGGGGCTTAGCACCTAGTAAGACTCAATGAAATACACTGAACTAATCAAAGGAAACAAAAGCCAAACTCTTCAAGGGCACTTGGTTGAACTGAGTGCTAAGAGCCCATTTTGCTTACCAACACAGAAGGCAGTTTGTTTCTTAGCTTTCTATGTGGACAAAAATGGCCTTATACAAAGACAAAATTGGCAGTTTACCTATGTGTCATGATTTAAGGGATGTCTATATTACCTTCCCCTTCCTTAGCACCTGCCCCCAACCATTAATCTTTTCTACTTGTTTGTCATGCTGTTTAAAACCCCACCATTAGGGACAAATATATTGAGAAGTAAATAGCCTTTAAAATGAAAATATTTCCTAAGAGGTATAACATAGGGTAATTAGATACTTGCACCTTAATCCTTTCAACACTCTTGGACTTGGCTAGTCAAGGAAGAGACCTTTGCACTTGACCCTCTACCTGAATCATGGCATGAAACAACTAGACATACTTCAGGACATATCTATATAGGGGGACGGTGGGAAGGGGAAAATCCCTTAGGCCTTTGAGAGAAACTCTGGAACAGACCTGGGCCTTCAGGCTGATGTCCCACAGCCAAGTGGAGCTTCTGCCCTAGGGCCACAATGGAAGCCCTTCTGGACAATTGATTCTGTGCTGTCAATACTCATCATGAACCAGAATATCAGAGGACTGAGAGCTGCTGACTCAGCAGGACAGACACCTGGTTCAGAGTAGAACCAAGAAAGAGAACCATAGGAACAGATATTTAGAGCTGGAAGGGGTCTTAGTGGTGATCTAGACCAAATCCTTGATTTTACAGATGAGGAAAAACAAGGCCTAGAGAAACAAAGTGACTTATTGAAGGTGGCGGGGGAAAAAAGCAACAGAGGCAGGATTAGAAAACAAATCGTTCTACTCCGTCATGATGCTTTTCTCAGAATTCTAGTTAAAGGTAAGAGGTTCAGGATGGAATCCTTGGGTGTGGGGGCAAAGAGCACTGGATCTGGAATCAGAGAAGCTGGGCACGAATACCAGATCTGTCACAGCTACCTGTTTGACCCTGGGAAACTCATTCAGCCTCTCTGGGACTCAGTTTCCTCATTTGTAAAATGAGGTTGATGACCTTTAATATGATCATAAGATCCCTGTTCTATTTTATTTTGGTACCTGAACAAGACTTTAGGATCATAGATTTAAGACTGGAAGGAACCTTGTAGGTCATTGAGTCTACTGAAGCACAACAAGTTTGAGTGACTTGCCCAGGGTCACACAATTAATGTGTCTCAGAAAGGATTTGAACCCAGGTAGTTTTGCCTCCAAGTCCAGCATTCTGTTCACTTGTCTGGATCTGCTCACTAAAGCATATCATTCCTTACCAGCTTGAGCCAATTTCCAGAGAAGAACATGTCTGAGGTCAAGAAACCTGTGAACTATACTGGGGAAAGGGGAAGCTATACTAAATGGCCTCCCAAAGTGGCCCTAGTCTTGTTTGCTGCTTCTGAAGGAAGCTGATATATATTCAACAATCATAGATTTCATTGAATCACATCATCTCAAAGTTAGAAGGGACCTCAGAGGCAATCTGGTCCAAACTGTCATGACCAAAAATCCTTTCTACATTATTCCTATCAAATGGTCATTCAGTCTTTGATTGAAGGCTCCCAGTAAGGGCAAACCCACTATTTCCCAAGGCAGTCTATTATATTTTGAGATAGCTCTAATTGTTAGGAAGCTTTTTCTTTGCATCAATCAACCAACCAATCAACAACCATTTATTAAGCATTTATATTGTACCAGGCACTGTGTTAAGTATTGAGGATACAAATAAAAATTAAAAAATTGAAACAGTCCCAAGACACAGATTGTAATCATAACTGTGAATGTGAATGAGATAAACTTTCCCATAAAATGGAAGGAGATAGGAGAGTGGATTAAGAACCATAATCCTACAATATGTTGTTTATAAGAAACACATTTGAAGCAGAAGGGTACACACGGAGTAAAGGTAAAGGCTGGAGCAGAATATATTATACTTTACCTGAAGTAAAAAGAAAAAAAGCAGGGCTAGCAATCCTGATCTCAGACAAAGCAAAAGCAAAACAGAACTAATTAAAAGAGATAAGGGAGGAAACTACATCTTGCTAAAAGGTACCATAGATAATGAAGTAAATGTCATTACTAAATAAATATATGCACCAAGTGGTATAGCATCCAGATTCTTAGAGGAGAAGTTAGGGAGTTACAGGAAGAAATAGATAACAAGACTATACTAGTGGGGGACCTCAACCTCCCCCTCTCAGAGCTAGATAAATCTAACCACAAAATAAAGAAGAAAGAAGTTAAAGAGATGAATAGAATTTTAGAAAAGTTAGATATGGTTGACCTCTGGAAAAAATTGAATGGGGATAGAAAGGAATATACCTTTATCTTGGTAGGACATGGCACCTACACAAAAATTGACCATGTATTAGGACATAAAAACCTTATAATCCAATGCAGAAAGACAGAAATGTCAAATGCATCCTTTTCAGATCATGATGCAATAAAAATTACATGTAATAAAGGGCCATGGAAAGATAGACTAAAAGTTAATTGGAAACTAAATAATCTAGTCCTAAAGAATGAGTGGGTCATAGAAACAATCAGTAACTTCATCCAAGAGAATGACAACAATGAGACAACATACCAAAACTTGTGGGATGCAGGGAAAGTGGTTCTTAGGTGGAAGTTTTATATCTCTAAATGCTTACATGAACAGAGAAAGAAGAGATCAATGAATTAAACATGCAACTAAAAAAGCTAGAAAAAGAACAAATTTAAAATCCCCAATTAAATACCAAATTAGAAATTCTGAAAACCAAAAGAAAACCAAAGTAAAATTGAAATTAAAAAAGCCATTAAAACTAAGAGCTGGTTTTATGAAAAAAAGCCAACAAAATAGATAAACCTTTTGTTAATTTGATTTTAAAAAAGAAAAAGAAAACCAAATTATTGACATAAAAAATGAAAAGGGTGAATTCACCACCAATGAAGAGGAAATTAAAACAATAATTAGGAACTATATTGCCCACCTGTATGCCAATAAATTTGACAATCTTAGTGAAATAGATGAATATTTACAAAAATACAAATTTTCCAGATTAATGAAAGAGGAAATAAAATACTTAAATAACCTTATTTCAAAAAAAGAAGTGGAACAAACCATCTATTTTCTCCTAAAGAAAAAATGTCCAGGGCTAGATGGATTTACAAGTGAATTCTAACAAACATTTAAAGAATAATTAATTCCAATACTATATAAACTACTTGGGAAAATAGGCAAAGAGAGTCCTACCAAAATCTTTTTTTTTTATATAAATACGGTGCTGATACCTAAACTGGGAAGAGCCAAAACAGAGAAAGAAAATTATAGATCAATTTCCCTAATGAATATAGATGCAAAAATTTTAAATAAAATATTAGTAAAGAGATTACAGGAACTTATCTTGAAGATAATACACTATGACCAGGTAGAATTTATACCAGAAATGCAGGGCTGGTTCAATATTAGGGAAATTAATAGCATAATTGAGCATATCAACAACAAAACTAACAGAAATCATATGATTATCTCAATAGATGCAGAAAAAGTATTTGACAAAGCACAACACCCATTCCTATTAAAAACACTAGAGAGCATAGGAATAAATGGTTTCTTCCTTAAAATGATAAGTAGCATCTATCTAAAACCATCAGCAAGTATTATATGTAATAGGGATAAGCTAGAAGCATTTCCAATAAGACTGGGGTGAAGCAAGGTTGTCCATTATCACCACTGTTACTCAATATTGTACTGGAAATGTTGTCTTTAGCAATAAGAGAAGAAAAAAACCAGTCCCTACCTTCAATGAGCTTACATTTTAAGGGAGGAAGACAACATAAATAAATCAGTACACAGAAGATAAATATAGGGCAGATGGAAGGCACCCCGAGAGGGGAAGGCATTCAAAGAGTAAAGTTAACAAAATGGATCAAGTTATTCTTTTGTGATATCTCCTCATTGCTTTTATTTCTGCCTTTTAGGACAAAGAGAAACATGTCTAATTCATCTTCTATGTGACATCCTTTCACATACTTGAACAAAATTATTATATCTCTCCTGAATCTTCTTTTCTACAGGCTAAACATGTCCAGTTTCTTCAAATGATTCTTGTATGACATGAACTTGGGACCCTTCACCATTATTATTGTACTCCTCTGGACACTTTCCAAATTTATGGTTTCTATCCCAGATCTCGTCATCTTTTCCTTAAGAATAGCATGGGAGATTTTATTAACTGTTTTGCTAAAGACTAGATAAACAATATCTACAATTCTTTCCTCATGTACCAGTCTAATTGTCCTATTGAAAAAATAAGTGAAGTTAACTTGACATAACCTATTCTTGTAAAGTCATACTGGATTTTAGTGATCACTACTTCCATTCCTAGGTATTCAATAATCACCCCTTTAATAGCCAGCATTTATCCAACTCTTTAAGCTTTGTACTTCACATATGTTATATCATTTCATTCTTTAATAGGTTTTCTAATTTTGCAGGTAATAGAAGTAAAACTCAGTGGCTTATAGTTTGAGCAAATAGATTTAGACTTGGAAGGAACTTTTGTTGTTCAGTTCTGTCCAGCTCTTCTTGACCCCATTTGAGGTTTTCTTGGCAGAAATATTGGAGTGATTTACCATTTCCTTCTCCAGCTCATTTTATGGATGAGGAAATGGAGGCAAACAGGGTGAAGTGACTTGCCCAGGGTCACACAGCTAGTAAGTGTCTGAGGCCAAATTTGAACTCATAAAGATGGGTCTTCCTGACTCCAGGCCAACACTCTATCCACTGCACCACCTAGCTGCCCCAGGAAGGGGCTTTATAGATCACCAGCTCTACAGTACTTTGTATATTTGGCAAAGCCACAGTTTTTGTAGCAGTCTCTTGAAAGGGACTACTATCCTTCTGGTAGTCAAGATGGTCCATAAGAACAGTCTTAATAGGGGAGAATAGGTAGGAAGAAGTGATCAATGACTACCTGCTCATTACTGGCATCATTATCAGTTAATTCAATGAGTACACCAAGTACCCTTTTGATGCTTTATAATACTTGATGCTGTTCAATGACTTTCCACATCTCTGTCTTTAGCACAGACCACAAAATTAATTATGACCATGAATATAACAATAACTTTAACCCTTTAAATATAAACATGATTAACAAGGAACTAGAAACATCAACTGGGGTATTGCAAAATAACTTGTACATGAATGTAATGGAAACATTACCGGGCTATAAGAAATAATGAATATGAAAAATGCAGAGAAGCATGAGAATACTTATATGAACTAATGCAAAGTTAGATATTTAAATGAATATGTGAAAATCAACTGAAATACATGTTGCCATGCCTTAACAATTTAGAGAACTATCCAATTTTAATTTTTATTGTCAATTCACCTTTAAAGATTGTACATTTATCACTAAAAGTGTAAATGAGAAAATTAATTAGATGTTTTTCACTGAGATTGTGTGAGATGAGCTGAAGGAACCAGGAAAACAATATATACAATGACCACAACAACGTAAATGGAAAGAATAACCATTTTTTAAAAAATTGCAATGGCAAAGCTTGTCCTAGAGATAAAAGAAAATGCACCTTTCTCCCTTCTTAAGATGTTGAGTTTAGGACATCACATATTCTGTCACACTTGGCTGATGTGTTGGTGGGCTTCGATGAATGTGGTGTTTTTTTTAAAAAAATGTACCTTTCTCCCTTCTTTACATTGAGTTTAGGATATTACATACTTCTATGAATGTGGTTTTGTTTTCTTCCATTTCTTTTTATTTCTTGATGCGTTAGAGGGAAAGGGATATATTTAGAAAGAAAAATGTTATAAAAACAAAAAAAATCTAATTTAAAAAATGTCAACGTAACCATTATAATCTCCTTGGAAGCTAGGTTCTGTATGAGCCAGAATCACTGTTAATTTCACCTATTCCTTATCCCAGCCCAGGGTCAGTCATTCCAGTGTTTCTCACTGCTTTCAGTGAGGGGCTAGTTGTGTGATAAGCCTCAGGAAGTACTTTTGGTGGGACTCAATTAAAGTCCCATGGCAGAATCCTTTTAGTCTCAGATTGTGAAATCCAGTACCCAATGTGCCCTGGCCTTCTAGGGCCTTGGGGGCAGCTCCAGTTTCACAACATCACTCTTGAAAAATGAAATGACAAAACTTCTCTCTTATCAGGGCAATTTTCATTCCTTTGTGTCATGACATTCTCATCTTCCTCTAAGCTTTTAAAAGAATATTTCCCTTCCTCTCCCCCCCATTCCCACTTCTCCAGTCAGCTCACACATTCTTGGGAGCTGGCAGAGACATGAAGTAATGGGTAGTTGTTTTCCTCTGGGATGATAACACAAAAACATAATCAAACCTTGGGGTTGTGATCATGAGTCACATACATGGGGGCGGGATGTAGTAAAAATTAAGCAGTAAGTAGGCAGGGGTGGGTTTTAATGATGAAGATGCATGGCACAGGCTGTCCCTATCCCATCCTTGCCAAAAGCCTATTTCTCAGCTATATTTCCCAACACTCACTAAGAAATTCAAAAATACTGGGAGGTTTTTCTCAAAGTAAGATCTAGTTAGGGGAAATGATGTTTGGGCTATGCATTTTTATTTTAATTGTTTTAAGTTAGTACATGACCCTTTTAGAGATTTTTTTTTTTTGAGGGAGGGAAGAAGCAGGGTTGCCCAGGGTTGCACAGCTAGTGTCTGAGGCCATATTTGAACTCAGGTCCATCTGACTCCAGGGCCGGTGCTCTATCCACTGTGCTACTAAGGTGCCCCTGAGATTTTTTAAAAGTTGTTATCAGCTGATAATCATCAATTTCACGGGGACTTAGATCTACTTTCTTGTAGAGTATCTTATCTATCATTATGCATATTGCTGCCATCACTAAATATTTATACCTTAGTTGTGCTTTAGATAACAGATAAGATCTTGGTCAAATCACTTTCTCTGGCCATTGATTTCATCAACAATGAAATGGGGGTATTATTTGAGAGGCAGCTTAGCATCGCATGGCGAGCAGAAACATTGGACCTTTTAATGTGGTTGTTTTGGGGGGAATTTTTTCGGTCTGTATCCCCAGGGCTGAACACAGGGTCTGGTATATAATAAATGCTTATTGAATGAAGCTGCATAGAAGACACTGTCATATGGACTTTTGGGACATGTTTCCATATGTTTTAATTTGACCCAACAGCCTCGAACCTGAGATCGGTGTCCCTTGAAACATATAGTAAGTGTTACTTTTAGCTGGTCTAGGCATTCTTCCTTGAATTGGCTTAATATCTAGTTTCCTCCTGATGGTCAATTTTAGCTAAGGTGACCACTCCATTTTGAAGCCTGTGGTTCACTCAAGCTAAATATACTTTCCCTGGGAGCCAGGCCGACAATGACAATCTGTCCATTTTAGTTCTGGGTCTTGATGCAAGGCTCAATACGAGAGGAAATGGAGGGCCAGTATGGAGGAAGTGGTTGACCTTTGCCAAGTATTGCTGTATACCAATCTTTCCTGATGTGAGGGTAACCAGAAGAGACATTCTTTAGGAATTTATTCATCTTAGTATATCCCAGAGTTCAAGGACAATGATATAATGCACAATTGGCTGGAGGGTTGGGATTGATATAAAATAGCATGTGCTGCTGAGTACTTGTCTGCATCTCTCTCTTTTCCCCCCTGCCTACATCCTGCTCTGTGCTGTTTTTTTTAAACTTAAAGTTTTTAAACTTAAATGACTTTTAAACTTAAAATGAGAAGAAAACAGAGATTACCCAGTCCTACTTAATAATGACTGAATAATCTCTACATATCCCCATCAAGTGGTTAATTTGCTTTTTTTGGGTGTGTGTGAGGTGAGTGGGTATTATGATTTGCCCAGGGACCCATAGTTAGCTAAGTGTCAAGTGTCTGAGGTTGAATTCAAATTCAGGTCCTGACTCCAGGGCCAGTGCTCTATCCATTGTGCCACCTAGCTGCCCCTATTTGGCTCTTGGTGTTGCAGGACTCACTACCGACCATATCAGACCATTACACTTTTGGGTAGATGTAATTGGTAAACAATTTTTTCTTTATGCTGAGGCATAATTTGTCTCCCTGAAACTTCTACCCATTGGTTCTACATCTGCCTTCTGGCAGGACATGTGAAAAAGGTCAATCCCATGACCACAGGACAAATCTCCAAATATTTGTGGACCACAATTATTTTCCCAATCTCCTCCCCAAACTTCTCTTCTTTAGGCTAAGCATCTCTATTTTATTTTGTTGATTTTTATATGTTATCATTTCCAGTAACTTCAGCATTCTGATATCCCACTTATGGATATGCCCCATCTTCTCAAAGCCTTCTTTGAAAAGGCATTTCCTAGCTGCATACAATATTCTATACATGGTCTGAACTAGACAAACTCCATTGGGACTGTTACTTCCCTCATTCTAGAGGATTTAAAATTTCCCCTTCAAATTGAATCCTTCATCTTGCATTTAAGTACTAATTAAGAAATCATCTAAGACATTTTTGAAAATGGTCAAAATAACATCCTGATTATCAGTGTCAGAGAATTGATAGACGGTTCTCTATACATAAGATGCCTGTACCACCCAGTTATTGTTGTTCAGTTATTCAGGCAAGTCTGGTTCTTTGTGACTGCATGGACCATGGCACACCAGGCCCTTTTTTCCTCCATTATCTCCTGAAGTCTGTCCAAGCTTATGTTTGTCCCTTCTATGACACTATCTATCCATCTCATCCTCTGCCATCCCCTTTTCCTTTTGCCTTCAATCTCTGGCAACATCAGGGTCTTTTCCAATCAGTCCTTCCTTCTAATTATGTGGTGAATGGATTTAGGTTCAGCTTCAGTATTTGACCTTCCAGCGAATAATCTGAATTAATTCTTTAGCTATTGACTGATTTAAACTCCTTGCTGTTCAAGAAATTCTCAAAAGTCTTCTCCAACACCACAATTCAAAAGTGTCAATTCTATGGTGTTCAGCTTTTCTTATACTTCAAGTCTCACAGCCTTACATTGCTACTGGAAAAACCATAGCTCTGATGATACATACCTTTGTTGGCAAGGTGATGTCTCTGCTTTTTGGTATGTTGTCCAGATTTTTCATGACTTTCCTTCCAAGATGGCTGCAGTCACCATCTGCACTAACCTTTAAGATCAAGAATATGAAATCTGACACTGCTTCCATTTCTTCTCCCTCTATTTGCTAGGAAGTGATAGGACCAGTTGCCATATTATTATTATTATAATTATTTTATGTTAAACTTCAAACCAGTTTTCACACTCTCCTTTTTGACCCTCATCAAGAGGCTTCTTAATTCCTCTTCACTTTCTGCCATAAGAGTGGTATCATTTGCGTGTCAGAGATTGTTGATATTTCTCCCGGCAACCTTAATTCTAGCTTTTGATTTGTCCAGCCTACTATTTCACATGATGTATTCCGCATATAAATTAAATCAATAAGGTGACAATATACAGCATTGTCATACTCCTTTTCTAATCTTAAACCACTCAGTTGTTCCATGTACTGTTTTAACTGTTGCTTCCTGGCCATCATACAGGTTCCTCAGGAGGCAAGATGATCTGGCACTTCCATCTCTTTGAGGACTTGCCACATTTTGTTGTGATCCACACACTCAAAAGCTTGAGTGCAGTCAATGAAGCAGAAGTAGATGTTTTTCTGAAACTCCCTTGCTTTCTTCATAATCCAAAGAATGTTGTCAATTTGGCCTCTAGTACCTCTGCCTCTTTGAAAACCAGCCTGCTCTTCTGCTAATTCTTGGATCACATATTGCTGAAGCCTAGCTTGCAGAATCTTAAGAATAACCTTGCTGGTGTGTGAAATGAGCACAACTGTTCCGTAATTTGAACATTCTTTGGCATTGCCCTTCTTTAGGATTGGGATGTAAAATGATCTTTTCTTGGCCATGGCTACCACATACATGCCTAGCTTGCAGAATCTTAAGCATAACCTTGCTGGTGTGTGAAATGAGCACAACTGTTCCATAGGCATTGCCCTTCTTTAGGATTGGGATGTAAAACGATCTTTTCTTGGCCATGGCTACCATATACATTCAGAAACAGAGAACTGGAAGTGGCAGTAGTTATGTCCCTGCCCGCTTATTTTCTTCCCCAGTGGAAGTTATATTGTTCAAATAATATACTTGGGCTCAGTGTATTACAGTGAAATGTGAGAAAGCTCCATGGTACAGGGGAGATCTGAGAACCTGGGTATAAATCCTGGCCATATCATTTGTGTAGTTGGGGGCAAGTCACTTATCCTATCTGGGGTTCATTTTCCATATCTACAAAACGAAGCTGTTAAATTAGATGACCTCTAAGGTCCTTTCCAGCTCAAAATCTATGATCTTAAATTATCAGCTTTATAAATTCAAGATGGCAGAGGCATGGACATCATTTCCTTTAAAAAATATTTGAGGGTTTTAACTCAAATGAATTGGCATTCAGATATTGAAGACCAATTTAATCCTACCCTCTCTGATGTCCATGCATTTCCCCACGCTACCCATAAGTTTAAGAAGTAACCTTTATTCTGTCCCCTGCCTCCATCTCCAATTGGTGAAATTCTCTACTCATTCAAGAACCCAGGAAAGTGCCATCTCCTACATAAATTCTTCACTAATTTCCTTCATTGAAAACAATGCTTTTTCCCTAAAATGTTCATTGAATTTAATTGAAAATGAATATAAAACATTATTTGATGAGTTTATAAGCTATGTTTGGGGACCACGGTAGGAGAGGGCAGGAGTGGGGAGTCTTTTTATTCACTAATTACTGTGCCAAAGGACTAGAGAAGAGAAAATCTTGCATCATTTTTTTTTAAAAAGGGAACTAGATGTATTCTTCAAATCATAAAACAATAAGCTTTTTATTCTTGGCAAAATTCAGAAGCATATGGTCATCATATGAAGCCATCAAAAGGATGGTTTCTGAGAATTCATAAAGGGAAGTGATAGTCACTAAGAGCCAACATGGCTTCATCAAAAATTCTCATTTCCGTTTTCTGGGTTACTAGAGTAATAGAACAAAGGGACACCATAGGCACAGTAAATGATAGTTTTAGTAAGATATTGGAAAGAGTCTCTCATATTCTTTACTCTCCTTGTGGACAAAATGTAGATGTATGGGCTCCATGACAATATGGTTGGATGGAGTATTTTGACTTTCCCCAAAGAGGCATCATTCATAGACCAATGTCAATTTGGAGGGAGGTTTCTAGTGCCTAGGGACCTGCCCTTAATAACCCTGCCCACTTAATACTTAGTGAACACTTTTATCAGTTACTTTTTATTAGTATTTATTTATTTGATATTTTAGTTTTCAGCATTGATATTCAAAAGAGTTTGAATTACAAATTTTCTCCCCATTTCTACCATCCCCCCACTCCAAGATGGCATATATTCTGATTGCCCCATTCCCCAGTCAGCCCTCCCTTCTGTCACCCCACTCCCCCCCATCCCCTTTTCCCTTATTTTTTTGTAGGGCAAGATAGATTACAATGCCCCATTGCCTGCATATCTTATTTCCTAGTTGCATGCAAAAACTTTTTTTTTTGAACATCTGCTTTTAAAACTTTGAGTTCCAAATTCTCTTCCCTCTTCCCTCCCCACCCACCCTCCCTAAGAAGGCAAGCCATTCAACATAGGCCATATGTGTGTCATTATGCAAAACCCTTCCACAATACTCATGTTGTAAAAGACTAACTATATTTTGCTCCATTTGGGTCCTATAAATTAACTTCGCAAGTACAGGGCGGAAGAAGAATGACTAGACAACAGCTCCTAGGAAGAAGATCTGAGGGTCTTGATAGCCTGCAAATTCAATGAGTCAACCATGTGAAATGGATGTCAAAAAAGCCAAGGTAATCTTAAGCTGCATTCATAAAAAGAACAGTGTTTGTTTTCTAGGAAGAGAGAAACAGATGATAATTCCATTGTATTCTGCCCCAGTCTGACTTTTCTGGAATATTGAGTTCAGATCTGGATGTCCCATTTTTGAAAAGACTTTGACAATAAAGAGTATATCGAGATGCAGGTGTCCCCTATGGTGAGGATAATGCAGACTATGGCACATGAAAATAAATTAATATTATTGTTATTATTAACAACATTTATATAATAATAACTCTATCTAGTACTCTATTCACTATCTACCTACCTGCCTAAGGTTTGCAAAATTCTTCATATATATATTTGATCCTCACAGAAAGGCACAAGAGATGTTTTGCCTGGAGGAGAGAGGACTTAGTGGGAATGTAACAGCTATCTTCAAGTATTTGTAGGGTTGTCCCATGGAAGAGGGATTAGACTTGTTTTACTAGGTCCCACTGGGTAGGACTAGGAACGATGGGTGGCAGTTGCAGAATGCAGATTCAGGTTTGATAAAAAGAAAAACTTCCTAGCAATTAGAGCTATCTGAAAGTAGAACAGGCCATCCATCAAGGGAATGAGTTCCTCTTCCATGGAGGTCTTCAAGCAGGATGGATAATGAATCACCTCAGCACCCAACCCAAAGCTGTGCAAATAATAAGAATGTAATAAAAACTTGGGGAATCCAGCTGAACTGACTGACTCTTGACTCTTCTCCCACTCTTTTCTCTCTCCCCGAGGCAGAATTTTGCAGTTTTCTTTCTTTGAAAGATCTGCTCTGACCTTGTCCCAGTCCACTCCAGCCCTTTGGGGACTTCAGGAAGATTTCACAAAAGAATCAGTCTGGCCAATGAACACTTAAAGCAATAAGCCTCTAGTATAGAGCTTTTTAACTAACATAAGGGAAGCTGTAAGCCTGAAATAAGATAAAACTGGAGGCAGGAGCAAAATAAATGCGGTAACAAATCACTAGGAGGAGCATCCCTCTGCCTCCCCCGCAGGACCAGAAGCAGCTTCAAGAAACCAGGAAGGGTCATGAGTTTTACTCACATAGTTCTCATCCTTCTTGTTACTGCCAGGAGGCTATTAGAGAGTGATTGGCATTGCTCCAGATGTAGAAACATGGGCTATGGAAGCTTCCAGAAAAGGTGAAGGAGGAGGGGACAGGCTCCAGAGCAGAGGCAATCTGCCACAAGTGAGGTTCGTGAGTTAGACAGGTCCTTCAAATCTGAGAGGGTTGTTTTGGACTGTCATTCGCCTGATTTCCATTTCCATTCCCATCATCCTGCATCAGGCTCTCTTTACTGAACAATGGCCCTAGCCAATTGCCTGCTCTTTCTACTTACAGTCCCTCTTCCTCTCCCTTTCAATTCAATTCAATTTTTAAATAGTTATTAAGTGCCTACTGTTTATGAGTCAACAAGTATTTATTTAGCACCTACTGTTTGTGAGTCAACTAGTATATTAGGCACCTACTGTTTATCAGTCAACAAGTATTTATTAAGTACTGACCAGGCACTGGCTAGGTGGTTAAAGCACCGAGATAGGGTACTATAATCCTATAATCCTAGGCACAGAATAGATTCTGAATACTTCCTGATTTGATCCCCCTCCCTCCTTCTGAAGTCTTCTTCAGACTCGTTTACTTCTTGGAACTAAAAACCAACACAACTACCTGCTTAGCATAATACCAGGAATTTCCCTATTCCTACCTTCTCACCTCCATTCTCTCCTTGCCAACCCCAGCAGGAATTAAAAAAAAAAGACATAGGAAAGCTGGTACTAAACTGGACATCCCTGACCTCACTCACATCTGGTACCAGTCAAAGCTTTACAGAAGCTTCAAGGGAGATTTTGGTAACCACTGGAAAGTCTGATTGAATTTACCAGCAATGTTTTTGTGATGTTGATCGAATTGCACAACGAACAATAACTAGGAACCAGTGGTCACACAGAGTTCTGGACATCCAGTCATAGAGAAAGAGTAACAAAAGAACAAATGTCAAAGGGTTCTTTGGGGCAATATTGAAAAAAGTTTCTTGTCTATGATTAGGTTCACTAAGGTCAGAACAATGTCAATATATTTGGGAAAATTCAGGGAAGAGAAAGAAAAACATTTTAAAGCCTCGGAAGGTGACCGATTTAGAAAGTCTGATTTTAAAATAGACAGTTTCAGTTGGCTCAATGGATGACTGGAGATTACAGAGGAGAACAGTTGCTTTGGATCGTTTCAGGGGTCATGAACTCGATCCTGCTGACTGAACAGAAAAAAGCTGATGACCAAGAACTTGAGGTCTACCAGACTAAGCTGTGGAGCAGTCTCCCAAAGGAAGTGACCAGAATCTACCGAAATGAGACATAACAAAATAAGAGAAGATAGGAAGCAGCCTTGTCTTGACAAATAATGGTGAGAAAAAGCTGGCCCACCATTGGAATGTAAAATCCTCCGCATAGGAAGTAAGTTCTTTGAGGGCAGGGACTGTTTTTTGCCTTTCTTTGTATCCTTAACTCTTTGTAGGGTACCTGGCACATAGTAAACATTTAATAATATTTGTTGACTTGACTTGAGAAAAAGAAGAAATATGAAAAGTGGAGGGAGAGAGAGAGAGAGAGAAGGAAAATCGTCATGGAGCAGAATGCAAGGCATTCTGTGGGGCATATTATAAGAGATTCAAAAAGCTAAGAATACAGAGATATGTTGACTTTAGATGCCATCCTAGTCTTCATGCTGGGGCAGCTAGGTGGCGCAGTGGATAGAACACTTGGCCTGGAGTCAGGAAGACTCTGAGTTCAAATCTGGTCTCAGACACTTACTGGCTGTGTGACCCTGGCCAAGTCACTTGACGCTGTTTGCTTCAGTTCCTCATCCGTAAAATGAACTGGAGAAGGAAATGGCAAACCACTGCAGTATCTCTGTCAAGAAAACCCCACATGGGGTCACAAAGAGTCAGACAGGACTGAAACAACGGAACAACAACAATCTTCATGCTTAAAGTTTACTCCCCTGTGCCAAAGGAAAAAAGGGAAGTTCTGTATTCTTGACAACTCAGCCATCAAATTTCTTCATGTTGGATATATATATATGTGTGTGTGTGTGTGTGTGTGTGTGTGTGTGTGTGTGTATGTATACATGCATATATATGTATATACATACCTATTCAAGGAGACATTAAATATGTTGTCCTAGAAAACCTCATCGGTTACAGAGAGAATGATCTCTGGGACTTTGATGTTGAAGAAAGTGCTGCCACTTTTAAGTGGACCTGGGATGAGAAAATTTAGCCCCAAATAAATTTATCTACCCACTAGTTTAAATTTCTGCCAGTGCCAGCCTATGTCACTGTGACAGAGAGGACTGCAGACATTAACTGACAGCAGCTTCTCCCCAGAAGTTAATCTTTGGGAAGCTAGCTTATAGAGCTATTCTTGGAAAAAAGAGTTGGGAAGACTCCATTCAGGAGAACCGGCCCTGCTGATAACTTCTGTCTGAATACTCTACATGGGATCCCTCAGGAGGTCAATAGAAATGGTTATCTCCTTCTGGTTCTTTGCCAAGATAATCTCTTCCACCACCATAAAAACCTCTTGGAATCTGTCTTCTTTAGTGACCTTCTCACCACCCTGTACAAGCCTTTTGCACTAACTTTCTTACAGGTCTTATCACAACATAATAGGATCACAAATTTAGAGCTGGACAAGAACCCAAAAGTCATTGAAGCCAACCTTCTCATTTTAGACAGAAGGGAATTGAGGTTATACGACTTACTCAAGGTCAAACAGCTAGTAACCGGGCTTAAGCCCAGGCCTTCTGACTCCCACTCCATGCCTCTCTCCATTGCCTCTTCCCATTCATTCTCTTCCTCCTCCAAATTGTTCTTTGCACCACAGACAGGATAATCTTCCTTATGCATAATTTTGGCAATTTCACTTTCCCATTCATCAATCTGCAGTGTGTCCCTTTTCTGCTTGGCATTCAAGACCATTAACAATCTGGCATCACCATACTTTTCTAGTCATCTCCCGTATTCACTCTCTTCTCTCTGCTCTGCTTCAGCCAATCTGAACTTCTCTCTTCCCTGAAATATTCTCCATGCTTTACTACCTCCATGCCTTTGTGAATGCTATTCCCTATGCCTGAAGTGACTTCCTTCACCTTTTCATCTTTTAAAATCCTACGATTACCTGAATGTGTGAAAGCTCCGTGATTTCCTCCCTGTGGAAAACTCAAGGTGTGAGAACTTTATTAAAGAAAACAGATAGCAAGCCACCTATTGAATAGTACATCAATCCTAGAAAGCTTCCTGAGGAGAAAGGAGGGAAGGGAACACACATTTATTAAGTGCCTACTATATGCCAGGCACTGTGCAAGCACTTTACAAATATTATCCCACAACGACTCTGTGTAGTATGTACTATTACCTCCATGTTATGATGGAAATAACTGAGTCAGGCAGAGCTTAAGTGATTTGCCCGGAATCACACAGTGAGACCAGATGTGAATTCAGTTCTTCCTGACTCCAGGCCCAGCATTCTACCCACTATGCTACCTAGCTGAGGCACATAAATGTCACCTGACGTGCCTGGGGCACAGAGGTAGTAAATGTCAGAGGCAAAATCTGAACTTAGGTCTTCCTAATAATACCAAGCTCATCACCCCATATTATGCCATGCTGCCATTTTTATTCTGTTGAAATCCTACCTGTGCTTTCAAATTCACCTCAAATGAAATAAGATAGGACACACCATGCTGCCACATTTTCAGGCCACCAATATCTTTAGGTGGGGCAGCTAGGTGGTTTGGTGGATAGAGTGCTGGACGTGGAGTCAGGATGACCTGAGTTCAAATCCAGCCCCAGATACTTGCAAGCTATGTGACCCTGGGAAAGTTACTTGACCCCAATTGCTTCAAAAAAAATCTTTAGGTGTTTTTCATTGGAAGAGTTGTCTAACTGTGTTTCTTCCATTTTCTGATGTGCAGAAGACTTTTTTGAACCTAAATCTAGGCCTTCACATTTATTCTTATGAAATTCCATCTTTTTAGATTTGCTCCACTGCTCTAGCCTCTTGATATCTTTTTGGATTCTGATTATATCATTCAATATGTTATCCCTCTGTCCCAGCATCTTATCATCTCCAGATTGACAAACATGCCATCTATGCCTTCATTTGCTTCTGTTGATACAAA
Source organism: Trichosurus vulpecula (assembly GCF_011100635.1). NCBI lineage: Eukaryota > Metazoa > Chordata > Mammalia > Diprotodontia > Phalangeridae > Trichosurus > Trichosurus vulpecula. The sequence goes on from NC_050573.1 coordinate 150,155,634, forward strand.
TGTTAAATAGCATCAGGATACTCCATTAGAAGCCTCCCTTCAAATCGACATCAATTCATCAGTGACTAACCTTTGGGTCAAGTCATTTACCAAGTCCTAAAATCTAGCCTACGTCATTACAATATGAATTAGTCCATACTTCTTCATCACATGGTAACAAGAATAAGATGAAAGATTATGTGGAATGTTTTGCTAAAATTTGGATGTCTCTGGCATTTCCCTAATCTAGTTACCATGTCAAACATGAAATGAAATTAGTCTATCATTACTTGTTCTTAATGAAGACACACTGGCTCTGAGTAAACACTACTTCTCTTACTAAATGATCACAAGCCATCCCTTTCATAATGTTCTAGAATTTTGTTAGGAATTGATAACATCAGGAATTGTAAGTTCATTGACCTCTAATTTGCAGACGATGCCTGCTTCCCTTTTCTGAAAATCAGGACTTTTGCTGGCCTCAAGCCCTGTAATGGATCTTCTTTTTTCCACAATTTTTCTTTTTTAAAAAAATTATATGTACATATGCATATATGTTGCACATATATGAATATATTTGGCAAAAAGCTCCCTTCTGTCACTCCCCTCTTTGAGAATGAAAGAAGACCAAAATCACTGTTACAAACTCATAAGCAAGCAAAACAAATTTCCAGATTAGTCATGTTCAAAAAAATGTATCTCATTTTGTACTCTGAGTCCTTGATCTCTCTATCAGAGGGTAGGTAGCATATCCCATCATTAGTCCTCTGGAATTGTGGTTGGTGATTACATTCATTCAAATTTGTTCTTTCAAAGTTGTTTGTCTTTACCATTTTATTGTCATTGTATAATTATATTCCTGCTTCTGTTCCCTTCATTCTGCATCAATTAACATAAGTCTTCCTAGGTTCTTTGAAACCATCTACGTCATCATTTCTTATAGCACAATAGTATCCCAAAACATTTATAAAACATAGCTCATTCAGACATTCCCCACTTTATGGGCACCCCCTCATATTTCCGTTCTTTGCCACCTCAAAAAGAGCTATACATCTTCAGAGTTAGTTTTGTGTAAGACTAATCTCTTCTTTAATCTAACCTCCCATCAATTTCCCCTCCCTCCTTCTCCCATTTCCCTATTGAATTAGATGTATTTTTTTTTGCTCAATCATGTGTATGTGTGTATATGTAGTATTCCCTTCCTCTTTTGCCCAGTACAGGTGAGAATAAAGTTCATCAACCACTCCCCCCGCCCCACTCCCTCCTCCTTGTTCATGTAGATGTCTACTTGTGCACCCTGATTTTGTAAGGTGATTTTCTCTAACCTTTCTTTCCCTCCCCCTCCACTGTATTCATCATCCCCTATCTTTCCATTCTTTTCTTAAGATCATTAAGACATAATAGAAATACTTCCAGGTCCTGTCTAATCAGACTCTTTCCGACTTCTGATAATGGAAAGGACCCGTGAGGACACATATGTCACCTCTCCATATTAGAATGTAAACAGTTTATCCTCATTTAATTTCTTGTGATTGTTCATTCATGTTTCCCTTTATATGTTTCACTCAACTCCTGTGTTTGAACCTCAATGTTTCTATGTAGCTCTGGTCTTTTCATCAGGGGTGCTTAAAAGTTCTACATTTCCTTAAAAATCCATTCTGCTTCCCCCTGCCCCCCATGGTTATATTCCCCCCCCACCCCCTGTAGCATTATACTCAGTTATTCTAGGTAAGTTATTCTTGGCTGTAAGTTTATATCCCTTGTCTTCTGCAATATCATATTCCTAGCCCTCCTCTCCTTTATTGTTGTGGTTGCTAACTTGTGTATGATTCTAATTATGGCTCTTCAATACTTTTTTTTCTTTCTAGCTGCTCGTAGTATTTTCTCTTTGACACTGAAGCTCTGGATGTCAGCTATGGAAATTTTCATTGGGGGGTTTCTTTTAGAAGATGACCAGTGTCTTCTATTTCCACTTTTCCCTCTGGCTCTAAGAGATCCGGGCAGTTTTCTTTTAAGATTTCTTGAAATGTAATGTCTAGGCTCTTGTTTTGGTTATGGCTTTCAAATAAATTCACAAATTTTCTTCTTCAATCTGTTTTCCATATCAGTTGTTTCTGTGACAAGATACCTTAAATATTTCATTTTTTCAGTCTTTTGACTTTGTTTCAGTATATCCTGTTGTCTCATAGAGTCATTGGCTTTCTATTTGGTTCATCCTAATTTTCAGGGAATTTGTTGCTTAAGCAAGGTTTTGTACCTTTTGTGCCAAACTGTTCATTGCCTTCCCAATTTTTTCTTCCATAGTTCTTATTTCTTTTTCCTTCCCCCCTTTAGTGCTATCATTTAATTGAAAAAAAAAGAAATTCACTCTTTTTATTTAAAAAAAAACCTCTTGTTTCTTCTCTTTCATGAATTTTGTTTGCATTTGTGCCCACACTGTTTTTATTTTCTTTGATGATTTGCTTATAAATATTTTGTAGTCATTCTCTTCCTCTTAGCTTGCGTCTTAAGTGTCCCTGTCACCATAATAACTTTTCATGGTGGATTCTTTTCTAGGCTCTAGACTGGACATTAGGGCTGGGATCTGTGGAGGGAAGGTCTGGGTTCATCCTATTGTTTCTTTCTCGGAAGTGTTGTTTTATTCTGAGTGTTGTTTTATTCTAGAATCTCAAAGATACTTCATGTTGGGGACCTGCAAGTTTTCAGGGTAAAGTCTGATTACTTCCCCTCTTGTGTGAGCTCTGCAAGTTCCTGACCTGAGTTTGGGACTGAGGAACTGGACTGGACTGCTGCTGGACTTCATCACTATCAGTTGACTTGTTCACAGTGAAGGAACTGCACCCTCTCCTTTGTTCTGGAATTCATGCCCTGGGTATTCCTCTGCAGGCTTCAGAAGGGGATAGTAGCTGGAACTAAGGCCCTGCTTTACCCCTGGGATCTAAGCCACACTTTCATTGTGACTCTTCAATGCTTGAATTTTTTCTTGCTTCTGAACCTTTTCCCCTTTTAATACACAGTCTAGGATCTGCACTAGAATGGAGTGGGGACATAGGTCCTTCCTCATTCTACTCTAGATATGTGGCCCAGAAATGAGTATTGGGTAACAAAGCTACCAGGTGGCACTCGTCCCTATCAAAGTGCCTTGTTATGGGTCTGGGGGTGCCTTAATATGATTTTGGGACCTGCTCTTGTCCTGTTCTTTAGCCTCTCTCTATGTGTTCTAATGTTCCATTGCCACACTTCTGCCCAGACTATATCCCCACTGTCCTCAGCTCGCTCTGCCAAGCTGGGCTGGAAAAATGACTTAGTGTGATATTTTTTATTGGATTTTCCCATCAGGACTCAGTCCGGTGCATTGTCTAGATCTGTTTAGAGGCGTTTTGAGAGGGTAATTGACTGTACTGCTTCCTGTTACTCTGCCATCTTGGCTCTGCTTCCTACACAGTTTTTAAAGAACCAGCAACAGTAGTGGTTCAGCAAGAACAATCTATCAACAAGCATTTATTAAGTGCTTGCCATGTGTTAGGCATGTGTCCAGGCTCTAAGGATACAAAGACCAAAGTGAGAACAGCCCATGCCCTCAAGGGGCTTCCTTTTATTACATCAGATGAAATTACACATGTACATACATACCAGTAAATACAAAATATTAACGTAGCGTCAGTGTTGCCAAGGAGATGACAGACTCAAGCAGATGCCATCACCAGTTGGTGACATTTTTTAACTTGGACTTCTGGGACTGCGGGCTTTTTGTGTGTGTGAGATTTCTAGTAGAGAGGAGCTAGAAGAAGAGAATTTGATTTGTATCTTGGCCTCATGTGGAAAAGCAAAGGTCAAGCATTGCACCAGGTCTTGGGACACCTGCTAATTTGCCTTTTTCATTTGGTGCTTTTGATAGGCCACTACTGCTATTGGATGGATAGAAGGGGAATGCAAGAGCTGAGAGTGATAGTGAAATAATACAAATTTAAGACATCTTTAGGACATATTCCTTTTCCCTGCCTCTGTGCCAAGGAAGAGAGTAAGCATTTATATAGTACCTATTATGTACCAAGTACTATGCTAGGTGCTTTATTAATATTATCTGATTTGATCTGCATAACAACCTCGGGAGGTAGGTGCTGTTATTATCCCCAGTTTACAGATGAGGAAACTGAGGCAAACAGAGGTTAAGTGACTTGCCCAGGATCACACAGCTGGTAAGTGTCTGAGGATATAACTTAGGTTTTCCTGACTCCACTTTATGACTTTATCCACTGCACAGCCAACTGCCTTTGAAGGGAGCAACCTATTAATTCTTCCAGATTTTATCTGTCTCTTTCCCAGAAGGTGAAAGGGTCAAAAGCAGAAGAAGCTGATTTGTCTCTGCATTTAGTAACACAAATCATTGTCTGCTTCCCATCCAAATTAAATGTGCCCCTCCTCCTTCCTCTTCCCCTCCTTGCTCTTGCTTCATGTATTTTCATTGCTATCATTGTATTCCCTGGCAGCCTTATTGTATGATTAATGTGAACACAGGTAAAGATTTTGGGGAAGTCTTGGATCTGGGTAAAGAGATAAAGAAACATCTCCACTTCAGCCTGAGGTACAAGGGAGAAGAGGAGATAGTGAGTCCAAGTAAAAGTTATAAACACAATGGAAATGCATTGAGATAATATCCCTAAACCACTGCAAATTTCCATCAATGGGACAAAACAACAGGAAAGAAAAAAGCTTCAAAAATTATTTCACAAGGATAAAGGTCCCACATGTAAAAAATATAGGCAGGAGGGGAATGCCTACCCTTCATAATAATAATATGAAGAGAGGTTCCCACGTGTTAGATTTAATGGAGATCACTGCATGTAAAGAATAAAGGAAGGTATCCTCTGGTGTATTATTTTACCAGAAGAGTAGTTGTCTCTCAAGGTCTCTCTAAAGAATTTTGGAATAAATTGTGAGATATGGGAGACACTGGCACAGGACCTAACCCATCATGACTTGCCTGCATCAAAGAAGGTGCTGTGTTCTATGAGCAAAGCAGAACTGCAGTAGCTCAAAAAAAAACGTGAGAGGTGCAAATTTAGAGACATCTCCATTCCAAAATGTTCATATGAACTATTTGTGCCCAATTTGTGATAGATCTTTTTAAGGTCATAGTGGTCTGCTCAGCCACAGTCAGACACACTGCACCTTGACCCCAACACAGTGATGTCATTTTCATCCTCTTTGAGAATGAAGGACAACAACCAAGCAGGTTTCCCAGAAACAGCTTTAATTAGAAGAGGTCTATGTGCAAATACATTAAACAATACAAAGGGACATCTTATGTTAAACATTCACGGTGATACTTCTTCTTTTGGCCTTGTCTTGCCTTTCCCTCAAGGAATTGTCTCTTCTAGATCTAAGGGTTAATTTATATTTGTTATTAATTTCTCTCTGCTTATAAATTAGATGTTAGCTATACAATGTAAATATAAGGTAATATTGGTGGGGGAAGTTCTGGCAGCTTGGGTGGGGGGAGGATTCAGAAGTGACCATATGTAGGAGGTCACATTTGAGGTGAACTTTGAAGGAAACTAGAGATCCTAAGAAGGAAGTGAGGAAGGAGTTAATTCTACACATGAGGTCTGAGGAAGACATTGAAATAGGAGATGGAATGTCAAGTGTAAAGCACAAGAACGCCAGTTGGGATTACCAAAGAGTACGTAAAGGAGAGTAATTTTAAAATCAGGTAAGAAAGGTGGGTTGAAGCCAGGTACGTTAAGGTCTTTATCTGCCAAACAGAAGATTTCATACTTGATTCTAGCAGTAATAAGGAAATAGAGTTTACTGAACTGTGGAATGACGTGGTTAGATCTTGGCTTTGGGGAAATACTTTGGCAGTTATTCAGAGGATGGATTGTAGAGGAAAATGAGAACTCAGACAGAGACACGGATTGTGAATCTATTGCAGTAATCAAGGTAAGAGGTGAAAAGAGTCTGAACTAAGGTGCCATATACAGGAAACAGTAAGGAGGCCAGTCAGTGTCACCAGAGCACAGAGTATGTGGGGTATGGGAAAGAACAAGGTGAAGAAGACTGGAAAGGTAGGGAGGGGCCAGATTATAAAGGCTTTTGAAAACTAAACAGATGGTTTTATATTTGATCCCAGATGTAATTGGGAAACACTAGAGTTTATTGAATGGGGAGAGGGGCAGAGATGACATAGTCATACCTGCATTTTAGGAAGATTAACTTAATAGCTGAATAGAGAAGGTATTGGAATGGTGAGATTCTTGTGGTAGGGAGACCAAGCAGCAGGCTATTGCAATAGTCCAGGAATGTTACGAAGGTGGAAATGACAGGACTTGGCTGCTGATTGGATAAAGGGAAGAGGGCAATGAGAGAGAGTGAAGAGATAAGGATGATACCTCACTAGTGTCCCTGGGTCATAGGGAGAGGGGAAGGACCCTATATAGTAATTGGGATGTTAGGAAGAGGGGAGAGTTTCATAGATGTTGAATTTGAGATGTCTACAGACATCCAGTTCAAGATATCCAAAAGGCAACTGGAGACACAAGATTGGAGGTCAAGAGAGAGGTTAGATCTGAGAGTTCACCTGTATAGAAAGGATCATTGAAACCATGAGAGCTGATGAGAACAATATATGAAGTAGTATATGGGCATATCTCTGGGTAGGAGGGAAGCAGCCAGTAAACAGGAAACAACTGAAGGTTAGTGAGAGAGTAGGGGGGATAAAAGGAGTAATTTTCATGTGAAACAGAGGTAAAGGAGAAGATGGTGGCAGAATGCACCTGCTTGATGTGACATGAGGAACAGAGGAAAAGAGGGAGCTTTTGTTGAATAGCCTCAAGTTTTTCAGGGAAATACGAGGCAAGGTTCTCAGCTGAGGCTGGGGGAGGAGGGAATGGTAGGAAGTGCAAAAAGATTTCCTTGCTGCACTGGAGGCCCAAGTGAGATTATATAACATAAACTTGGTTTCAGTCAACATGATTTCTCTACCTACCTTGCAGAGTCATTGTGAAGAAATTGTTTTTCAAACCTTAAAATACTACATAAATGTGATCCGTTATTGTTTTTGGCCCAGAATTATGAAGATAGAAAATGTGATAATGTCTATAAGAAAGATTTTTTTTGAAAAAATGAATGTTTATTAGATATTTAAACTTTGCTGTCACTTCCCAATGACTCTCTGTTTCCCATGATAGATCCCTCCATTGTAGCAAAGTACAGTCAAGCAAAATCGATAAAGATTTTGACCCTGTATGCCAATGTATGCCTTATTTGATGAGAGTCCACCATTTCTCAGTTGAGAAGAGGGAAGTATACTTCATTGTCAGTCCTTTGATGGTTGCTGTGGTTGGACATTATTCACCAGACATTTTATGTCTTTCAAAATTGTTTTCCTTTATATTCGTATGGTCATTTTATAATGTTTTTCTCCTAGTTCTACTCATTCTATCTTATATTCCTTTATTGAAGCCTCCCTAAATTTTTCTGAATTCTTCATATTTGTTATTTCTCATGGTACAGAAAATATTCAACTATGTGTATACAGTACAATTTATTTTTGCAATTCCCCAGTAAACAGACAACTTTGCTTCAAATTCCTTTATTTAAAAAATATGTGTTTTCACTGATATCTTTCACTGATATCCCTGGCCTAAATTTCCCTCTGTATCTCTGCCCCCCACCCCCATTTAACAGAGACTTTTTAAAGGAAAAAGAGAAAACCAGCAAAACTATTGATCAGTATATCATAATTTGATCAATATATTGAAGAAATGTGGGCAATATTCCACGCACATAAACTTCCCACCTTTGGAAAGGAGCGCGAGGAAGAAGGGGAAGTGGCTTTTCATATTTTTTCTTTGGGGCCCTGCTTGTTCTTTGTAATCTTGCAACACTATAAAAGAACTTTGTAATATAAGGCACTACTCAGGCATATTGTTCATATTTATATATTTCCTCCCTCTTTTTGTAACAGTCCTATAATTTAATTAATATAAACTCCCTCTACTAATGATGCTTGTTTTACAACCTATAGTGTAAGAGAATTGCCTGGGATGCAGAATTGTCCAGAGTCACATAGGTACTATGTGTTAGAGAAGGGGCTTGAACCTAGACCCTCCTCTTTACCAACCTGACATTCTATAGACTGTTCCATATATTAGGTATTTACTAAATGTTTCTGAATCGAACTTTTTTCTCCTCTTCTGAAGAGCCAGTTTAGGAAATATAAAGGCCATTGTCTCTACCTCTCTATCTGAAATCCAGTCCGATCTAATCTAACGAGTATATTAAGTATTTGCTACAGTGGAGGGTACTGTTTCACGTACTGGGCATACAAAAACAAAAGGAAAACCAGTTTCTGCCCTCAAGGAGTTTACATTCTACTAAAAATGCATTGTCTTCTGCATAACCTATATTTCCTGTATGTGGATAAGTGTGAGAGCAAATAAGCCAAAGAACAAGAAAAAAAATAAATACACACTCCTTCATACCAATTTTTAAAACTTTTTGAATGACTCTGATAGTTACCGAAGCAAGTAGAACTCAAATGCAATGGCAGCCATAACATTGCCCATCCATCCTCTTGGCAGCGATTTTTCATTGCATCTATTATTTATAGCTTGCTGCTACGACTCCACAAAGCTCATCTGTTTTCACAAAGGAAAAGGAGCCAGGGTGGATTTATGGGTTGCTTTTTCCCTTTGTGAAAATTGGTGAATTACATCAATGAATCTGGTGACAAGGAGCATTCTATGTAACTTCTCCCACACAACTATGCAGATGTATACCTCTCTGCATTGCAGATGGTGCCATCCCCCTGCTCCCATACTGTCTTTTTTCCCATCCAAAAGCAGGAAGTGTTCCCCTCCTGCTCAGGGCCTTGTGCTGAAAACTGTACTATACAAGAGGAATAGGAACAATTCCTGCCTTTGAGGGTGTTAGCCCTTAATCCAATGGATGTGGTAGGGAACATGGCTAAGAGCTCTGATTCATCTCCAGCAGCCTGTGCTAGCTCCAGTCTATTTCAAACTCTTTTAATGAGTAGTTCCTTTATCTGGTCTCTGTATTCTTCTGAAGAACATTTGTGCTAAAATCACAGGCTTTTATTGCTGGTAGGAGACCTGAGAATCCCTCATTTTATAGAAGAAGAATTGGGATACATGGAGTGATTTAGAATGACTTCTCCAAGGTCACAAAACTACTTAATATGAGAACCAGCACTGGAACCCTGGGCTCCTGATTCCAATGCTGTTTCCGGTTTATCATGATCCCTCTAAAACACCAGATTGAGTAGAACAAAATTCAAATGAACCATAACCCAGTAAGTTGGCTCCTTCAATTAAGGAGGACATTTCCCTTACACTTTGCTTTTATGAGACTCACATTAATAATTTTTTTTAAAAAAGATACCTTGACCACAAGTAAATTAGGAGAGCATAGGATAGTTTACCTGTCAGATCTATGGAGAAGGGAAGAATTTATGACCAAAGAAGAGTTAGACAACATTATGAAATGCAAAATGGGTAATCTTTATTACATTAAATTTAAAAGAGTTTGCACAAACAAAACCAATGCAGCCAAGATTAGAAGAAAAGCAGAAAGCTGGGAAACAATTTTTATAGCCAATGTTTCTGATAAAGGGCTCATTTTTCAAAAATATAGAGAACTGAATCAAATTTGTAAGAATACAAGTCATTCCCCAATTGATAAATGATCAAAGTATAAGAACAGGCAGTTTTCAAATGAAGAAATTAAAGATATCTATAGTTACATGAAAAAATGCTCTAAATCAGAATTGGTTAGAGAAATACAAATTAAATCAACTCTGAGGTATCACCTATCAGATTGGCCAATATGGCAGAAAAGGAAAATGACAAATATTGGAGAAGATGTGAGAAAATTGGAACACTAATGCATTGTTGGTGGATTTGTGAACTGATCCAAGTGTTCTGGAGAGCAATTTGGAACTATGCCCAAAGGGCTCTAAAACTGTGCATACTCTTTGATCCAGAAATACCACTACTAGGTCTGTATCCCAAAGAGATCATAAAAAAGAAAAAAGGACTCACATGTACAAAAAAATATTTATAGCAGCTCTTTCTGTGGTGGCAAAGAATTAGAAATTAAGGAGATACCTATCAATTGGACAACGGCTGAACAAGTTGTGGTATATGAATGTAATGGAATACTATTGTCCTATAAGAAATGATGAAAAGGAAAATTTCAGAAGAAACTGGAGACTTATGTGAACTGATGTTTAGTGAAGTGAGCAGAACCAGGAGAACATTGTACATAGCCACAGCAGCATTGTGTGATGATCAGCTATGACAGACTTAGCCATTCTCAGCAATACAGTGATTCAAGACAATTCCAAAAGACTCATGATGAAAAATGCTGTCCACATCCAGAAGAAGAACTATGGAGTCTGAATGCAGATCAACTTGTTTTTTGTTCTTTCTTTCTTGTGGTTTTCCCCTTTTGTTCTGATTCTTCTTTTACAACATGACTAATGTGGAAATATGTTTAATATGGTTGTACATGTATAATCTATATGATATTGTTTGCAGTCTTGGAGAGTGGGGAGGGAAAGGAAAAAGAGAAAAATCTAGAACTCAAAATCCTGCAAAAATGAATGTTGAAAACTATCTTTACACGTAATTGGAAAAAAAAATATAATACTGTTAAGTGAAAAAAATGATACCTTGCTGGATATGACCTAGTGACAGTATACATTAAGTCTAATCTCCTGTCTTCCATAGCTACACCTACAGTTCTTTCCTTTAGAATTGATATTCTCAAATCTAGCCACCAGTTTAGAATACAGACTCATTTGTAAAACATTATGGAAGATGGCAGAAAATTAGGAGCAATATCACCTCATAAAACCGCAAAAAAATAATAAAGGTAAGAAACAAGATTTCAGAATGCTTTGTATGAAATGAAACTGAGCCATATCATCTGCAGATGAAACTAATATGAAGACAACAAATAGACAAAAAATGGAATAGATTTGACAGTGTTCATATAAAAATCTATTTTTTTGATCATCAGTGACAATTCAGTGACAGCACAATAATGGGCTGATATGTTGACAAGTAGAAACTGTAGCTAGAAGAAGATGTAAATTGGGAAAAGTCTGAGAGTGGATGATTACACAAAGGTGTAATCTGTGATGGAGGTGACATAACCCTGAAAACATTGAGTTTTACAAACTCTCCAAGAGATACAAATATGCCAGAAGAATGGGAGGGAAGCATGTATATTAATGATAAAGGACAACAGTAACTAACCACCTGTCTACTTTCTTATCTTTATAAAATCTTAATGAGAATGATCTTCACATTATCAAGGTTTTCTATAGAGAACATGAAGGAAAGCGAATGATAAATAGGGGAGGATCCTGTTTCATCTGTACCTTTCAGACAAATATTTGTAAGATGAAGTCTATTGTAGAAAAATACAAATGTAAAAGTCAGCTTATTCCTGTATTGTATATTAAATGAAGGGCATCCTCAATATATTCATACACATGGGATTTTATAAAGATTTTGTAAGGATGAGAAAGTAGACATATGGCTGTTAGATTCAGAATATCAATCCTAATTGGAAGTATCATAGATGCAGATGTGGATATAGTCAATTGGTTCTATGATCTCATGATCCAGAACACAATTATGGGTATCCTTGATGAAAAAAGGGACAAGAACCAGCAGGCTTTAACAGATGGTTTTCCACAACAGACTTCATCTTTACAACCAAAAAATTACCTGAAAGGTATAGATGATACAAGGTCCCTTTGTATTTATTATTTGTTAATTTTTTTTAAAAAGGCATTTTCCTTAGTAGAGTAAAATTCAATCTCAAAGGGTCCCTTCCCAAAAGGAATTTTTCAGGACTATGGTAAATTCATAAAAGATTCTTGATAAATGAAACCCTAGAGATAACTGTTTAATGACCTTCTGATTGTTAATATCAAGGGAGGCATAAGACTGAGAGATGCATATTCACCAAGGCATAAGATAAGGAAATGTATATTTCACTGTCATGGAAGATGTCCAGCACAGGAGCCACATGAAAGAAATAGTCTGTAATGGATAGTGAAGTAGTCTAAATACTCCTCTTTGCAGATGATCTTGTGCTGGTTGCACCAACAAGATGCCGTTATTAGTACATTTATCTAAGTTAAGCACTAGTTAATAAGAATTGAATAGAAAGAAGAGAGAAGGCTGAATTGCATTTGGGAAATTGTGTGGTATTTTTAATGATCTAAAGCTGATGCCTTATATACATAATCATCTTTAAATGAATTCTTCTGATTAATCCATTTTGCTATAAAGCTTGAAACACCACAATCTCATCTCCAAAGAATTAAAGATGTGGGTGACTCAAAGAGCAATGGAAAAATACATGGTGGGAACAAATGAGTTATGGCATATTTCCAATGACATCCAGTCAAGAAGTGGGAAAAAAGGATATCACGGAGGAAATGAATAATTGGAAAAGAAGGTGGTTTGGTTATGTAATGAGAATAGAGAATAACAGATGGAGAGTGCAAGTGCTGCTCTTGTAACCATGAAGTGTAAAAAAAAAACACCTAGAAGAAGACTTCTAACACATTGGTTGGATGCTTTATGGAAGACTTATGGGACAACATAAATGAGATTCAATCATACATAACAAGAAGGCATGGATGGGTTGTGATATACACTAAACAATAAATCAATGAGTCAATTAACAATCATTTATTAAGTGCCTACTATGTGCCAAGCATTGAGTTAGTTGCGGGGAATACAAATACAAAGAATGAAGCAATCATTGTTCTCAAAAAGCTTATGGAGAAGTAAAAACAAATATGGATCATCAAATCATTTGAAAAAGGTTCAGTTGCATTCAATGCTACTTTACTTGCAAATGCAAGCAAGGAAATGAGAAGAATTTTGCCAACAAAGGTTTTCTGGCTAAAGCCCAGTTCACCAGAAAATTATCTTAATCAAAGTATCTTGTTCTCCGAACTTTGTGATTACATGACGTTTTACTAAATGTTCTTACTAAGAGAGAACCATTCATTCTTTGCATTGTATTTAGTCCATTGCAGCAAGGTCCCAACCATTGATGCCAGCACAGAGGTAAATTTCAAGTTGTTGGTACTAGAGTAGTATTGTAACAAGATTTTAACTATGAATACCAGAACAAATTAGGTCTCTCTAGCTAATCCAGCTTTCCAATATGGTAGCCTTTATGAAGAAAATTTTAAAAACAACCAAAAACTTCTTAGGATTTAGAATTAGAACAATCCATCAATTAGGGGAATGTTATATAGCTGATGACTGGCATAACCTAGAATTCAAAGCTAGGTCTCCTGGCACCAAATAAAGTCCTCTTTCAATGGATGAATCAAAAAAAAAATTAATGAATGGGAAGGAAAGCTTTTGCTCTTTGCTAGACACTACCAAGTACTTGAGGTATAAATATGAAACCAAAGACAGTTTCTGCCCTAAAGGAGTTTATATTCTAATGGGAGAGACAACACACACAGGGCAGTGGTAGCCATGCAGGAATACTTTGGTCCAGAAAACTTTAGGAAGCATACATGGAATCATAGTGCAGTAAATGAAACCACTCCTTCTAGTAAAAATGACAGAGTTGATTTGATCATGGTTCCCAAACCTGAAGTGGGAAAGGGTACAAACAATGAAGTTGGAGTGAAAAGAAGCATGGATGGGGTCTTCTTGAAATAGTGGACCAGGAGAGAAAGTCATCAATCAGGAAGGGAGGGGGAGTAGGTTCACAGGGCAGACTTTATGTACATGAGAGGATTAAAAACCTCCAGGGCATGGTCTGACATTGCCGTCATTGCTAATAAGCCCTCTTTCTCCATAGCAATAACATTTTAAAAGGTCCAATAAAAATATGGAGGAAAGTTATATAGTCAAAGATGAGTCTTTCTCTCCAGTCCCAATGGGGTTTCCCAAGCTCCAGACCCAAGTTGCCAATAGTTCATTGTATTAAATTGTCTAAATCACTCAAATAGAAGCTTATTGAATTAGATTAGATTGGAGTTTGAAAAATGTATCCATCTAGATATTCCAATGACACCTTAAATTCAACATATTTCAAACCAGGCTCATCCTCTGCTTAGTAAGACCCATTCCTTCTGACTCCCCCATTCCTTGGTTACCACCACCTTTTCATTCAATAAAGCTTAAAACTTTTTACTCCTTCCTTTCCTTCACCCTTCACATTGATTAGTCACCAAATCCTATCAATTCTATTTTGAAAATTCTCCTCACATTTATCCCACATTTTCCATTCCTGTTGCCATTAACCCTAATTCAGACATTCATTACTTCTTACCTGAACTATTTTTTAAAAGATGTTTTTAAGTGATCTCTCTGCCTCCAGTCCCATTCCTCTCCAATCTACCCTATGTGCCACAGAAAGAACAATTTTCACAAAACAATCTTTGTTTATATCATTCCCTTACCATAGCCCTCCAAAGGTCTCTCACTGCTTACTGAATTAAGTCTAAGTTTGTAAGATTAAGATTCAAACCCATTCACTTTCTAGGACCAATCTATCTTTCTAGGACTATTTCTAATTCCTCTCCCATGGGTACCCTTGCTCCAAACAAATTGGACTATTTGTCAAAATTTCAGTATATCCTTATATTTTAACTATTTGAATGCTTATTTAGCACACCCTCCTCAGGTCGGTGGAGTTGTGCCCTGTGTTGGCAACCAAAAATGGGCTCCTTAGCACTTAGTCAACAAATGCCCTTGACTAGTTTGGCTTTTTCCCCTGAACTGAATGCTGTTTGTATGTTGGACTGGAGTAAGCTTGTCGGCCCCTTCACCTTGCTTCCCTTGCTTAAGCTGATGGAAAGAACCTGTGCTTTCCTGGTCAACCCCTTCACCTTGCTTAAGCTGATTGAAAGAACCTGTGCTTTCCCCAGCACACCTTACACCCCCGCAGAAGCTGGATGGTCAAAAACAGCTTCCGTTGGAGCCAGAGGCTGCTATAGCTACAGCCACAGCCAAAGCTGAAGCAGGAGCTGCCAGTAGCAGAGCTGACCTATGGGAGGAAGCTGAACAAGGACTTGAAGCAAGTGGGTAATCTTTTTACCATAGAGGGGGAAGCATGATTTTGTTTTACACCATCATGCTTCTCTGTAGCCTCCTGGTTACTCTTGTAAGGTGTACTTATTGGGCCTGGAAGCTTTTGATCAATATGTCAAAATGGGGATGCTGGTTCATGGGTTGTTTACTGTGGAGCCTAAATACATGCTTTGATTCTTCTGCCTCCTACTTTGAGAGTTTCTTATATCTGGCGGTTCCGAACCTTTCAGACATATATATGATCCTCTTTGAGATTATAAACTCTGCCCTCCTAATACATTTGGTGACGAGGATGGGATCACTAGGTATAAGATCTCTATTTAGAAGCAGAAGAACTTTAGAGGAGGAGATGAATATCCCAGGGTGGGAGGATCCATTTTATTCCTCCCTAGCAAAAGAATTGGCTAAAAAAGCTGGACCCTGTGAAAACTTGGAACCAAGGCTACAGAGAGGAGATCCTAGGGATTCGGAAAGGTGTTTACAAGAAGTTGGGATTCAGTCAGGGGCAGCACTATCTAGGCAAAGGTGGATAGTGTTATCAGCCTACCGGCTAGTATACAAAAGATTGAGATTAAGTGAAAGAGATGGGGGCACTCCTACCCCACAGCAAGAAGGGGAATCTCAGATAGCAGGAGAACAAACTGACTCAAGTGAGAACTTTTCTATTAATGTGGCTAGGAGCAACAGGAGACCAAAAAAGCCCAGAGTGCGTTCCAACCCAGCCCAGACTGAGCCTGACTGCCTGCTTCATCCTTGCCATGGTGGCAGGGGAAGCAAGTGGGGGGAAAATGAGACAACATTAGGGGCTGAGGCACAAAATACTACTAGGGTTCAGGATGTCCCTCACACAGAGAATGGGAGATGGTTAAATGATCAGACAAGGGCTCGACCCATACAAAGGAGGAAGACAGAAACCCGAGGTGATGACTCAGTTACAAGGGAAATTCAGGAAGATTTCTCACCGCAAGAGGTCACAGATATTTTGAGTAGATTCAGCCAAAGAATAGGAGAACCATTAATATCTTGGATGGTAAGACTCAGTGATCAAGGGGCCAATGGAATATCAGTAGATAGGACAGACTGTATGAGATTCATAGGTATCAGCCATGATCCTCTAGTTCAACAAGCTTTTAGGGAACATCATCAGCAAGGAGATGGTGATAGCAGGACTACTCTGTTGGCATTAGCCGCTGTGGGATGCAATAAGAGATATGCTACTGATTCTATGTGGCCCACTGAGCACAGACCCTGGTATTCACTTAGAGATTGTATCATGAGACTAAAGGAGGAGGTAATGAAGACTGCTATCATGATAGGAACTGCAGACAAATATTACAATGATCCAATGGGACTGCCTCATAGGAATTTAATAATTAGGACAGCTCCCCCTGCTTATAAACAACTAATTTTGAATTTATTACTTGGGGAAGTAGGGAGCCATCTTACAACAGTGATAAGTAAGATTTTATAGTTACATGACTTAGGTGACTGGGGAAGGGATCGATCTCCTCGAGAGAGAAGGGTGAATAACCAGCAAACTTGGCGCCAAAAGAGAGTAACAAGGAAAGAAATGTTTACTGCTCTATTGAGAGCAGGGGTAGGTTTTGAAATGATAGATGGCATTCCAACCAATGAATTGTACAGAATGTACCAGGATAAAGGACTTGATAACAGGAGAGATAGGGAAATAAGAACTGCTCCTGCAAATGCTACAGATGTTGAACCTTCAAACCCAAGTGAATCACATGAAAGGGAATACTAGGGAACAGGCCGAGCCGCAGTCCAAATTAAGGAAATACACAGGCTGGATTGCAGACCTCACATTAACAACCATATATTGGAAAAATGGGTCAAGTACGGTAACTGAGGCATTAATAGATACTGGGGCCGAGGCCACCCTTATTTATGGAAATCCAGACAAGTTCAGCCATGGAACTCCTATTACCATTACAGGACTAGGAGGGACTGAAATATCAGCCAGGCAAGTTAAATTAATGATGAAAATTGGACAGTTGCCCAAGAAAGAATATAGCGTGGTTATTGTGCCTATTCCCGAATACATCATTGGAATAGACATATTGAAGGGTATGACCTTAAATTTACCCGAAGGGAAATACCAATTTGCTGTGAGGAAAATGGGCATTAATGCAGTCTTAGTGGGAAAAATCAAGATGGATCCAATCACTTTGCCCGAACCTTCTAAAATAATTACTTTGAGGCAATATCGTATGCCAGGTGGGCAAGATGAAATTGCCAACACTATAAGAGAATGTGTTGAGGCAGGAGTGTTAGTCCCTACAACTACTCAATGGAACAACCCTGTCTGGCCAGTCTGAAAGTCAGATGGGACATGGATGATGACAGTAGATTACAGACAGCTGAACAAAGTGACTCCTCCCTTGTATGCTGCTGTTCCAGACACGGTTACTTTAATAGAGAGAATACAAAAACATGAAGGGACTTGGTATGCAGTTATTGATTTGGCCAATGCCTTCTTTACAATCCCAATAGACCCCAAGCAATGGAATCAGTTTGCTTTTACTTGGCAAGGCCGACAGTATACATTTACGTGCCTGCCGCAAGGATATATTCATAGCCCAACTATTTGCCACAGGATTGTAGCTGAACATTTGGATGAATTAAAATTACCTGGTGTACAGCTTACACATTACATAGATGACATCATGATACAGGGAAAGAATATAAAGGAGGTGGAGGAGAGTTTAGCATTATTAATTGACCATATGAAAAGCAAAGGATGGGAAATCAACCCCGCAAATGTTCAAGGGCCAGCTCAAACTGTAAAATTCTTGGGAATACAGTGGAATAGAGGACTGCGAGAAATTTTCCCACAAGCTCGACAAAAAATCCAGGATTTTCCCACCTCTACCAATAAGAAAGAGGCCCAAAAGTTCATAGGGCTATTTGGTTATTGGAGACACCACATCCCACATTTGGGACAAATTTTAAAACCCTTGTATAAAGTCACCAGAAAGAAATATGAATTTGACTGGGGACTTGAACAAAGTAGAGCTTTTGAGGAAGCAAAGGCTGCTATCCAGTTAGCTCTAGACTTATGGCCTATGCAAAATGGGCCAGTGGAGTTACAAGTGACTGTACAAGATGACTATGCAAATTGGAGTCTGTGGCAAAAACAACAAAGCCGAAGTGTACCTTTAGGCTTTTGTTCAAGGAAACTGCCCTCATCTGGAGTGCAATATACACCTTTTGAGAAGCAGCTGTTAGCTGCATATTGGGCTTTAGTAGAAACTGAGCAACTAACTCTGGGTCATGAAGTGGTATTAAGGCCTGGAATTCCAATTATGACTTGGGTAATGAGTACCCCAGCTTCTCACAGAATTGGACATGAACAAGAGGCAAGCATAATCAAATGGAAGTGGTATATTCAGAATAGGTCCAGAGCAGGCAAAAATGGAGTTTCTGCTCTACATGAATCTGTGGCGAACATTGATACTGAGAGAAATGAAAAGCCCCTTGAATCTAAGCAACAGATGGTACCATCCTTAGTGAAATGGAATAATGGATATGACGGACTAAATGAAGAACAGAAGAAACATGCTTGGTTTACTGATGGGACAGCAAAATATTTAGGACAGAAGAGACATTGGAAAGCAGTAGCCTATAACCCCTGTACAAGGCAAACTCTGGAAAGTTCTGGGATAGGGGGAAGTAGCCAATATGCTGAACTGATGGCAGTGGATCAGGCCATCAGAGCAGAGAAAGGAGGACAGTGTCATATATTTACTGACTTGTGGGCGGTAGCTAATGGATTAGCTACGTGGATGCCTATATGGAGGAATCAGAATTGGGAGATTCATGGCAAACAAGTTTGGGGTAAAGAGTTATGGGAAAATATATGGGACATGTCTTTGGTTACAGATCTGTCAGTTTTTCATGTTGATGCTCACGCGACCCTGACCACACCAGAACGTGAGTACAATGCACACGCGGATCGACTAGCAAAGATTGCTACTGAATGTGTTGTCCCTACTCCGACTCCAACTGATGACCCAGCCTTAGCAAGATGGATCCACCAGACTGCTGGCCATTTAGGGGTCCAGGCTACCCATCGATGGGCACAGGATCGAGGTATCAGTATTTCTCATGCGTTGTTAAAACAAATAACAGAGGAGTGTTGTATATGCCAATTAGAAAAAGAACGAACTCTTCCTAGGATAGTTATTGGAGAAATAGCAAGGGGAAAAGTTCCAGCCCAAATTTGGCAGATAGATTATATTGGCCCACTACCCCAGGATAAAGGATGTAAGAATGTATGTACGTGTGTTGACACCTATTCAGGTGTACTAGTGGCTTGTCCTTATAAAGACGCAACTCAGAAAAACACCTGTAAAACTCTAGATATTGTAAGTTTATATTATGGAACCCCAATGCAGATTCAAAGTGACAATGGGTCACATTTCAAGGGAAAAGAAGTGAAAAGATATTGTGTGTTGAATAATATAGAATGGATATATCATATTCCATATTACCCACAAGCATCTGGGCTAATTGAAAGAATGAATGGATTGTTGAAAGAACAGCTGAGAAAATTAAGCTCTAATAATTCATATCGACATTGGAAGGATAATTTGTCTATTGCCTTACGTAATTTGAATAATAGGCCCTTAGGGGGGAGTACACCTCTGGCCAGAATGATGACCCCAAATCTGCAGATTAGAGAACAGCAAACATGTGAGATCCAAAACATTGAATTTTGGACTGTGAGGGAAGATGTCCCACTACCAAGTCCAGGAACACCTGGTTCAGCAGGATATGATTTACATTGTATAGAGAATTTTAGGTTGAATAGGAAAGAGATAAGAAAAACCCCTACTAGAGTATGTATGAGAATCCCCAAGAATCATTTTGGATGGATATTACCTAAACCAGGATTAGCGGCTCAAGGAATACATGTATTGGCTGGAGTGATAGATTCTAATTATCAAAAAGAAATTGTTGTGACACTCCAGAATATGGGTAAAAAACCTGTACAATTTTGTAGAAATGATAGGATAGCTCAAGTAATTATTATCCCCTGTGAAAAAATACCCTTTGTGAAAACTGACCCTCCTCCCAAAATAACTACTAGAGGGGCAAAAGGGTCTTGCTCCATTGATAGAATAAAGTCAGGAACTAAGGTATGGGTAAAATGGAAGCCAGATGATATTCCAAAGGCTGCAGAAGTTATAGCCCATGGGAAGGACAACACTGTAACAGTTGTCTATTCAGGGGAAAATAATTACCAAATCGTACCCCTGAACCATATATTTTACCGTGAATACGTTATAATAATAGATTCACGGACTCCACAGGTATGGCTGATGCTGGTAAATGCCATAAGCCACTCAGAGGAAAGGTGACCTTGTGTGATTAATGGATGAAAACTTGTACATCTGGGGAAAGGCTGGGAGGACAATCCTAGTCTCTATCTAGGATGGGATCCTCTTAGTTTAATTTTCCCATTGTGTTTCCTTGTACATCTGGGGAAAGGCTGAGAGGACAATCTTAGTCTCTATCTAGGGTGGGATCCTCTTGGCTTCCTCATTATGTTCCTTTTGAAAAGAAACATTTCCCATCTGAGTTTGGCTCTGATGTTGCATCTTTGCATAACTGAAATCTCAACCAAACTTGAGATGATTTTATTTGAAGGATAATAGCCCATACGTATCTACTCTTTTTGTCCTTTGTTTTGGCTAACATTGTTGCTAGTTCTGTTTCCTTTAGGCTTAAGCACCCTGCACTTTCCGGTGACTGCCTAAGCACGTAGCATTCTTGGAATTCCTGCCAGCTCGTTAAAGAACTGACCTCTGGAATGGGACTTTTTGGGGCAGGGCCATCTCTACATCCAATTTCAGCAAGAAGAAGCTATGGAAAATGAGACCTTCACCCCTTACCCCAAGATTTTGAGCCCCAATCGTTCAAGGGGGGTGGGAATGATGATAGTGTTCTGTTTACTTATTTTGTGTTATCCTTGCTATGTTGTTTTATTGTTATGATATTATTGATCCTATGTAATGGATACAAGGATCTAGGGGTGGACATTTGAATTATTAATAATTATTTTGGGGATGATTGATTGAAGAGATTATCTTGCTGGGACCTAGGGGTGGATCACATTTGAATTGTAAACCAATGTTTAGGAATGTCACTAAATGATATGTTTTGCTTTATTATGAATGATATGTTTTAGTTTCCTTTGTAATTGGATCACAATGTATGTTCTAGGATACATGGCTGATTAGATTATGTGTCCTATAACAAGGGGTGGAGTGTGTTGGCAACCAAAAATGGGCTCCTTAGCACTTAGTCAACAAGTGCCCTTGACTAGTTTGGCTTTTTCCCCTGAACTGAATGCTGTTTGTATGTTGGACTGGAGTAAGCTTGTCGGCCCCTTCACCTTGCTTCCCTTGCTTAAGCTGATGGAAAGAACCTGTGCTTTCCTGGTCAACCCCGTCACCTTGCTTAAGCTGATTGAAAGAACCTGTGCTTTCCTGGTCAACCCCTTCACCTTGCTTAAGCAGATTGAAAGAACCTGTGCTTTCCCCGGCATACCTTACACCCCCGCAGAAGCCGGATGGTTAAAAACAGCTTCCGTTGGAGCCAGAGGCTGCTATAGCTACAGCCACAGCCAAAGCTGAAGCAGGAGCTGCCAGTAGCAGAGCTGACCTATGGGAGGAAGCTGAACAAGGACTTGAAGCAAGTGGGTAATCTTTTTACCATAGAGGGGGAAGCATGATTTTGTTTTACACCATCATGCTTCTCTGTAGCCTCCTGGTTACTCTTGTAAGGCGTACTTATTGGGCCTGGAAGCTTTTGATCAATATGTCAAAATGGGGATGCTGGTTCATGGGTTAGTTACTGTGGAGCCTAAATATATGCTTTGATTCTTCTGCCTCCTACTTTGAGAGTTTCTTATATCTGGCGGTTCCGAACCTTTCAGACATATATATGATCCTCTTTGAGATTATAAACTCTGCCCTCCTAATACATGCCCTGAAGGACAGCCCTGAGATACTACATGCTGCTTACATGAAGAGAAAAGATTAAGCATTTATTAATCACCTACGATATGCTAGGCACTGATTAATGTGCTTTTATTTTTATATAAATGTCATTTGATCCTCACAACCACTGTGGGAGGTAGGTGCTGCTATTATCCCCGTTTTGTAGTTTTAGAGATTGAACCAAACAGAGGTTAATCTAGGTGACTGGATAGTAAGTGTCTAAGGTCAAATTCGAACTCGGGTTGTCCTGAATCCAGGCCCAGCACTCTATCTGATGTGCCACCAACTGCCTATAAAGTGACCCCTCAATGGTTGATAGACCTTTGAGCTCAGGATACCATGTAAGGTGGAGAAACTTTGAAGGAGGGAAAGGAGGAGTCTGAGAGAGATGGGGGGAATAGAGGCTGAGATTGCTGTAAAGAGTTGGGGAAATCCAGCCTCCATCAGGTCTCTTGATTCCCAGTTCCTGCACCTCCCCTCCTCCCTCAGATGCTGATGAAAGTAGATTTACCAAGGGAGATAATTCTCTCTTTGATAGAGCTGAAATTTTACCTAACTCGCCTGTCTCCGAGTCCATTTGCTCTGGTCTATTCCATCATCCAGCTCTAATTTGTGTAACTTCCCTGATGTCTATTTATTGTTTCTTGGATAAATGATTTTGCTTGTCATCTGAGATTGTCTTTTGTGTGGTGGGTGGCAGCTAAATTGGTCATGAGTAAGCTGTTATTCTCCTCTTTAGAGTGACCATGAAAGTCATTTTTATCCTGAATCTCTATAAAAGCACCACACCCTTAGACTACAAATATCTGACATGTGGTAGCTAGCTATAGTTCTAGCTCAATACCCCTCTTGTACATAAAAGGGCAAAGTAAAATTTGCCCAGCTACAAGTGTCCTGGATCCTGCTTCCCTCTTCCCCAGCAGACTATTGATAGTTCAGTCATGGCGCTTCTCCTCCTCTACACAAGGAGGAAATCATAGTCTCCCTTGGAGACAGTAGGCTAGATCCCGGGTCATTTCTATCTAAGTATATCCCTGCAAGAATGACAAACTAGGGTCCCTGTGGACTAGCATTTAAACTATTACAGAAACCAATCTATTTTATACTTAAACTGTCCACTCCTAAATTATTAACTTCTTGAGGGCAGAGACTTCACCTTAATCATATTTTTATCCTCCACAATGCCTAGCACAATCCTTTCCCACCATCTGCCTCCCATTCCTCCTAGTCACATGCTGCTAAGGAAAACTCTAAACTGCTGAGTGGGCCCACTGCAAAATTATGGTACATCATCTTAACATGGCTCCCACTGCAGCAACTCAATCCTTCTCCAGTGCACTCACCACCATGGCTATTCTAAACCTCTTTGTCCCTCTTGGAACATGCCATCACACTCCCTCTCCCTACCCTTTTAGTCACGGACCCAGACTCATACTTCAACCAAAAATTGGGTTCATTTGTTCACTCTCCTTCTTCTCTTCTCATTTCACATCACTCAATCTTCCACCATTCTCTTCTTCTTGGTTCCTGTCTCTGATGAAGAGGCAGCTCCCCTCCTTGTCAAGCATACCCCTTCTCATGATCCCCTCTCCTACTGCCTTCTCCAACACTTCTCCCACTGTTGCCCTTCAGCTGCATCTGACTCTTTGTGACCCCTTTTGGGGGTTTTCTTAGCAAAGATGCTGGAGTGATTTGCCATTTCCTTCTCCAGCTCATTTTACAGGTGAGGAAACTGAAGCAATTAAATGATTTGCTTAGGGTAACTTGATGAGGCTGGATTTGAACTCAGCTTTTCCTGACTCCAGGTCCAGTGCTCCATCTACTGCACCACCTGGTTTCCTTACTATCATCCTTACTTTCTATCTAATCTTTACTCTCTCCCAAAACATTCCTCACTTCATTTGACCATCCACTCTAGAAATTCTCTGGATTTTTCCTGCCTTTCTTGACTTCCTTGAGATAACCGTCTATATTAGGCATCCTCATTTTCTCTCCTCTCCCTTCAAAGCCCTTCACCACTGTGTCCTTCCCACCTCTCCAGGTTTCTTACACTTTACTTCCCTGACCACACTCTACAATCCAGCAGTGCTTGCCTTCTTGCTATCTCTCCAATACTTCTTCACCAGGTACCTCCACATCTGGAATGCTTCACCTCCCCACATCTGCCTCTTGGCTTCCCTGGATTCCATCAAAATCCAACTCAAATCCCACCTTCCAAAAGAGACCTTTTCCAATAGCTCTGCTGCTAGTACCTTCCCTCTAGATTACCCTTCATTTATTCTGCATGTAGATGGTGCAGTGGGAAGCTAGGTGGTAAGTGCATAAAGCTCTGGCCTCGAGTCAGGAAGACTTGAGTTCAAATCCAGCCTCAGATACTTATGAGCTATATTACCCTGGGCAAGTCACTTAACTTCTGTTTGCCTCAGCTTCCTTACTTGTATCATCAGTGCTTAGTACAGTGACTAACATATTGTAAGAACTTAATAAATGCTTGTTGATTGACTGATACTAATATTTGCTGAATGCATATGTAACTCTTGGCTGAAAGGGCCGATTTGTATGGGGTTCTCTCCTGATTACTCATAAATGAATACAAAAGAATGGTTTTTCTCAAATTATTGCTCTACCTGAAAGCCATGATCAAAAAAAGAGCCTAGATATCATCTTTCAAGAAATTATCAAGGAGAACTGCCCTGATATTCTAGAGTCAGAGAGTAAAATAGAAATTGAAAGAATCCACCAACTGCCTCCTGAAAAAAATCCTAAAAAGAAAACTCCTAGGAATATTGTCGCCAAATTCCAGAGCTCCCAGATCAAGGAGAAAATACTGTAAGCAGCCAGAAAGAAACAATTTGAGTGTTGTGGAAACATAATCAGAATAATACAAGATCTAGCAGCTTCTACATTAAGGAATCGAAGTGCTTGGAATATGATATTCTGGAGGTCAATGGAGCTAGGATTAAAACCAAGAATCACCTACCCAGCAAAACTGAGTATCATGCTCCAAGGCAAAATATGGATTTTCAACAAAATAGAGGACTTTCAAGCTTTCTCAGTGAAAAGACCAGAGCTGAATAGAAAATTTGACTTTCAAACACAAGAATCAAGAGAAGTATGAAAAGGTAATCAAGAAAGAGAAATCATAAGGGACTTACTAAAGTTGAACTGTTTTGTTTACATTCCTACATGGGAAGATGATGTGTATAATTCATGAAGGTAGCTGAAGGGAATATACTTACATACATACATATATATATATATAATATATATATATACATATATATGTATATATATAGACAGAGGGCACAGGGCGAGTTGAATATGAAGGGATGATATCTAAAAAAATCAAATTAAGGGATGAGAGAGGAATATATTGAGAGAGTGAGAAAGGGAGAGGTAGAATGGGGTAAATTATCTCACATAAAAGTGGCAAGAAAAAGCAGTTCTGTTGGGAGGGAAGAGGGGGCAAGTGAGGGTGAATGAGTGAATCTTGCTCTCCTCAGATTTGACCTGAGGGGGGAATAATATACACACTCAACTGGGTATCTTATCCCACAGGAAAGAAGGAGGAAGGATAAAAAGGGGGGATGATAGAAGGGAGGGAAGATGGGGGGAGGAGGTAATCAAAAACAAACCCTTTCGAAAAGGGACAGGGTCAAGGGAGAAAATTCAATAAAGGGGGATAGTATAGGAAGGAGCAAAATATAGTTAGTCTTTCACAACATGAATATTGTGGAAGGGTTTTACATAATGATAGACATGTGGCCTATGTTGAATTGCTTGACTTCTTAGGGAGGGTGGGTGGGGAGGGAAGAGGGGAAAGAATTTGGAACTCAAAGTTTTAAAAGCAGATGTTCAAAAAAAAAGTTTTTGCATGCAACTAGGAAATAAGCTATATGGGCAATGGGGCATAAAAATTTATCTTGCCCTACAAAAAGTAAGGGAAAAGGGGATGGGGAGGAGTGGGGTGACAGAAGGGAAGGTTGACTGAGGAAAGGGGCAATCAGAATATATGTCATCTTGGAGTAGGGGGGGAGGGTAGAAATGGGGAAAAATTTTCTAATTCAAACTCCTGTGAAAATTAATGCTGAAAACAAAAAAAATATTAAAAAAATAATGATTAAAGAATGACAAAGAGCAGGGAATGAATGGGATGCCTGCTTTAAGTATTCGTGGAAGATGGATTAGACTTTTTTGAGTGACCCAGAGGGCAAAACTAGCACCATTAGGTACAAATTGGAAAGAAACAAATCTCATCTTGAGTAAGGCTAAGAAAAACTAAAAGCCAAACCCAAAAAAATCCTTCCTAAAAATTAAAACTATCAAAAAATGGAATGGATTGTTTTTGTAGAAAACGAGATCCCTATTACTGAAGGTCTGCAATCAGAAGTTGAATGAAGATTATAAGGGTTATTGTGGACAGAATTTCTGTTTAGGTCTGAGTAGAACTAAGTGATTTCTGAGATTCCTTCTAACCCTGAAGTTCTATAATTCTATGATATATTTTTCAAAGATGATAGAGTTTTTATAAAAACCTGTTTTTAAGGAAAAAAAATTCCTGTTCAATTTCTGTCTTGAACAGCAGAGAAGACAACTTAGCTGCAAAGGGTAGAACTAACAGTGAATAGGGGAATTGAAGGCTGAGATATACAAACAGATCATAGGAATGAGTTTAAATTTCTTTTTTTTTTTTTGGAGAAGGTAAGGCAAGGCAATTGGGGTTAAGTGACTTGCCCAAGGTCACACAGCTAGTAAGTGTCAAGTGTCTGAGGCCAAATTTGAACTCAGGTCTTCCTGACTCCAGGGCCAGTGCTCTATTCACTGCACTACCTAGCTGCCCCTGAGTTTAAATTTCTAAGCTCAGATTAATTACATATATTTTAGAGGACTGGAATAACTTTAAAATGTTATTATATAACCATTCTCAGTACTTGTTAAAGAATTTTGAAGAAAGGGAAAGGTCCTGAAGACGAGATGGGCAAATTTCTCAATTTTGTTTTGTTTGGAAACATTTGAAAAAAATACTGATCTCTAAGAACATCTGACAAATGTCTATTTGTTTGAATTATTCCCAATGGATGGAGAAACTTTGATGACATTGTCGTCATATTATCCACTACCTACTACAGACTACCTAGGCCAAAGGAGGAAAGAGTTGAAATGTTCAGGAAGCAGATCACAAAATCTGATTAAGAGAGCTTTAAACCCCAAAGTAAGAATAAAGGAGATAACTGCACACCCAAAACTGCCAAGTCAGATAACACAGAAAGCAGTACAGAAAGGGAATAGCAAGAGAGAGCAATTCACAGGAAAAAGGAGAAAAGAACCAGTAAGAATATTCATAGTCCCAGATGTCTACACACAAATAGAGAAAGTATGGATAATAAACAGTGAACTAGATATCCTCATATAATTCTACCACATTGAGGCTTGGTGGAATTGGACTCATGCTTAGAACATGGTTATAAAATCCTATACTTTATTCAAATAACCACACTATAACCACAGAATAATCACACTAACATTTTTTGAAGTCTAGGAATGAAAAACCTTCATCATCATCATCATCATCATCTTTATCATCTAGTTTAGATCCCCAAAATTCTTGCCCACTTTTAACAAATTAATGTTAGTGAAGCCTTTTTTTAAAAATTGTTGTCACTTCTAGGTATATGCCTCACTGCATTCCAGAAATGAACCTTCCCTTTTTGAAAAAGAAAAACAGTTAATCTGTTTTTTTCAACACTCAACAACAACTAACTTAGAGGTGAAGTCTTACAGTGTTATGCATCATTCTTCCCTTGTGGCATCCTCTGATGTGTGAAACCATTATCGGTTTTTCGATTGCTCAGAGTTGAATTACTTTTTAAAAAATAAACTTTTCTTTATATCTTTTTATATCATCTACATTTCTCATTATATCCTTGCTCCTTCCCAGAGAGCCATCCCTTTGGATTTTTTTTAAAGAGAAAGAAAGAAAATCTTTAAAAACTAACCAACATTTTAAAAAAATCTTGTTATATGTAGTATTCTACATGCTGCCTCTGCAAGAAAGAGGGGGAGATGTCTTACCTCATATGTCTTTGTTGGAGACATTTTGGTCATAAATTTATAATGATCATTTTTTATTGTTTTGTTGTTCTTTTCATTTACATTGTGGTAGCCATTGTATATTACTTTCCTAGATGTGCTTATTTCATTCTACATCCATTCATATAAACCTTCCTATGTTTTTTTCTGAATTCTTCATTCCCATAATTTCTTACCACATAGTAGTATTTGCATTTATAATGGGACAATTAGTTCAATCCTTAGAAGATAGCGATGTGCTCTGCCTAGTACCAACCCACGTGAAGGCAGGGTAACCCTTTTTTCAGACAGGAATGATCTCTTTCCTCACTTCAGAGTAAACCCAGATATCCCGTGTTTCCTGTTGTCTTATGATGTGGTGATGAAAAGACTTTTAATTGGTTGCTTTAATGGAACTGTTACAAAAGACTCAAATTAATAGAAGAATTCTTTCTTTCTTTGTGGCTTTCAAGCAAGGAAGAAAAAAAGCTATTGTGGGTCTTGGACCCTCTTACTTAGTGTTCATGTGGCTCTGAATGCATGGTAAAGTTTCTGTCTCTGCTGTATTTACTCTTTTCAGATTTTAGATGAATGAGTATCAGAGTTGTAATGAACCAAATAATTACTTTGTGAGATTAAAAAGTTGGTACAGCAACCAGAGGTCCAACAACCAGAGTCCATAGCAGAATCTGCCAGTAGTTACAGCTAAATCTAACAAAAAGTCAATCATGATGAAAGATTTGCTTCACTCAGCCCAAGTATGTATTGACTCGACAGCCAATGTACCATGTTTTGCGAACAAAGGTGCAACTCATCCTTTGGCTACTCTACAATCCAAGTGAACTTGGTTGGGGGAATCTTGGTAGTCACACTCTAAGTTTGAATCTACTCTTGCCATGGATCAAGGTGGTAGAAGAGAGTGGCACCTGATTTCAGAGTTGTCATTTCATCTTTAGTCCTTACTATATCTTCCCATAATTGATGTTAATTAGTTAATTGACAAAGCAACTGGTCAAAATGATATTGGGGCAGTAATCATTGGTAATTGATATGGAGGGAGGGAATACACAAAATGGGGGCTTATGAGTAATAGCAGTAGAAAGACACTCCACAACCCCTAAGGGATACACTTAGAACTCTGAGGGTAACAGAAGTATTAGCCATTTTCTAAGGATGCTACCTGTCAATGAAATACGGGTTAGCTATGTCTATATTTACAGATATAATTACATTAAAAGTTATTTTTGTTTTATATGCTATATGTTATTAGCAGTTTTTTTGTATGTTGAACTAGGATTGAATGTGTTGTATAAACATTGCTTGACTATGATGAATATATTTTCAAAAATACTTTGCTGTCTCTGTTAATATTTTATATAGCTCTTATTCATCAATATTAGGGGAAATTGCTTTCTTTCCTTTTAGTGTTACCTTCAATAGATATTAAAATCAACACTACATTAACTTCATAAAAAGGTACTAGATAAGTATTATATTTATTAGTATTATATAGTAACATAAAAGTATTATATTTATTAGTAATTTATGTATTGTAGATCATAGGATCATAGATTTAAAGCTAAAAAGTACCTTTACCCCTTATCTTATGAATGAAAAACGTTAAAGTAGAGAGAGGCATTTGCCTAAATAGTATCAGCTGTGGTGATTAGCCTAAATAGTAACCACTGTGGCTAGAGGGACACTTAGGTATCTACTGTTCAACACTCTGCCTCAATATAGGATGGATCTGTGATTTCACTTCTTCCATTCTTGCAGATCCCAACTGATCTATTCTGTCTTGGCTTATGCAACTCTTTCTAACAGATTCCCAGAAATCCTTCTGAGAGGGTCCACCCAACTGGGTGTGGAGGCCTTTTTCTAGATCTAAATACTATTTAGAAAAAAAATCCGTAATGGTTCTCAGAGGTCATCTGTAGGGTAGATAAGCTGGTATATAAACTGGATTGTCTTTGTAAGGCATGCTCTAAAATTGGCTATAATATATTTACTCTGGCATCATGACAAATAATGTTAAAATGATCTGATGGCTAACTGGCAAATTCCAAATGTAGCAGCGGTGTTCTCTTGATGAGAGTCCATCCTTCTGACTTCAGCACAACACAACTCATTGGGGACTACTCAAGAATTTTCTGTGTCATTCCAACAAAGTACATATTCTTCAGCAAGTGACTAAAGCTCCATGCTCCATGAAAGGTATCCCACTCCAACAAATTTGGTTGTTGGTTGTTTTTTTTTTTCTGATCACTCCTGAAATGCAAAATCAGGGTTTTATTTATGGAGAGTCTTCATTTATGGAGGTCTCTCTTGCCCCTGTCCACTTATGTATACTTTGTTGATACTCAGAAGCTACAGAAATTTAAACTCAATTCTCTGGAGGGAAAGACGATGTATCATCAGGGTCCATCCAAGAATCCATGTGAACTTAGGAAAGGAGGGAACCATTTGGTCCCAGAGATGGTTATACCTTGAAATGAGAGCAGAGTGATGAGAATTGCTCAGCCAAAGTACAAGTTTAAGAGCTGACAGCAGTGGAGTTACCCTGGCAAAGTGACGGAGGAGTTCCTGGACAAATGAAGCAATTCTGGGCTTAAATGTCTTGGATACTGGGAAGGAGTTTATGATCACTCCTGCGGCCCTGGGCCAAACCTCCTGAAGAAAGGAGTAATTATTAGAAAACTCCAAGTTTTGGGACCTAGCAAGGAAGAAACAGAGCTACAGTGTGAAGAAATAAACTAAGATATTTACCTTCAATAGTACTGAGTTAGGTGAACTATGAAGGTCTGGAGAAAGGGGCTAACTCTCTAATCGCCCCAAGTATGAGAAAAAAAATATTACCAGTCTGTAGAACTCATCTTCCTGTGTTCAAACCCAGCTGCAGGCACTTACTAGCTGTGTGACCCTGGATAAGTCACTTAGCCCTGTTTGCCTCAGTTTCTTCATCTGTAAAATGAGCTGGAGAAGGAACTGACAAACCACTTCAGTAACTTTTCCAAGAAAACCCCAAATGGGGTCACAAAGAGTCTGAAACAATTGAACAACAAAGGCTCAAATATAAGTCTTTTCTTTTTCACATTTGTGGCCAAGTTAAGTAAAGCTTGTCCTATAGCTAACATATTGTTAGCTAGAATGCTTGTGTGGCAGGTGAGGATTCCTTTACTAATTCTATAGAGAGCTAGATATGAACTACTTGCTGATAGTATCAGAAGTAATCCAGGATGGGGGAAATATGAGCCAAATTCTACTGTTCCTGAGAGAAATCAGGGGTGGTGGTCACATGGGCAGGTTTTTCGTACCCTCCCAAACTGAGCCCTGTTTGTGTAAACTGAGAGCTATGGTTTGGGGCCACAAGTCACCAAAAAAAAAATTTAAGTGTTCTTGACTGTATTTGTACGAATGTGTATGTTTACAGTCTACAGTTATCACCAGTTTGTGAACAATGGCTTCAAGATATTTGTGGAGGCTCATGGCGTTGCCCCTCTTCTAGTAGAATCCCCTTCTAGTGAGCTGGGAGAATGTAGATGAATGGTAGGCCCCAAGTGTCACATTTCACTGCTAAGCCTTGCAGTGAAAAATGGACTGAACTGAACATAACCCATCATGCAGCCTTGATCCACACCATTAGTCACAGGAAATGGATAGGAGAAGATGCCATCAGCATGAACTCAACCACACATCCTATCACGAAACAGTCTCAGGACATTGGTCAGTGTCTCAGAGAAAACAGGAGCTGACCGGATCTAGAAATGCTGAAAATCTTAAATGCACCATGAAGCAATGTAACTCTAGTGTTCAGGAAAGTTCTTATGAGGTCCAATGGGCATTAAATTTCATGTCAAGTCAAAAGTTCATGTAACCGTTGTGGGCTGCGTGTAAGTCCTTCCAATGAAAAAGAGAAATGATACTTCCTTTTGCCTAAGAACACCATAGATCTCCAGATGGGCCTGGGGCAAAGCATAAGGAATAAAATATAGTCTCCGTCCTTCTGTAGCTTCAACATTAAATTGAGGACACAGCGCCCCGTGTAGGGGGGTTAAAAGGACTCAACAAATGCATCGGAACTCATTGAATTGTTGTAACTAGGGTGTAGCAGAGTGTGTTAGCAGAGATCCCTGACTTAAGAGTCAAGACCCTGACATTGACCAATCATATGACTTTGGGCAACTCAGTTTACCTTTCTGGGTCTCACCTTTCTCTTCTGCAAAATGAGAGCATTAAACTAGCTAAAGACAAGACAATGACAAAGACAAAAGTCTCTTCTTTAATTCTGTGAAGTGAAGGGAGCAAGTATTGATGAAGCACCTCTACAATGTGCCAGGTTCTGTATTAGACACTTTACAGACATGATCTCACTTGATCCTCCCAACAACCCAGCTTCCCATAACTAGTAAGTGTCTGTGGATGGATTTGAAGTCAGGTCTTCCTGTCTCCATGCCCAGCACTTTATCCACTGCGCCACCTTTTTAAAAAATAGATTTTCAAGTGAATATTTGCTGGGTGATATAGAAGGGCTAAATCCTGATGGTCTGCTCTGAGGTGGGGGGGGGCAGGGAGGGATTGAGAGGGGATGGAGGAAAGAGAGAGATGGAATATTAATTGAACATTATGAAATGAATTAATATTGGGTCCAGCCAAAGAATGAGACTGAAAAGGCTGAGGTGTCAAAACAAAGATTGGTCAAGGGAGGTGGGAAGTTACCCCTAAAACAGTATTTAGGATTCCGGGTGTGTTGAATCCTGGGGGATGTTGCTCAGTCGTAGAGAATATAAACAAAAGAAACATCAAAAGAGCCCAGGGCTGGAGGTCCAGATTTGTCAGGAAGGAATCCATGAAGTGAATCGAGGCAGGCAGTCACAGCTTGCCAAATCGACAGCATCTGTAGGTAGGAAGGAAAACAATCTATGGGGATTTGAAGGGCATGGAGAGAATAACTGTTGAAAACATCTTTTCTTAGCTCAGAAGGCCCCATTCTTCCTAAGCAAAGGAAGAACCCAAAATAGAACCCAAAGCAAAAATGTTTTTTTGCTTCTCTTCCTAGTTAAACATTTGTAAGGACTCAAGTCAATATGGGAACTAATTATTGTTTCCTTAGTATTCAGAAGCAGCACTTCTTTGGGCCCAATGTTAATTAATTTCATAATGTTTAATTAATATTTCATCAGCTGTCTCTCCTCCTTCCTCTCCCCTGCCCCAGCCCCCACACACACCTCAGAGCAGCCCATCAGGATTTAGCCCTTTCATATCACCCCCGCAAATGTTTCACTTGAAAATCTTTCTTTAAAATGTTTCTATTCATAAAACCTTGTAGTTTTGTCTCATGGCTCAAAAAATGAGAAATGAATAATCAACTCCAGTCTCATTCATCTACCAGAGCATTACCAGGGTCAAAAACGAAAGTGTAGAAAAGAACACTTTCACAGACTAACTCTCAAACCTTTTCCATGTAGAGCTCTTATCTTCTACCACTTTCCTGAGGCTGCTCCTCTCTACTCCCTGAAACAAATACTACTCCAAGTCCTTAGAAAGAAGCTGTGAAAGAAATTAGGGTCAGCTACAGGGGAGCTCTCCCATGGAGGGAACATAGAAGATCAGAGAAAGAGGAGAAGGGACAGCAGAGCATGAAATTTAGCTTATAAAAGGATATCAGTTAATGTCAGAGACTGTTGAGAGGAGAGTAGAAGGGAGAGTGAGGGGATGGCTATTGGGGAAGCAAAATTTACTTGAGTCTTTATTGCCACCAGTTCTTTCTAATCACCCATAGTAATAGCATCCTGACTCAATTAGGTTCGGAATGTAAAATCATAGCATACCAGAGCTAGAAGGAACCTGGAAGAATCAGATAAGCCAGTCCCTTTATTTTATAGATAAACTGATGCCCAGATGCTGCAAGCATCTTTTCCCCTCTCTTGGTCTAATTTCTTCACTTAACATACCTGGATTTAAATAAAGCAGCCAACAAATCCTCCCACAGTATCTGGCACATAGTAAGTGCTTAATAAATGCATTTTACGTTTTCCTTCCTTCCTTTTTTTCCTTCCTTCCTTTCCCATGCACTTCTTTTTCTTTCTTTCTCTTTTCTTTCTTTCTTCTTTCTTTCTTTCTTTCTTCTTTCTTTCTTTCTTCTTTCTTTCTTTCTTTCTTTCTTTCTTTCTGTCTTCCTTTCTCTCTCTCTCTCTCTCTCTCTCTCTCTCTCTTTCTCTCTTCCTCCCTCCCTCCCTTCCTTCCTTCCTTCCTTCTATCCTTCCTTCCTTCCTTCCTTCCTTTCTTCCTTCCTTCCTTCCATCCTTCCTTCTTTCCTTCCTTCCTTCTTTCCTTCCTTCCTTCCTTTCTGTCTGTCTGTCTATCCTTGTGAACAAGACAAATGTGGGCTAAATGTCAGATGCTTAAGGGATTAAGGTAATCCTGGAAGGATACCTCCAGTGATTTGCCTTTGGCCGTTTGCTGTTCAATATATTAATCAATGTCTCAGATGAAGGCATAGATTTCATGCTTAAGAATTGTAAATATGACATAAAACCAATGGTATGCTGGAGCTGGCTTGTACTGGCTCACAAGTACCTTGTTAAATTTTCAATAGGAACATTTATACCTCAGAAATTGGCAAATGTTATAAATCAGGGATTGATTTATTGTTTTGCTGATTATCTAGACTTAAGAAAGTGATGGAGAAAATGTTAATAATGCATAAGAATCTTAAAAGTTTGTCATGTGTACACTCCCTTCCCCCCACCCCCACTCCCTGAGACATTTACTAGCAAATCCCTGCATAAAGCTGAGTGGAATAGTGCACAGATCCCAAAAGATCTAGACAGGCTAGAATAATAGGTCAAATCTAAAAAGATAAAATTTATTTGTTGCAAATGTAAAATTCCACATGGGTTCAAAAAGTCAGCTGCATAAATATTGGATAAAAGAACTCAACTGTATTACTTTGTGTGAAAAAGATCTGTGAGTTTGAGCAGCCTCTAACCTACTACAAGTCAACATTATAATATGGCAGACACAAATGCTAACTCAATCTTTAGGCTTCATTAAAGAGAGACAGAATCTTAAACAAGGAAGGTGACGGTCCCACTGTTCTTTAACTTGGTCAGGCCACATATGGAATATTGCATACAATTCTAGGAACCACGTTTTAGGAGGACATTAATAACCTGGAGAGAATCCTAAGCATGGTTATCAGCATAACAAAAAGCCTTAAGATCATATCACATGAGATCTGTTTAAGGAAACTAGGGGTGTTAAGTTTGGAGAAGGGAAGACTGAAGGGAGAAATGTTTGCCTTCTTAGATATTTGAAGATCTTTCTCATAGAAGAGGGAATACACTTGTATTTCTCCATCCCAGAGGACTGAACTTGAAGCAGTAGGAATTGCTGGGAAGTAATGAAAGGCCAATTTAGGCTTAATGAAAGGGAAAAAAAATCCTCACAATAAGAGCTCTCCAAAAGTGGAATGGTCTGCTTTGTAAGACAGTGGTCCGCCCCTCACTGGAAGTCTTAAAACGGAGGCTATACTTCCTGATTATATCATAGAAGACAGTCTTGTTCATTTATGGTTTGGATGCAGTAGCCTCTGAAATCCCTTTGAACTCTGGGATTCTGTGATCTCCTTAGCTTGTGTCACTGTTTTGATTATTTTCAAGACTAGGATATATACTTAATTCACTAGGTCTTCGAGAAGGGATTTTTTGTGTTTTGGTATGTGAGAAAATTCCTTCCCTCTCTACTACTAGATAAGTCTACAGAACGTATGACTGTACTGAGTGAGTTGAACTAAAAGAAATAGTTTGAGAAAAACAACAACAAAACCCAAATGAAGACAGTTTTAAAATTCAAGAAATATTAGTTTGACCTTAAGTGCAAAGGTGAAAAGGAAGAGGGCTTCCTGAAGCCAACCTCTAATGTGATTTCCTTTCTGGAGGAGACACAATTAAGATCGTATATCAAGTCAACTCCTGGATTTGCATGTGAAAGGATCTGATAATGGATGCAGCAGTCTGTTTGAAAGGCAAATTATAAGGAAATGCATCTTCCTTCTGTCATCAAGACACTACTTCAGACTTTTCAGTATTAATTTTGTAGGCTGGAAAGCCCTTGTTGCTGTTAATTATATCTGGTCAAAGCAGGAGCCAGTAGAGCTGGGTTAGTAATAAAATAGGATGTTCTGAGAAATCTTGCATAATACATCACCCGCCTGTAAGTAATGTGAAAGGGGAGATTCTTAATTATCTGTACCAGAGATTCCATTCAGTGAAGGAACAGGAGAAAATCCAGGAACAATGCTGTCTTGTAAGTCTCGAAACAGTTCAGTGTTCAAGGAATAGGGCAAACATTTAAAAGCCACATCCTTTTATCTTTTCCCCTCCTCCAGTCCCCACAGGGGGGGACTGATTCAGCCACATGTTACACTGGCTTTGCATTGCTTCTTCTGATCTCTGCAGTACCTGAGACTGACTGGATCCTGGACGTACATATTGGTCCTGGCTTTCCTTGTAGCTGTTGTATCCAATCAGACTCATTGGGACCTTTGGTGCTCTAGTGTGCATGTGTGTGTGTGTGTGCACACACGCACACAGGCACACAAATACCTGGTACAATACATTTTTTCAATAGTTTGGGAAAAGGAGAAATAGATTTGGAGCTTGTTGTGTTTGTTCTTCGTTTTCAAAGAGGACCATGGCATCAGGGAAATGATGACATGACTTGCAGCTGACTTTGATGTGAGTGAGGGAGGGCTGTGCAAGGTCACCAGCCTCACTTTCTCCTCCAGAGACATCTGGGTCTAGTGACCAGATATTCATCAAGATGACTGGAGATGACCCAGGATGGAAGGAGAGACCCTGGCCCTTTTACTTAAAGTGAGGTAATGCCCATTCAGTGAATAGGTGTCTTTAAGACCTGAGTCAAAGGATTAGAAATAGTTAGAAATAATCAGAAAAAAAGAAAAAAAATCAGGCTGGGAGGAGAAGACCCTTAGGGTTGCTGTTCCAAAGAAAAACAGTTATCATTAAGTGGAGTTTGGGCAGGGACCTATTGTGGTCCAGTCTATGAGCTTCAGAGTAAACTGGGTTTAAGGTTTTGTAAAAGAAAAAAAGAGAGAGAGAGAGAGAGAGAGAGAGAGAGAGAGAGAGAGAGAGAGAGAAGAAGAAGAAGGAAGGAAGGAAGGAAGAGAGAAAGACAGAAAGAAAGAAAGACAGAAAGAAAGAAAGACAGACAGACAGAAAGAAAGAAAGAAAGGAAGGAAGGAAGGAAGGAAGGAAAAAAGGAAGAATGAAAGGAAGGAAGGAAAGAAAGAAAGACAGAAAGAAAAGAAGAAAGGAAGAAAGAATGAAAGAAAGAGAAAGGAAGGAAGAAAGAGAGAAAAAAAGAAAGAAGGAAAGAAAAGAAGAAAGGAAGAAAGAATGAAAGAAAGAAAGAAAGGAAGGAAGGAAGAGAGAGAGAAAGACAGAAAGAAAGAAAGAAACAAAGAAAGAAAGAAGGAAAGAAAGAAAGAAAAGAATGAAAGAGAAAGGAGAAAGGAAGGAGGGAAGGAAGGAAGAATGAAAGGAAGGAAGGAAGGAAAGAAAGAAACAAAGAAAGAAGGAAAGAAAGGAAGGAAGGAAGGAAGGAAGGAAGAAAGAAAGAAAGAAAGAAAGAAAGAAAGAAAGGAAGGAAGGAAGAGAGAGAGAAAGAGAGAAAGAGAAAGAAAGAAAGAAAAAGAAAGAAAAAGAAAGGAAGAAAGAATTAAAGAAAGAGAAAGAAAGAAAGAAAGAAAGAAAGAAAGAAAGAAGGAAAGAAAGAAAAGAAATCTAGACAGTAAACCCCAAGTTAAATGGGCAGTCTCTGGCCATCAAAATTTACCTTCCTTTGGAGAGGAGAAGGAGAGGGAGAGGGAGAAATGAGCTGAGTTACAAAACTATCTGGGTCCCCATTCAGGCAGCTTGGTCTACTCACAGGTTGTATTTGTCCTTCACTTTTGAAGACGACCATGGCATCAAGGAAATGATGACATGACTTGCAGTTGACTTTGATTTGAGTGAGGGAGGGCTGTGCAAAGTCACCAGCCTCACTTTCTCCTCCAGAGCCATCTTCGTCCAGTGGCCAGATAGGAGCATGTTGATGTTGGCTAATCCAGGCTCTGTGCTCAAGATGCACCTTTTGAGGATCATCAGTCTCCTAAATGCATCTTGGCTTTCCTCTGGAAGACTCAAGTTCAGTCAGAAAACTTAAATCTCACAGCCTACCTGATCAGCCTCTTTCTGGAATGCACAGAAGTAGGGAAAATGTGTAAACCTGCTGGGCCTGCTTTAAGCCTCCAGATGCTGAATTCTGAGGTGTAAATTTAGGTTGATCTCATTTGAATTCAGCATCACTAGGTTTTCTTTCATTTAATCTAGGTAGCTAGGTGGTGCAGTGATCAGAGCACTGGACCTGGACTCAGGAAGAGCTGAGTTCAAACCCTGTCTCAGACACTTATTGAATAAGTGACCCTGGACAAGTCACAGAACCTCTGTTTGCCTCAGTTTCTTCATCTGTAACATGGAGATAATAATAGCACTTACCGCCCAGGGTTGTTGTGAGGCTCAAAGGAGTTAACATATGTAAAGTACTTTGCAAACCTTAAGTGCTATTTTATAAATTAATAATTAATTAATGCCAGCTTAGGTTTAAATTAATGTTATATATCATGGCCTTATATTGGGGTATAAGGGGTGAATGTCTAGGCAGTGTACTGGGTCAGAAGACAGAGATTAAAATCTTACCTCAAAGCTTACTACCTGTGTGACCTTGGATATACTGCTTTACTTCCCCCATCCTCAGTTTCCTTATCTTTAAAAGAAGTGTATGGGGTGTTCAGGGAGGACTAGCACTTCTAGTGTGAGGACTTATTGACCCCTTTTTGGGACTGCTCATCCACCCTTGGTGTCCACCTTTCACCCAACTCTCCCCTGTAGCTCCAACAAACTGTAGTATGCTCAGCTGCCACACTCCAGTAAAACTATCTGGGCAGGTGGGCCAAACAGTGTGGGGGTAACCAACAAGCCTCAAACCCATCATTGAGTGAGTGGGGTGTCTACCCCAAGCATGTGAAGATGTCCCCCAGAGGAATGGGCAGATAAGAACAATTTGTTCCAATGTCCATGAAGGTGGCTGAAGCAGGTACTGCAGAGCACTTAGAGCTTGGTTGGACATCAAAGAGGCCAAGGTCATCCACTGCATTCTGTGCTATCAGCAGTCATCTTTAATTTTATTGCCTCAGGATGATGACTTTGTACAACTTATTCACACACAAGTCAATACAACACCCCAAGGTGTCACTGGTCCTCTCTGAAAACAAAAAGAAGAAAGAGAAGTTAAGCAATAAGGAATAAGATAATCACTGTGGAAAGGAGTGATCCAGACCTTGCCTTCCATCAATATTATGCAGACTGTTACATCCAGAGGAAAGGATCAAGCACACCCAAGTGCTTTCTATTGGGGGGGGGGAGGGGAAGAGGGAGGAACATAAATACTCAACCTGGCCATAGAATTACACAGAAATCTGGAAAAGATGTAGGTCCAACCAGGAAGAGGAGGTATTTAGACTGTTTATGTACTTAGGGGCAAGTCTTTGCTGGTTTGTTTGTGTTTGTTTCTGTCAGGTTAAGTTGAGCTCCTTCTATATTTGAAGCATTTTTTGGCCCAAAAATTCTATTTTCCCACTAAGGGTTCTTTAGCTTTTCTATAGAGGCCTGATCATGAGCCACATCTTGATTCTTCCAGGGGAAACCCTGGGTTGGGGCATGACCCAGAGAGTGTTTGGGAGAAGTTCCTGTAGCTGAACCTGGCTTGTGTAAAGCCAGCACTTAGCGAATCTGGCCCACAGCTTGTAGCACGCCAAGGCCCAGACTCAAAGTGCTGGACATAAGATAATGTGTCCACATGGGAGGCAAAAATAACCCCCACTAAAGGAGTCAAGTGATTAGACATCATATTTGCTGATGGCTCCCCTATAGAATAGTGCTACACTAGTAAAATTCTATTGAAATTGTCCTCTCCAAAGTTACAATGATCTCTTAATTCCGTCCTAGATCCAGAGGTCCTTCTTGACCTCTAGACAGTCTACATACTAGCTGTGGGACCCTGAGAAAGTCTTTACATTCTGTTTACCTCAGTTTCCCTATCAGTAAAATGGGGATAATAATAACACCTACCTCCCAGGGTCATTGTAAGGATTAAATGAGATAGTATTTGTAAAGTGCTTAGTACAATGCCTGGTACATAGAAGGCACTTAACAAATGCTCCCTTCCTTCCTCCTCTCCTCTACTACCTTGATCTCTTTCTCCACGGATAATCTTTTCTCTAGGTTTTCATGGCATTGCTCTCTTCTGGTTCTCCTGTCTGATAGCCCCTTTCCAGTCTCCTTTGCTGGTCCTTCATCCATGTCATGCCCACTAAATGAGGCTGTTCCCCAAGGTTCTTTCTCATGTCCTCTTCTCTTCTCCCACTATATGATTTTGCTTGGTAACTTCATCAGTTCCCATGATTATTTCTATGCAGATGATTCCAAGGCCTAGTCTCCCTTCTCTCCTGTACATAGCTTGTTTGTACACAGTTGTTTTCATATTGTTTCTCCCATTAGGATGGAAGCTCCTTAAGGGCGGAGACTGTCTTTTGCTTTTCTTTGTAACCCCAGTGCTTAGCATAGTGCCAGCCACATAGTAGGTGCTTAATATTTATTAACGTTCATTGTTCATTCATTATACTGATATTCAACTCATTAATAATGTTCATTGTAGTCAATAATGTTCAATCATTATTAATGTTCATTGACTGACTTTCTGAGCTCCAAATTTGAGTACCCCAACTACCTTTTGAATATCTTGAACTGGATGTCCCAATGGCATCTCAAACTCAGCACGTTCAGAACAGAATTCATTATCTTTCCCTCCAAACCCAGCCCTCCTCCAAACTTCTGTTGAAGGCCCCACACTTCTCCCATTCACCGGCAATCTTGAAATCATCATCTTCCTCCCTCTCTCTCACTCTACATGTACAGCCTGCCACTGAAGCTTGTTTTCTACTCTTACTACATTTCTCATATGCTCCTTCTCTTCACTCAAAGTTATCACTTCTTGCCTAGACTATTGCAATAGACTTCTTTTTCTTTTGAAGGGGGGAAGGCAAGACAATTGGGGTTAAGTGACTTGCCCAAAGTCACACAGCTAAGAAGTATGTCAAGTATCTGAGGCCACATTTGAACTCAGGTTCTCCTGACTCGAGGACCAGTGCTCTATTTACTGTGCCACCTAGCTGCCCTCTAGACTTCTTTTTAAAAAAACATTTCTCTCAATTATATATAAAAGCAATTCTTACATTCATTTAAAAAAATTTTTAAGTTCCAAATTCTCTTTTCCTCTTCGACCCCTCCCTGAGATGGTAAGCAACTTGATATAAACTATACCCATGCAGTCATTGCAATAAACTTCTAACCAGTCTCCCTGCTTCAAGGTTCTCCTTACTCTAATCCAGCCTTCGGCCACCTGCTAAGTGATCTTTATACACTATAAATATAAAGCATAAAATGTCTGATCCCATTGGCCATTGAATGAATGAACCCAACAAACTCCCTGTTACATCCAGAATCAAATACAGACTCCTTTGTTTGGCATCGAAAGCATTTGATAACCCATATGCATCCTATCATTCCAGTCTTCATATACTTTACTTCACACCCTACATCGTCTCTGGTCCAGCAAGACAGGTGCATTTGCAGTTCCTCAAGCATGAAAATCTATCTTCCATCTTCATTCCTTTGCATTAACTGTCTTCTATGCCAGGATGCTCTAACCCCTCACTGTTATTTCTTCA
This sequence comes from Trichosurus vulpecula, assembly GCF_011100635.1. Classification (NCBI taxonomy): domain Eukaryota; kingdom Metazoa; phylum Chordata; class Mammalia; order Diprotodontia; family Phalangeridae; genus Trichosurus; species Trichosurus vulpecula. The sequence goes on from NC_050573.1 coordinate 150,197,666, forward strand.
TTTTTCTGACTTCCTCTGAGATTCAACTCAAGTCCCATCTACTCTAGGAGGCCTTCCCCATTCCCTCTAGCTGCTGATGCCTTCCCCTCTCAGAGCTCCTTCCATCTACTCCATATACACTGAATGTATCTAATTAGTTGTTTTCATAGCCCTCATTAGAGAATAAGATCCTTGCGGGGTGGAGCAGCTAGGAGGCACAGTGGATAGAAATCAGGAAGAATCATCTTCATTAGTTCACATCCAGTTTCAGACACTTATTGTCTGTATGACCCTGGGCAAGTCACTTAAACCTCTTTACCTCAGTTTCCTCATCTGTAAAATGAGCTGGAGAAGGAAATGGTGAACTACTTCGGTATCTTTGCCATGAAAATCCCAAATGGGGTCACAAAGTCAGACTCGACTGAAAAGACTCAGTAAGATCCTTGTGAGAAGGGATTTTGTTTTTGCCTTTCTTTGTGTCACCTCCCTAGCAGTGACTGACACCCAATGAATACTCAATAAAAGCTTGTTGATTTGATTACACCCATCCTAGTGTTTCTCTTGAACTCCAGACCAACATTGCCAGTTGCTTATTAAACATCTTAAACTGGCTATCCTATAAGTGCCTCAAACTCATCATGTTCATAGCAGACTCATTATCTCCCACTCTTCAAACTCCCTAAACCCAGCCCTCTTCTTGACTTCTCTATATCTGTCAAAGGCATCACTAGCCTTTCAGTCCATCATGTTAAAAACCTTAATATTATCTTGGATTCCTTCCTTTCTCTCATCTCTCATATCAATATTGGTTACCAGATCTTCTCAGTTCTTTTTTTTTTCTATTTTATTTATTTATTTATCTATTTATTTATTTGCTCATTTATTTATTTTTTAATATTTTTAGTTTTCAGCATTGACTTTCACAAGACTTTGAATTACAAATTTTCTCCCCATTTCTACCCTCCCCCCACTCCAAGATGGCATATATTCTGATTGCCCTGTTCCCCAGTCAGCCCTCCCTTCTGTCACCCCACTCCCTCCCATCCCTTTTTCCCTTACTTTCTTGTAGGGCAAGATAGATTTCTATGCCCCATTGCCTGTATATTTTATTTCCTAGTTGCATACAAAAACTTATTTTTTGAACATCTGCTTTTAAAATTTGAGTTCCAAATTCTCTCCCCTCTTCCCTTCCCACCCACCCTCCCTAAGAAGGCAAGTAATTCAACATAGGTCACACATGTATCATTATGTAAAACCCTTCCACAATATTCATGTTGTGAAAGACTAACTATATTTTGCTCCTTCCTATCCTATCCCCCTTTGCTCAATTTTCTCCCTTGATACTGTCCCTTTTCAAAAGTGTTTGCTTCTGATTACCTCCTCCCCCTATCTGCCCTCCCTTCTATTGTCCCCCCTTTTTTATTCTCTTCCTCCTTCTTTCCTGTGGGGTAAGATACCCAATTCAGTGTGTATGTTATTCCCTCCTCAAGTCAAATCCGATGACAGCAAGATTCACTCATTCCCCGTCACCTGCCCCCTCTTCCCTTCCTACAGAACTGCTTTTTCTTGCCACTTTTATGTGGGATAATTTATTCCATTCTGTCTCTGCCTTTCTCCCTCTCTCAATATATTCCTCTCTCATCCTTAATTTGATTTTTTTTAGATATCATCCCTTCGTATTCAACTCACCCTATGCCATCTGTGTGTGTGAGTGTGTATGTATGTATGTATACATGTATGTATATTCCCTTCAGCTATCCCAATACTGAGGTCTCATGAATTATACACATCATCTTTCCATGTAGGAATGTAAACAAAACATTTCAACTTTAGTAAGTCCCTTATGATTTCTCTTTCTTGTTTACCTTCTCATTCTTCTCTTGATTCTTGTGTTTGAAAGTCAAATCTTCTATTCATCTCTGGTCTTTTCACTGAGAAATCTTGAAAGTCCTCTATTTTATTGAAAATCCATATTTTGTCTTGGAGCGTGATACTCAGTTTTGCTGGGTAGGTGATTCTTGGTTTTAATCCTAGCTCCATTGACCTCTGGAATATCATATTCCAAGCCCTTTGATCCCTTAATGTAGAAGTTGCTAGATCTTGTATTATTCTGATTGTGTTTCCACAATACTCAAATTGTTTCTTTCTGGCTGCTTGCAGTATTTTCTCCTTGATCTGGGAGCTCTGGAATTTGGTGACAATATTCCTGGGATTCTTTTTTTTGGGATCTTTTTCAGGAAAAAATCTGTGGATTTTTTAAATTTCTATTTTACCCTCTGGCTCTAGAATATCAGGGCAGTTCTCCTTGATAATTTCTTGAAAGATGATATCTAGGATCTTTTTTGATCATGGCTTTCAGGTAGTCCAATAATTTTTAAATTATCTCTCCTGGATCTATTTTCCAGCTCAGTGGTTTTTCCAATGATATATTTCACATTGTCTTCCATTTTTTCATTCCTTTGGTTATGTTTTATAATATCTTGATTTCTTATAAAGTCACTAGCTTCCACTTGCTCCAATCAAATTTTTAAGGTAGTATTTTCTTCAGTGGTCTTTTGGACCTCCTTTTCTATTTGGCTAATTCTGCCTTTCAAGGCATTCTTCTCCTCATTGGCTTTTTGGAGCTCTTTTGCCATTTGAGTTAGTCTATTTTTAAGGTGTTGTTTTCTTCAGTATATTTTTCAGTATTTTTTGGGTCTCCTTTAGCAAGTCATTGACTTGTTTTTCATGGTTTTCTCGCATCACTCTCATTTCTCTTCCCAATTTTTCCTCTACTTCTCTAATTTGCTTTTCCAAATCCTTTTTGAGATCTTCTATGGCCTGAGACCAGTTCATGTTTTTCTTGGAGGCTTTTGATGTAGGCTCTTTGACTTTGTTGACTTCTTCTGGCTGTATGTTTTGGTCTTCTTTGTCACCAAAGAAAGATTCCAAAGTCTGGGTCTGAATCTGAGACCGTTTTCGCTGCCTGTTCATGTTCCCAGACAACTACTTAACCCTTGAGTTTTTCGTGGGTGTTTGACTGCTTGTAGAGTAGAGAGTACTTTGTCCCAAGCTTGAGGGGCTGCACCATTGTTTTCAGAGCTTTTTCTACACAGCAAGCTCTGCCACACCCATGCTCCTCCTTCCCCAAGAACTGCCAATCTGGACAGTGGCTCAGATATAAGCAGGCTCTGCACTCCTGCTCTGATGTTCCACTTAGTTCCTCCCATCAGGTGGGCCTGGGGCTGGAAGCAACTGCAGCTGTAGTTCTGTAGCTACATCACCTCTGCAGCCCCCAGGGCAGTGGCCAAACTGCAAACTCCTTTCACTCTGTCCCCGCAGTTTTTTCCCACTAACCTTCTCTGTTGTCTTTGGTGTTTGTGGGTTGAGAAGTCTGGTAACTGCCACAGCTCACTGATTCAGGGTGCTAGGGCCTGTTCATCCCGGCTCCCAGTCTGGTTGGTCTGGGTGTGGCCCACGCTTGGCTCTGCTCTGCTCCATTCCCAGTTCCATGTGATAGACCCTTCCCAGCGACCATCCAGGCCGTCTTGGGCTGGAGCCCTGCTTCCCTTTGCTATTTCTTGGGTTCTACAGTTCAGAATTTGTTCAGAGCCATTTTTATAGGTATTTGGAGGGTCCTGGGGGAGAGCTTTAGGCACGTCCCTGCTTTCCAGCCACCATGTTGCCAGATCTTCTCAGTTCTAAGTGCACATCTTTCATATCCATCCTCTTTGCCTACATGGTCACTAGCTTATTTCAGGGCCTGAGCATCTCTCACCCAAACTCTTCCAATATCCTGTCAATTAGTCTCCCTGCCTAAAGATTTTTCTCCTCTTCAATCTACCCTCCATATAGCTGCCTAAATGGTATTTCTGAAGCACAAGTGTGACCATGTTCTACCCCTATTCATATGCTCCAATGGCTCCTAGTTGCTTCTGGGATCAAATAGAACTACCTCAATTCGGCATTTAAAGCCTTTTGTGATCTGGCCTCAACCTACATTTCCAGCCACCTTATACATACCCTTCTGCCCTCTATAGTCTACTCACACTGGCCACTTTGTTGCTCCTCATGCATGAGATTCCACTTCTAGTCTCCATGGCTTTTTAATGGCCATCTTCCACACCCAGAATGTACTTCTTCTCTTTGGTCTCCTAGAATCTTTGTTACTTTCAAAACTCAGTTCAAGAAGTACCTTCTACATGACGCCTTTCCTGATCTCTATCCCTCCCTCGGCTGTGGTTTGCTGTCTCCTGCCCCACCAAATTGCCTTCTATTGCTTGGATAAACAGGGAGGGAGGGAGGGAAGAAAAGAACAAGCCTTTATTAAACATCTGTTATGTCCCAGGTATAGTGGTTAAGGAACTTGCCCAGGGTCACAGAGCTAGTTAGTATCTGACGGAGGATTTGAATTCATCTTCCTGATCCAGTCCTGACATTCTTTCCATTGTACCATCTAACTGCCTTCAGAGTTAGGAAAACCTGTGTTCAAGTTCAAGTTCAAGACATATTGACTGTATAACCTTGGGCAAGTTATTGACTTAACATATCAGTACTCCACTCAGATCTCTAAAACTAAGATGTGGAGAAGGTACCAACCCAGAGTGGCAGGGGGAGTTTCCTCACATGGGAGTTCCCTATGCCAATGGAATCTGTGTCCAGTCCTTTCCCTGCATTTCGTCCATACTTTCACATGGATGTGTTGTCTCTCCCAACAACGTGTAAGCTTCCCCAAGGCAAGAACTGTTTCATATGTTTCTTTGCATCCCTATCAGCGAGCACACAAGCTGGAACATAATAGATTCTTAATAAGTGCCTGTTGATTGATGGATTGATATTTTTATATGACATGTTGACTGCTTGGGATTGGAATCCTTTTGTTTTGACAAGCGCAGATGTGCCTTCCACATGGGTTCGGAGTTGAAAAATGAACTTGAACTTCTCACGTAAGTATCACAAGAGGGGGAGAGGGGGGGATGTAGTGTGTTGGAGAGGACCAAACAATACACAAAGGCTTAAATGAGCCTCCTGGGCCTGGTATGCTGAGCACTAGAACAGAGCAGGGGCTTCATGCATTACCGAGCTAATGATGGGTTAATCTTAAGAACGCAATCGAAGCACAAACAAAGAGGAAATGGATAGCATAAGATTTCCTGAAATGAGGCAAGAGAGGATTAAAATGAAATATGAAGAGGAGATGGGGGTGAAATGTGGTTAGGGTTTGATGAACTCAAGGCTTGTGATGGTTTTTTTTTTTGACCCCTGAACCTGCTAGAATCTGTAGTCTGAATCCCTGTTTGAACCTGGAAGAGAGAGCTAAGAGAAATGAATGGGAGGTCACAGGGTTAAAGGATCATAGGATCATAAACTTAGGGCCTCAGAGGCCATCTAATCCAATCCTTTAATTTTACAGATGAAGAAACTGAGGCCCAGGAAGGTAAAGGCACTTGTCTAAGATCTCTCATGTAATAAGAATCAGAAGCAAATCCAAAGAAGCAAGTTCTTTGACCCTTGAGGCAATGGCACTGCTGAGAAGCAGATAATAGACTCAACAATACAGGAAAATGTCCTAGGAATGAAGTCTGTCCAAAAACAGAATGGGTCATCTTAGGAGGTAGTAAGTTCTCTATTGCTGGAGGTCATTCATGGGAGACTGAACGAGTGTTTGTTAGGGATGGTGTGGGTAGGGGGAAGTGGAGAAGACGTTCCTGTTAGGGTGTGTATTTATTCGCCAAAATGGTTTCTGAGGACACTTTCAATTTAGAAATTCTGGGATTCTAGGTATGCTACCACAGTGCTGAGAGGGAACAAACATTTCTCTATAGAGGAGAGAACTTGAAGGAATATAGCTGCTTAATTAAAGAGGGCATTTCCCTGAAGAAAGCTGCTGTTTCCTGAGAATGCCATCGCTGTGTGCAAGTGAAGGTGACTGGTATATCCTTAGATGTTCAGCTGAGTCATGTCATTTTACAAGCTGAACTGAAATGGCCAGTGACAAGTCTAGGTTGCTTACTGTTGGGAGTGGGAGGATGGCGACAAGAAGGGGGAACAAAATAAAACACAATAAAATTAAAAAAAAAACAGTAACAGAATGAAGCGGCAAGAGCCCCTGCTGTTTAATCTAAGTACCCAAATAGAATAGATGATTGGAAGGATTCTTCTTGGCATCCTATTTTGTTACATGCCTAGGTTTGTTTACTAAAATAAAGGTTCTTTTTTTAAATGACCAGCAATTCAATTCGAATCACAACATACTTACTCTTACAACCAACAAAAAACATCATATTTCTGTACTGAAGTGCCAACTGAAAGGGTAATTATCAGCTACACACATGCTGATTCTTATCACATCAAGCACAGTTAGATTTCAACAGTTTCTGTCCAGCTTGGGCTTTCTCTTGTTGTGTGTCATAGAAGAGACACAGGGGTAGGTAGCTCTGGCCTTTGAATAGCTTTCTGATTCAGAGTTGTCAGAAAGCCAGTGTCTTCATCTGGAAAACACCTGGCCTGGCCACTGCAGATTGATCTCAGCCCAATGCTACCAATTCAAACCAGTTAATTATAAGGCCATGTGCAGTAGAGTACATAGTGTTGGATCTGGAATTGGAAAAACCTGGGTTCAAATTCAGCTTCAGCAGCTTAATAGGTAAGTGATCACACACAAAACACTAAACCCCTTAGAACCCCAGCTTCTACATCTGTAAAATAGAGATAATGATACAGTTATTCCTTCCACATCAAGGGGATGAGGGACATGGCAACCCTACAATCTGGAAAATCTGAGTAAACTTTTTTGGCCCTCCATTTGTACCAGAGAAGAAGTCTGATTTTTTTCTTTTGCTTTTATGGGGTGTTTACTGTATCTTATTGTAAAATTTGGATTTAAGTATTTGGTCATAGGCTCTGTGTCCTCTACACCTTCTGCAAAACTCCCCCAAAATTCCCATTTCATTTCTTCTACTCACCAGAGATATATTGAAACCCCAATGGGGAAAGTCAAGATGTAGAAAGGATAACTATATTTGCACAACTTATTTCTCAGGGTCATTTTGACGTAAATCTTTTGTAAAACTTAAAGTTACATAAATGAGAGTTATCATCAAAATGAATTCATTAAGTGGTTTCTATGCTAAATTCTAGAGACATGAAGATGAAAGCAAATAGAAGGCAAATTCTTTGAAGGTAAGAACTTTTTTTTGATTCTGTTGTAAAGATGAGGATTTCTATTCCCCACCACCCCCCAATTAATATAATCACAGAAGGAAAGAGACATCTTTATTGAATCAATTAGTCAAAAGTAAACTAGGTGTGAATAAGTTCTTAACCAATCTGAAAGGATCATAGGAACTTTGGGCCATTGGATGAGAGCAAACGATGCTGCACATAAAATATCTTATGTTTGATTGAAAGAACTAAAAACATCTCTGGGCCTAAGTATAACAACACAAGCCAAGGTTCAGGTGATTTGCCTGCCCTAACCCCAATCAATACCTTCTGAAGAGTCTTTCTGAGACTAAAGATAAACACATCTCACATTCCAGTTCCATATGCAGGCCAGTTGAGTGGTGTTGAATCTGTAATGAAGGACTCCTGAGAGGGAATGAGAGGAGGTGCAGAAAATTTCTTTCTCCCTTTCTCTCTCTTTCTCTCTCTCTCTCTCTCTCTCTCTCTCTCTCTCTCTCTATGTCTCTGTCTGTCTGTCTTTGTCTCTGGTTTGTCTCTCTGTCTCTCCCTATTTCTGTTTCTCTGTCTCTCCCTATCTGTGTGTGTGTGTGTGTGTCTGTCTGTCTGTCTGTCTGTCTGTCTTTCTCTGTCTCTGGTTTGTCTCTCTGTATCTCTCTCCCCCATCTCTGTTTCCCTCTGTGTCTCTGTCTGTCTGTTTCTCTGTCTCTCTGTCCCTATCTCTCTCTGTGTCTCTGTCTCTCTTCCTCTCTCTCTCTGTTTGTCTGTCTGTCTCTCCCTATCTCTATCTCTATTTCTTCCTCTAGTTTGTCTCTGTTTCTCCCTCTCTCTCCCTGTCTTTCTTTCCCTATCTCTGTCTCTGTCTCTCTCTGTGTCTCTGTCTGTCTCTCTATCCCTGTCTCTCTCCATGTCTCTGTCTCTGTCTCTGCCTCTCTCTGTCTCCATCTCTCTCTATCTCTGTCTCTTTCTCTTCCCCTTCTCTCTCTCTCTCTCCCTCTCCCCTTAACTCTCCCCCCACCTCTCCCACCACTTACATACACCAGGTAATATCCTTGTGAACTTTGAGAGGTCTGGAGTTTCAGTAGCAGTGTTTCCAGAGCAACAATAGCTGGTGGCAGGGCAGTAACCACATCAAGTGATGATATATATACACACCCCAGACAAACTAGACAGACACACGGAGAAATGGCAGCTTCAGGGTCTACAAAGACTCTGACCTAAGAGCCCAGCTGAGTTATACCTAAGGTTGACATTATGAGAACTCCACAAAGGAAAGAAAAGACTTCTGGTAGCCAAAAGTTGAGACTTTACCCTTTGGCTATGCTGCTAAGTTATAAGCCCTTTCTCCTCAGGGATCTTGTGTTTTTTACGGGAGAGTAACACTCCCAATTGGGGCAGCTCCATGGCCCAGTGGATAGAGTGCCAGGCCTGGAGTCAGGAGGACCTGAGTTTGAATCTAGCCTCAGACACTTACTAGCTCTGTGACCCTGGGCAAGTCACTTAACACTTTTTTTGCCTCAGTTTCCTCATCTATAAAATGAACTGGAGAAAGAAGTGGCAAACCACTCCAGTATCTTTGCCAAGAAAACCCCAAGTGGGGTTATGAAGAGTCAGATACAACTGAACAACAACACCACACTCCCATCTCTGTAAGAACTTTTCTTGGCATGCCTACTTAATAAATACTCCTTTCTAAAAAGCTCATTAAATCTGAATGATTAATGGAGAGCACACTGTTCATGAATGACAGTACTAGTAACCCCAGCAACCTGCAGGGTTACCCCTAGAACTCTGAGTAGTGGTAGTCAGTTGCCCTTTGGGGAGGACCCAACCTGTTACTTCCAGTGGGACTTGAGGAAGTAGCCCTAGAGGCAGTGCTACCTTCCCATTAGATTACAAATCATAGATTTAGAGCTAGGAGGGACCAAAGAAGTCGTCTTGTCCAAATTTTGCATTTTATAGATGAATAAACATTGCACCAAAGAGCAAAGTAAATGTATTCAAAATTACAGAAGCATTGACATACTCAAGATATGAACCCAAATCTTCAGACTACAAAACCAGAACTCTTTCTATGGTATGTTGAACCCCCTATTACTTAGCACAAAGCTTTACACAAATTTCATTGCTCTTTGCTGTTCAGCTGTTTCAGTTATATGTCACTCTTTGCGATCCTCTTTGGGCTTTTCTTGGAAGAGATACTAGAGTGGTTTGCCATTTCCTTCTCTAGCTCACTTTACAGATGAGGAAACCAAGGCAAAGAGGTTTAAGTGACTTTCTCTCCCCTGAACTTCTCTTTTTGAGTTACCAGATTTGAGGTCAGATTTGTACTCAGGTATTCCTGACTCCAGGCCTGGGGCTCTATCCACGCGACTGCCCTTACACAAATTAGGTACGTATTAAATGTTTGTTAAATTGATAATGGATCTAGAGCTGGAAAGTACCTTAAAGTCCATTAAATCCAACTTCCATTTGGGGAAACTGAGGAACAGGGAAGTTAGATGATTTGCCCAGAGTCACACAGCTAGTAATTCTCTGAGGCAAGTTTTGAACACAGTTCCTCTTGACTCCAAGTCTAATACCCTAAGAGATATTGTCTGTCTTAATTGAATTAAATTAAAACTTCTTAATTTTCACCAACATGTGATAGTCACTGGTTCAGATTAGCGATGCTTCACATTTATTACAGTACAGGTGAAATGAGGACACGGGTCTTTGCTGCAGTAGAAGAAATGCCAGAGGCTGTTGCCAGCTTTACTCCTATTTTTCCCTTGTAGGACCCTCTTGAGGCTTATCTGAACCTCAAGGTGATTTTCACCTAGTTACTGACTAGGCATGGGTTGGGTGAGGGAGGATTGTAGGACGTGGAGATTGAAGAGGTTGGAAAGGTTATTGGAGAGGAGCGTAAAAAGTCAAAAAGACTTTGCAGAAGACACTGACCAGGCATCCCCACTATACCCTGAGGCAGAGAAGACGTTGATGCAATTCATTTACCCTAACACATCTGGGAGTGAAAGTTAGGATCAGAATTGCTTTTCAGGAAGGCAATTATAAAAATCTCAACTGCAGCCCAAGGGGGCGGAGCCAAGATGGCGGCTGGAAAGCAGGAGCTTGCTTAAGTAACCCCCCCTCCCAGTCCCTCCAAACACCTATAAAAAATGTTTATGAACAAATTCTAGAACTGCAAAACCCACGAAATAGCAGAGGGAAGCCGGGCTCCAGCCCAGGACAGCCTGGATGGTCGCTGGGTAAGGGGTAAGGTCTATCGCACTGTGCTGGAAGAGGAGTGGAGCAGAGCCCATCGTGGGCCACACCAGGACCAATCAGACCATGAGCAGGCGGAAAAGGCTTAGTGCCCTGAATCAGTGAGCTGTGGCAGTTGCCAGACTTCTCAACCCACAAACGCCAAAGACAACAGAGAAGGTTAGTGGGAAAAGCTGGGACAGAGTGAAAGGAGTTCGCAATCAGCCATCACCTCGGGGGAGGCAAACGTGGTGTAGTTCTGAGGCTGCTTCCAGAGCTAAAGCTGCAGTTGCTTCCAGCCCCAGGCCCACCTGGTAGGAGGAATTAAGCAGCAGATTAGAGCAGGAGTGCAAAGCCTACTTTGCCCTGCCTGGATCTGGGCCACAATCCTGGTTGGTGGTTCTTGGGGGAGAAGGAGCACTGGCTTGGCAGAGATTGCTGTGTAGAAGTGGCTCCGAAAACAGCAGCACATCCCCTCAAGCTTGGGACAAAGTACTCTCTACTCTACAAGCAGTCATACCCTGATGAAAAACTCAAGGGTCAAGTAGTTGGCTGGGAACATGGCCAGGCAGTGAAAACGGTCTCAGATTGAGATTCAGAATCAGACTCAGACTTTGGAATCTTTCTGTGGTGACAAAGAAGACCAAAACATACAGCTGGAAGAAGTCAACAAAGTCAAAGAGCCTACATCAAAAACCTCCAAGAAAAACATGAATTGGTTTCAGGCCATAGAAGAGCTCAAAAAGGATTTGGAAAAGCAAGTAAGAGAAGAAGAGGAAAATTTGGAAGAGAAATGAGAGTGATGCAGGAAAACCATGAAAAACAAGTCAATGACTTGCTAAAGGAGACCCAAAAAAATAACACCTTAAAAAATAGACTAACTCAAATGGCAAAAGAGCTCCAAAAAGCCAATGAGGAGAAGAATGCCTTGAAAGGCAGAATTAGCCAAATGGAAAAGGAGGTCCAGGAGACCACTGAAGAAAATATTACCTTAAAAATTAGACTGGAGCAAGTGGAAGCTACTGACTTTATGAGAAGTCAAGATATTATAAAACAGAACCAAAAGAATGAAAAAAATGGAAGACAATGTGAAATATCTCATTGGAAAAACTATCGAGCTAGAAAATAGATCCAGGAGAGATAATTTAAAAATTGTTGGACTACCTGAAAGCCATGATCAAAAAAAGATCCTAGATATCATCTTTCAAGAAATTATCAAGGAAAACTGCCCTGATATTCTAGAGCCAGAGGGTAAAATAGAAATTGAAAGAATCCACACATTGCCTCCTGAAAAAGATCCCAAAAAGAAGACTCCTAGGAATATTGTTGTCAAATTCCAGAGCTCCCAGATCAAGGGCCAGAAAGATGCAATTTGAGTATTGTGGAAACACAATCGGGATAAGACAAGATCTAGCAGCTTCTACATTAAGGGATCGAAGCGCTTGCAATATGATATTCCAGAGGTCAAAGGAGCTAGGATTAAAACCAAGAATCACCTACCAAGCAAAACTGAGCATCATGCTCCAAGGCAAAATATGGATTTTCAATAAAATAGAGGACTTCCAAACTTTGTCAATGAAAAGACCAGAGCTGAATAGAAAAATTTGGCTTTCAAACACAAGAATCAAGAGAAGCATGAAAAGGTAAACAAGAAATGGAAATCATAAGGGACTTACTAAAGTTGAACTGTTTTGTTTATATTCCTACTTTCAAAGATGATGTGTATGATTCATGAGACCTCAGTATTAGGGTAGCTGAAGGAAATATATGTGTATATATATTGAGTACACATGTGTGTGTACATATATGTATATATACATATATACACATATATGTGTGTATATATATACATATATATATATATAGGCAGAGGGCACAGGGTGAGTTGAATATGAAGGGATGATATCTAAAAAAATAAAATCAAATTAAGGGATGAGAGAGGAATATATTGAGAGAGTGAAAAAGGGAGAGATAGAATGGGGTAATTACCTCACATAAAAGTGGCAAATAAAAGTAGTTCTGTAGGAAGGGAAGAGGGGGTAGGTGACGGGGAATGAGTGAATCTTGCTGTCATCGGATTTGACTTGAGGAGGGAATAACATACACACTGAATTGGGTATCTTACCCCACAGGAAAGAAGGAGGAAGAGAATAAAAAAGGGGGGACAATAGAAGGGAGGGCAGATAGGGGGAGGAGGCAATCAAAAGCAAACACTTTCAAAAAGGGACAGGGTCAAGGGAGAAAATTGAATAAAGGGGGACTGGATAGGAGAGAGCAAATTATAGTTAGTCTTTCACAACATGAATATTGTGGAAGGGTTTTACATAATGATACATGTGTGACCTATGTTGAATTACTTGCCTTCTTAGGGAGGATGGGTGAGGAGGGAAGAGGGGAGAGAATTTGGAACTCAAAATTTTGAAAGCAGATGTTCAAAAAAAAGTTGTTTTTGTATGCAACTGGGAAATAAGATATACAGGCAATGGGGCATAGAAATTTATCTTGCCCTACAAGAAAGTAAGGAAAAAGGGGATGGTGGCAGAGTCGGGTGACAGAAGGGAGGGCTGACTGGGGAACAGGGCAATCAGAATATATGCCATCTTGGAGTGGGGGGAGGGTAGAAATGGGGAGAAAATTTGTAATTCAACTGCAGCCCACACCTTTTTGTCCAGCCAGATGGGTGGGGAGTAAGCTTGACTAACAATAAAATTCAAAATATATAGACTAGCCCCAAGGTATATTGACCCAGGAAGTCTCCTAAATAAGCAATGACATCCTCCCAAAGAAGGGGCGGCAATAGAAACAGTACACTAGCAATAGCAACAGGACAGCAGAGCTTTGAAACTTCCTCATAGCAGGTTGCGGGGAGTAGCAGTGAGGAAGAAACCCCTGGATCGCACTGAGGGATATTGGGAAAGGAGCAAGCCTGGCACTGTGAGTCCTTCAAATAGCATAAGTCCAGAAGGGAAGAGAGACCTGCTAGAGAGGAAGATTTCTCAACTCTCTGGAAGCCAAAATTCCTTCCCTGCTTGAGAAGGTGGGAGTGGGGGGTCTTTAACTCCAGGGTTGGACAACAAGTAAAGAGCCCTGTATAGGTTCCTGGAGGAAGTGATGCTCACTATAAAGGTAGGGTGTTGGGTTGTTTTGGGAGATTTTTTTTTTACTCCTTAATAATCTTGGGTTTGAGGGTTGCATTTTCTTTTTAGGTTGGGGGTACTTCAACATCAGGATGGCTCTCTAAATCTAGAGTGGTTCTCTAGGTCCCTGGGGCAGCTCTAACTCAATGGAAGAGAAAGTTTTCTTGGCTGTCTATGGGCTCAGGCATGAGTCCTTTTTGTATTTACTGATGTGTGTAACAGATTTGTTTTATTCCATTCCTTGTGAGCTTGGCACTGGCAAAAAAAGATTAAAGACACCTGCACCATTGCTAGAAAAATAAGCCAGATTATCTGTTTCCAGGGGAAATCCTGGATGGAAACATTGACAAAAAATTGTCACTTAGTAAGAAGCTTCCCAAACTGCACCCAGTTCACATGAGCACAGAATTTCAACTTGGAGCCCCAGGTAAAAAAGCAGAGATTTAAAATGATAGCCACATCTGGCAACTGAGAAATAGAAATAGATTTCTAAACTGTTACTGGAAAATATTTTACAGGCAGAATTGTCTAGTGGGTAAAAAGCCAGTTCTAAAGTCAGTAAGCAGTAGGTTTAAGCCCCACTTGTGACAAGTTGTGACCCTGGACAAATTACTTAACCTTTTTCAGCCTGCTTCCTGATCTTCAAAATGGAGATAGTAATAGACCCTATCACACAGGATGGTTGTGAGGATCCAATGAGACAACACATGAAAAGCATTTTGCAAATTCTGAAGAGCTACATTAATGATAGTGGTTATTTTAATTTTATTTAAAAGGCAAAGAAGGGGATAGTAAACATTTTGAATATTTGAATCCTCAACTATATACTTAGAAAGGTATCACGTCATGGTGGCTAGAAAGCCAAGCTTGGAGGTAACAAAATCCTCCTTTCTACACATACTGTCTTTGAGAACCCTCTGCAAATCCTCTAGGTGCCCCAGACAATTCCATGAGGCTATGCAACAGACCTGGTGGCCACCCACATTCATGGAGGGAGTTTCATTATCCAAAGTTCCCTCCACCAGTAAAATAACAGGTCTAGTCCCGAACCATTACTATTCTTTTTCATTTAATTTTATTTTTCTTCAATTAACGAGCATTTTTCTTTTCCCTTCCACCTCTTCCCTGCACCTTATTGGGGGAAAAAGAAAAAGAAAACCCTTGTAACAGAAATACACAGTCAAGCAAGAGAAATTCCCACATTGGCAAGGTCTTAAAATGAATGTCTCATTCTGCATTCTCTACATCAAGAATGGGTAGAATATTTCTTCAACAGTCCTGGGAAATCATAATTGGTCGTTGCAAAGAGATCAAAGAAAGAGAAAAAGGACCCATATTATATATTTACACATATATCTATAACAGCTCTTTTCGTGAAGGCAAAGAACTGGAAACTAAGGGATGGATGATCAGTCAAGGAATGGCTGAACAAATTATGGATATGGATATGTTTGTAATAGAATACCATTATGCTGTAAGAAATGATGAAGGGGATAGCTTCAGAAAAGTCTGGGAAGACTTATATGAACTGATTCAGAGTAAAGGGAGTCGAACCAGGAGAACAAATTATAATGTAACAACAATTTTGTAAAAATGAACTATTTAAGCCTTAGAATCTTTGATCAATGCAATAATCCATCTCCTTCAGAGAGCCTGTCTTCCTGCATGGTCAGCTCTCTGGGACATGCTCCAAATTCTCTGTCAAGGATGAAGTGGCAAATTATTGAGTTAGATCCAGTCCCATTACACTACAATATTCCACTGTCATGATTTCCATTAAAATGAATATGCTGGTTATTAAACCATTTTTGCACTTTATTGAAACAGATGATATTAGGAATAGCTCATTAAGTGTTCAGTCTTCTTTTCATCTTCAAAGCCAGGCAGAGTGGGAGACTGGAAGGAGCACTGGACTTGGGGTTTTGGGATCTTGGTCCAAAACCTGGTTTTACTACTTGCTCCCTCTATGGCCTTAGGTATGCTACTTAATCTCTTTTGACCACAGTCTCCCTATCTGTAAAATGAGGAGCTTGGATTAGATGACCTCCACAATCCCTTTCAGCTCTAAATAAACCTGTAATCCTGCCAAAAGGCCAGGTTGCAGTATTTTCATGGTCTGAAAATGAGTACACTCTTAGAAAAACACAATTCTTTGTTTTCAAGAAAGGAAAATTTTTTAGGGGAAAAATGTGGTGGCTTCTTGAATGTTAAGTAGCTTTTCTAAAACTATTTTAATGAAGAACTGAGAGGGAATCTTCAGAGGAAAATGGGGAGGGGGACTGGAAACATTCCTCTTCAAAATGTTAGATACATAAGCTTATAAGCTAAGTGGAAAACCAGCCACAAGCAAGACCTATTTGGGACTTTTACCAAACTCCCCACTTAAAAAAATTCCAAGGAATTGTGTTGAACTTTAGTTGGCCCTTAGGTTGATGAATCATTGCTACAGCAACCCCCAGATTAATGCATCTGAAATACAACAGGTTCTTCAGCTCTCCATACAAATACCAAGCAGTGCCCATATTCATTATCAGTTTCTCACATTAAATTATCACCCTGGAGATCACCATTGCAACAAAACCTTCCTTCTTTATTAGTGCCCTGACTTAGATTACTGTAACTCCCTTCACTTAGGCCATGAGTCTTCCTCATAATTAACCTTTCTTTTCATAACTTAATGGATCTCATAAGTAAGCAGAATCTTAGACATGCAGCCAAGCCAGCAATTCATCCCTAGGGCTTCCTTTCATGGATGTACCAAAGCATTTTTTAAAGGACTCTTGAAAAACAAACAAGCAAACCTTTTTTAATGATACAATAGCAGGTAGTGAGTTGCTTGGACTACTGATGGGAAAATGCCTTTATTATTTTGTTGATGGTCCCATTAGACCTGAGTTTGATTTTTTTCTTTTTAAGTAAAAGTCAAGTTCATCTTCGTTCAAGTGAATTCTGTAGATTGCAAACAGTCCTTTTTCTGCATCCCCAGGGGGAATCTGGCCTTGAGTTACTTGAAGTTGACCTATCAGCAAACAGCTCCCTCCTTGAAGATGCTGGCATTTCCTGAATGTCCTCAAACTTACCTTATTTTGTTCTTCCTAGCATGACTTTTTAAAGTATAAAGCGCTATATTTCCCTAAGTCCCTGATGTGAAAGACGAGTCTTTGAGCAAACCATAAACAGAAATGAGGAAGAAAGGGAAAGAGAGTGGTCTCATTTGAGCCATCTTAGTGACAGTGAATAAAACAGAGATCTCCTCCAAAGTCATGGGTGAACCAGTCATGGGTGAACCTACTGTACCTACCTGGACATTTCTGGAAGTTTTTCTTTTCTAGTTGGGGACTACTCATAGCCTTGTTCTCATGCTTTCCACGTGGTTTCTTTCCTCTACTCTTTCATACATCAGTGGCTTTCACTCAGTCCTTCCTTTCATCCCATGCTGTCCACCATCTTGGCCTCTAAATCTGCTGACTAAGTCAGCACTATTAAATCTTGTTCTTCCATGGATTGAATGATAATACATGGGAGAAGTAGGAAGCTAGAGCATGGGAAAAGTACCATGTGGGTGGACATGAAGAATGATTGGGATGGGTGTTAGATGCAAACAGAGAAATCCTTTCATTACAAGTAACACAGTGCTGTAGAAAACATGTTAATGTGACAGATTCGAGTTTTAAAATTGGGTTTGGGTAAAATCCCTTGGGTGCCATACTTCCACCTATACTTTCTGGAATAGGGGTGGGGTGGAAAGAGTAGCAAGCTCCTATTCATGTAGATACTTCTTTAACATAGAGCTAAAACCTTAGCATCCTACTGCTAAGAGGTGATGTGCCTAACTTTGGCTGTTCTCTTTCTGGATAGGGACCAAAAAGAAGTTGGGAGGAGCTCATCATTGAAAAGGGGAAGCCATGCAAGAATGATTTAATCAGAGTGTCTTCAACTCTAGATCCCATGTTATCTTCCTATATCCATGACCCTACACAATGGGGTATGCCCTGCCTTGAGTACCCTCGGTTGAGGTCATGGGTACTGATAATAAAGCTGTACTCACTGTAATACCCCTACTTTCTCCAGACCTTTCCTTCCAATTCATTTCAATTCAATTCAATTCATAGGATCATAGTCAAGGAACTAGAAGGGACTTTTGATTATCTAGTTTAACCATATCATTTTTTTTTCAGACGAGGAACTGAGATCCGGAGAGTTTAAGTGACTTGCCCATGTTTTACAGTTTTAAGTGAAAGATCTAGGATTTCAATTCAACAAATATTTATTAAATGCCTATTATATTTGGAGCACTACATGTCAAGGGACTTACATTCTACCTCTTTTCTATGTATGGAACCTGATGAAACCAACAAGGCCTTGAAATCTGGTTGTGAAATACACATATACACATACATGCATATAGAGTACATCATTATCACTTAGTTAAAACAGTGATAAGAAATCCCCAGATTAATCAGCTTTTAAGATATATAGGTCAGCAGCAGTTAAAAAGATGCAAATTAAAGCAATTCTGACACTCTACTTCATACCCATCAGATTAGCAAAGGATAACAACAACAAAAAGACAGATGTTGGAAGGGCTGTTGAAACAGAGGCTCATTAACGCACCTTTGGGGGACCATGCTAACTGGGTACTATGCCATCCTGTTTGTGAATGGGTATAATCATTCTGGAAAGCAACTGGAATTATACACAAAAAGTCACTAAACAGTAACCTAGAACAAAGTTAACAAACAGAGGCCGGGACTGTGATGAAATACTATTGTCCTGTAGGAAATGAGGAAATAAATGATTTAGAAAAGACAGGGAAGACTTATGTGAACTGATGCACAGTGAAAAGAGCAGAGAAAAGAACAATTTATACTGTAACATCAATATTATAAAAATGAACAACTTTAAAGACTTTCATAAAGTGATAATGAATGAAACAAGTAGAACCAAGAGAACAACATATATAATAATGACAACACCATGAAGATAGCTTTGAAAGCTGTAAGAGCTATGGTGAATACAACGATGATCCATGATTCGAAAGGACAAATAATGGAGCCTGCTACTCACCTCCTGACAGAAAGGAGATGGATTCAGCATGCAGAATGAGACATATATTTTTTGAAGAAGACCAAAGGGGGAAATTTGTTTTGCTTGACTATCCATATTTGTTACAAATAATTTTTTTTTCTTTTTTCTTTTCTCAATGAGGGGTGGAAATGGGAGGGAGAGAAAATAGATTTTTGTTAATTAAAAGAATAAAATTTTAATAAAGACATATAAGTAGTCTTCATGGAGGGTTGACTCCCCAAGGGGCATCTTACACAGAGGGAGTAGGGGCAGAAAGAGAAAAGGGGCTAGTTTACCAAATCAAAATTAAGAAACACTTTTTACAAGGAAGTTCTCCCACTTGGAGCAGCCCCCAAACCCACAAGTTGGTCAACAAAGCAATCACAGGATGGCAGCTTATAGAGATTTTCCTAATGCTTCGAAACATCTATGGAAATTACTCTGGAAGAGTGACTTCATGAGCTTTAAATGTGTTTGTAAAAGGATCAATTCCAGCCCCTACCCACCCACCTCCATGCTGTTAAAGAGCATTCATTAAAATGCAATAACAACATGTTTATACAATTGTTTGCTCCTCGGACTCTTTAGGGAGCATTGCCAACTCTTTATTGGGAATTTAAACGTGCATAGCAAGCAGAGAAAGAAGGACGAATACATCATCTCCTAGAACAAAGGTAACAAATAGAAGCTGGGAATGTGTTTCTGGTAGGATAAACACATATAAAACCTTCACTGACCCTTAGAATGCATGGAACACTCAACAGGCTGTTTATGCAAAGGGAAGTCGCTTTGAAGAATTTCAGAGAAAACCAGTAGATCTGTTTGTCAAGTCACAAATCTGAAAGGCACAGATCAAGAACATCAAAAAATATTTATCTGAGCTTCTCAAAGTGTTGGTGAAATCACTAATCTGCCAGACAGAGACATTTCCCATAGATGTGAGGGCTGTGGGTTTTTATCTGTTTCAGGGTGGTGGGTGCCATCTGATCCATTGAGTGGTTCTTCCTGTATACCAGGCAAGTACTGAAGGAATACAAACACATACCAAAGAGCAAGGAAAGAGGACTTATCCTTTATGATTTTTTTTGGTGGGGGAAAAAACAATGGAACATATCTATAATTACTTCCTGAGCACTTATAATCAATCACCACTTGAACTGAAAGCTCGTAGATGAAGCTCCCACTCCACACTTTTTTAAGTGGAAACATTAAATCTGGGGAAGCATAAAGAGAGCCAGGTAGTGCTCAGCAGAGAGCACGATTTCAATTAATTTTTTTTTCCTTTTTTGAAAGTCACTTGGCCACTGACATTTTTTTTTCAAAAAACTTTAAGAGTTTGTAGGTTTCTTTTTCTTTCTTTGGCAGACTTGAAAATTAGATTAGCAGGTCCTTGACTTGTAGTGTTGGGCTTCTTTTTACTACTGGTCCCTTCATTATCAAGCCTCCTGTATTTGAAAGAAAAGGAAGAACTGGAAGAGATCCCAGATTTTACTTACATAACACTTTTTTTCTGAGAGGCTTCAAAGAATGACCTTCCAAGGATAGTTTATATGATGCCCCTCTAAAAGCCTGGGGAATAAATGTCAGTTATCTACATGCTATAACTGGGGAAAATGAAGAACTGTCTAAGATAATATGCAACATGGCAGATAAGTATAGGACTGCAGGGCTTGGATGTATTAGATGACTCAGTGGCACCTGGAACCTCAAAATTAGAATTGTAGATGAGGATGGTCTTTAGAACTGAGACTTCTTTTTCTCACTTGTCTGTGCTGGCCCACCACAATCTTCACTCAAATTAGCAAATCAGGGGTTCCCAAGTAGGGATGACCACACTGCTGTTACTCACTTTCAGGATCTCTAGGGTCCTACCCTAGTGGGTAGAATATACTTCTACTATTTATAACTGGAACTTCTGGTCACTCATCATTATTTTAACCATTTCACAAATCATTCAGGATGATACCATTACCTGTCAACCAGGAGCATTTTAAAACAAAGCAAAGCAAGAATCATTAAAATATAACATTATACCCATAAGCCTAGGATATAATCTCCCTCCAATGGACCCAGTGTCCATGTGGGAGAGTGAATACAAACTAACAAAACTGTGGTAGGGAGATACACAAGTAGTGAACACATGCCCATGGCAAATCACAACTCAGGACTTCAGGCTTTGGTGTCCACTGTTCCTTCAGGAACATCATGGGCGACAGTTAACTAAAGGGCATAGCTGGTCCTCTCTGTCCTCTTGTTTCAGCCTTGGATCACTCCCGTCATTCTTTGCTTTCGCTCCTATGCCCATGTGGCTGAATGAAAATGGAGAAAATCACACAACCATTCTGAACTGGGTCCACTACAACTGTACGTTCTACAACCTCAACTGGGCCCTCACTGCTGCAAGGCAATCCTACTATACCTGCCCTATTCTCACTATCCCACTTTCCAGAGCAGCTCTTTCAAATCTTTTCATCTCTCCTCGAACCCCCCACTCTCTCAGCTTAGAACTTTGCCTCATATTTTACAGAACCAATTGATGTTATTCACTATGAAATCCCTCTCATGCCTTCTTCATCTCTCATCACTCAGATGATTTCTTCTACTATCTCCTCTTTCACCTCTGTCTCCAGTGATGAAATGGCCTTACCCTTTACCAAAGCTAACTCTTCCACTTGTTCAAGCAATCCTATTCCATCTTTTCCCACTTTTCCCACTTATTTTCAATTTTTCCCTGTCTGCTGGCTTATTCCCTATTACCTAAAAATATGCCCATGCCTCCCCTCACCTGAAAAAAAGCCCTCTCACTTGATCCATCCATCCCAGCTATCATCCAATATCTCTTTTGCCCTTTGTAGCTAAAGTCTTCCAAAAGGCTGTCTACAACAGGTGCCTCCATTTTCTCTCCTCTCATCCTCTTTTTAACCCCTTACAATCTGACTTCTGACCTCATCCTTCCACTAAAACTGCTCTCTCCAAAGTTACTAATGACTTCTTGGTTTCCAAATCCATCAGCCTTTTCTCACTTCTTTTTCTCCTTGATCTCCCTGCATGTAGCCTTTGATGCTGTCAATCACACTCTCTTCCTTGATGCTCTTCTTCCTAGGTTTTCAAGATATCTCTCTCTTCTGGTTTTCCTCCTACCTATCTGACTGTTCCTCCTCTGTCTCCTTTGTTATATCCTCTTCAAATATTCCTCTGGGTTTTGTCCTGGGCCCTCTTCTCTTCTCCCTCTATAGTACTTCACATGGTGATTTCATCAACTCCCAATGAATTTAATGCCCCCTCTATGCTGATTATCAAATCTATCTGTCCTTCCCCAAACTCTCTGCAAACCCTCCACTCTTGCATGTCCATCACTCTTTCAGATATCTTGAACTGGATGTCCAGTAGACATCTTAAATGCACCATCTCCCAAACAGAATTGACTCCAGGAACAAATACAAAATGCTCTGTTTAGCCTTCAAAGCCCTTCACAACCTAACCCCCTCCTAGCTGTCCAGTCTTCTTGTACCTTACTCTCCTACACATGCTCTTTGATCCAGCAGTCTCCTGGCTAGTCCATGAATAAGATGCTCTATTTCTTGGCTCTGAGCATTTTCTCTGGCTGTCCTCTATGCCCGGAATGCTCTTCCTCCTCTATTCCACCTAGTGACACCCTGCCCCCAGCTTCCTTTAAGTTCTGGCTAAAATCCCATCTTTTACTAGGAGCCTTCCTCAACACTTTTTAAGTCTAGTTCCTTTCCTCTGTTAATTATATCCTATTTACCCTCTATACAGCTTGCTTTGTATACATTTGTTTGCATCTTGTCTCCCCCATTAGACTGTAAGCTCCTTGAGGGTAGGAAATCTATTTTGCCTTGGTATTCCCAATGCTTACCATAGTGTCCAGCACATAGTTGGTGCTCAATAAATGTGTGTTTACTTATTGCTGGGCAGGGTCACTTCCTTATTGGTTTCTACATGCCATTAATATCCTGGACTGCTGGGGTACTATTAAGATCTTTTAGACAAAACAGTTTTCCTAAGCCTTGGATCTTCAGAGCTTTTCTCGGTCAGCTACTTTGCTTGGTCTAATATCTTTCATCCGAAAGCAGTTCTCATAAGCCTGGGATCCACAGAGCTCTCCCAGCAGGCTCCCTCACCTGGGTTCTGAGGGGTTTCCACTTTTCAAGCAGTAGATGGCAGTGCAGAGAAAGGTAAAGGTAGATTTGTTTTTGTCCTATCAGTTCTAACCAGCAGCAACCTCCTTCCAGGTAGCAGTGACTGAGCTGAGATTTTGCTGTCACTCAGCTCTGAGGTTACTTCTTGGACCCAGTTCTGAGGACTCTGAGGTCCGATCTTCAACAACACTGCTGTTCTAAAGGCAAGATCTCTCATAGGCTCATCTCTATCTTTTTTTTTAAATAAATTTTAATTGGTATCTTTGGTTTTTATATCACCTAAATTCCTCCTTGTATTCTTCCTCTTCCTTCTCCCAGAGAGGCATCCCAAATAATAAAGAACATTTTTAAACAAAAAGAGGAAGAAGAGGAAAAAAATAAAACATTCAGGAAAACAAGTCAATTCATCAACCAATTCTGAAAATACATGCAATGTTTCACACCTGTAGAGCACAGTGGGCAGGGCAGGGGGGGAGGTGTCAGGAAAGGAGGTATTTTTTCATATTTCTTCCTAGTATCATTTTTGTTCTTATTAATTTTGGAACATTTTGCTCTGGTGATTATTTTTTCTATTTATATTGTAGTCATTGTATAAATTGTTTTCTTGGCTCTGTTTTTTCACTCAGCATCAGCTCATGTAAATCTTTCTATACTTCTCTATATTCAAGTCAAAGCACATTTATTAAGCACCTCCTGTGTGCACTGTACTAAACATGGGGGATACAAAGAAAGGCAAAAAATAGTCCTTGCCCTCAAGGAGGGAGACAACATGTAAACAACTATATACCAACAAGGCTAAATGGGAGATAATTTCAGAGGGAAGGCACTAAAATTAAGGAGAACGGGGAAATGCTCCTTGTGAAATTTTAGACGAGACTTAAAGGAAGCCAGGAGGTAGAGTTGAAGAGAAAAAGTATGCTAGGAATAGGGAACATCCAAGAGATGAAATTTTTCAAGGATCAGCCAGGTCAGAGTTACTGGACCGAACAGTATGTGGTGGGGAGATACTTATCATCATATTAATAAATTTTAAAAGCCTAATAATATTTTATTACATTCACACACAGTTTATCTATTCCCCTATCAATGGGTATCTACTTTGTTTCCATTTCTTTTCTACTACCAAAAGTGCTGCTATAACTATTTTGACATAAGGGGATTTTCTTCATATCAATGACCACTTTGGCTATATGCCTAGTACTGGAATCTTTGGATCAAAGAGCCCAGACACTATAGTCACATTATTTTCATAATTCCAAATCAACTTCCAAAATGCTTTATTAATTAACAGCTCGACCAACAATGAACTAGTGTACCTATCTTCCCATGACCCCTTTAGCAACATTGACTATTCCCATTTTTTGGTATCTTTGCCAGTTTTCTGGGTAGGGGGTGAAAGCTCTGAGTTATTTCAACTTGCCTTTCTCTTATTATTGAGTTGGAGCATTCTTTCATATGGTTGTTAATTGTTTGCAATTATTCTTTTGAGAACTGTTTGTATCTATTGACTGCTATCTATTCAGGAATGGCCTTTGATCTTACATATTCCTACATCTGTTAGTTATCAATATATCCTGGATACTAAATTCTTATTTGAGAAATTGCCTCTGTCACTTGTGGTTAAGAACACATCTCTTACCAATAGCTGTGAAAGGTATATGATCTGCTTTTCTTCTAATTTTTTAATAGTATGATTTTAAGTCAAGTTACATATCTATTTATTGTGGAATATGGTATAAGATGTTGGTCTAAGCCTAATTTTACGCTGCTTTCCAGGTGTCCCAGTAGATCTTATCAAACTAGGAGTCCTTTCCTAAATGATGTATGTTTTGGGGTTTATCAAACTCCGTTTTTGAGTTCCACTATTTCTGATTCTCTCTTTCTAGAATATTCCATTTGTCTACTACAATTTTTAAACCAATATCAAATGGCTTTGAAAATTACTGCTGTATAATATGGTTTGAGGTCTGGAAATTCTATTCTGCCTTCATTCTTGTTCAGTCATTTTTTAGTCATGTTGTGACCACATTTGGAGTTTTCTTGGCAGAGATACTGGAGTGATCTGCCATTTCCTTCTTTAGCTCTTTTTATAGATGAAGAAAACTGAAGCAAACAGGGTTAAGTGTCTTGCCTAGGACCACATAGCTAGTAAGTGTCTGAGATCAGATTTGAACTCAGGAAGATGAATCTTCCTGACTCCAGGCCTAGCACTCTATCTGTTCCACCACCTAGCTGCCTTTTCCCCCTTCCTTCTTACTTTTTAAAATTGTCTCTCTTGAAATTCTAGTCTTTTTTGTTTTTCCAAATAAATTTTATTGAGTTCTATAAAGTATCTTTTGATAATCTGATTGAGGTGGCATCAAAGTATTCTTTGATAGTCTGATATGAAAACCATAAATTATTTTTTGGTATTATTGTCATTTTTATTGTATTGGCATGGCCAATGAGCATGGAACATTCCTCTAGTTATTTAGGTTCATTTTTTATTTCTTTTTTTATTTCTTTAAGAAGTACTTCGTAACTTTGTTTATACAAGGATTTTTTGTGCTTTTCTACAATAATCCCCAACTATTTTATTCATTTTATAGTTATTTCAAATGTGATAAGCTTTGAACCTTTCTTCTAATTTCATTATTTCTGTCAATGGAACCCAAATTTACCCAGTCTCCCCTTCCCAAAACTCTGGTATTATTTCTAACTCTTCTATAACTTATCTTACATTTACAAAATCTGTTGATTCTGCCTCGGTAACATCTTGCACATTCGTCCTTCTCCTTTTAGTCCCATCGCAACCACTTAAGCACAGACCTCTCATCCACCTCCTAGAGTCAGTCAGTCAGTCAATAAGTTTTTATTAAGCACGTATGTACTGGACTCTGTGCTAGGCACTAGAAATACAAAAAAAGGCAAAAACACTGGACTATGGGATGGGATTTTATACATATAAAATAATGTACAATAACACATATCTATAATATATAATAAATAATACATTACATAGCCTATACAGTATACTATCATATTATATATAATACCTACATAATATACAATAATATTTAACATAGTAATATATTAAATCTTATTTGATCCTTAGAATAACCTTGTGAGGTAGGTGTATATTACTACTCTCCCCATTTTTGCAGATAAAGAAACTATATCGAGATAGAGATATGTATACATCACCATATTTGTATCTATCTATAACATTTTATCTAGTCCTCACAATACAACCTCTCTCTATTTCTCCTTCTTTCTCTCTTCCCTCAATATACGTAGAGATACATATGTGTATATGTTTGTGTATATATACATACATGTATACACATACCTATGTGTGTGTATTTGTGTATATAGATGCAGATGTGGATAGATGGGTAGATGCAGAATTTTAATTCCCAATGAATTACTTAAAATTCAGGGGGCATGAGTGAGAACTACATCCCACAAAATGGGGAGTGCAGATTACACACACATGTACATATGTACAAAGAGAGGGAGCACTTTGAAAACCTTAAAGGGTTATATAAATACTAGCTCTCATTAGTATAATCTATTAATTATCTAACTAACATCTGTTCCAGGTCCCACTGACCAGACCCTTGACGTCATGATGCAGGTATATTGTACCTTGATATGTCCCAGGCAGAGTTTTCCTATCTAAGTATCCACTGTGCTATTTTCAGTAGCCACATATAGGCTGGCAGCTCTGACCCACGGATACCCAGGGAAGTAAGAGAGAGAGAGAAGGAGAGGGAGATGAAGGTCCCATATCTAATGAGCAAAGAAATTTCCGGCTGACACACTGTCTCTGTCTCTTCCTACTCCCTATTTTGTGGGATGTGGTTTTCACTCCCACCCCACCCCCACATTTTAAATACCCTATTGGGAATAAAAATTCAGCGTCTGGCCCATCACATTTCAAGCTTGAGAAAATTCTTTCAGCTGTCCCCACCTCACCATCAATTGCAGTCCTAGGAGTGCACATATCCAAGTGAAAACCAAAGAATGTGAAAGAAAATTCTCTCTAGGTGTGTTTGAAACATGAAGTGTGTGTGCGTGTATGTGTGTGTGTGTATTATTCCCCATTAGCAAATTCAGGGCA
Organism: Trichosurus vulpecula; assembly: GCF_011100635.1. Classification (NCBI taxonomy): domain Eukaryota; kingdom Metazoa; phylum Chordata; class Mammalia; order Diprotodontia; family Phalangeridae; genus Trichosurus; species Trichosurus vulpecula. The sequence goes on from NC_050573.1 coordinate 150,224,515, forward strand.
GAGAATGTGTTGTTTGTTCATTTTTGACTCCCTACTTTGCTTTTGATGGTTACCTGAAATGACAGAGTAAGTCGCTTAATAGATGTTTGTTGAATTGAATTGTGTAACCAAGACAAATAGAACATGGTCCCTCACCTCACAGCACTTCTTGTCTAGCAAGAGGGACCCTTTAGGTATTCATTCTGTCCTTCCCTGGTGTCCCAGGAGGCTGACTAGATTGCACAACATTGATGATCGAAAGCACATTCATAGCCCTTAGCCATGGAGACCCAGAAGGGAGACAGGCTAAACATGTTAATCATTCTGTGGAATTCTGTGGAAACCAGTGTTAAGAAAGGAGTATAGCTCCTTAAATCTAACAGACTATTTATTTCCATGTAAGCTGTTGTGATTTCTTTGGGTACATCTCTGAGATCAGAGGCCTGAAGTTATACCTATCAATATATAATAGTGTGCAAATAATTCAGAACAAGCAGTTTTGATATGGTTTCATTTTGTGGCAGCAACAGTCATGCATGTGTGTTTCTATTGACACTAGGCTGATTCAAGATATCTGATCTCAATCAGATGAAACCAGATTAAACTGGTTAGTTTTGTGCCAGATGAGGGCTGAATTTTGAGCCATACACACATATTGTCTCTCTCTCTCTTTCTCTCTCTCTCTCTCTCTCTCTCTCTCTCTCTCTCTCTCTCTCTCTCTCTCTCTCCTATTTTTAATTCTATGGTTTTATTATTCCAAGGAAACATATAAAAGTCATAGCTACTAATATGCACACTTTGATGACTGTTAGAGATATTTGTGGCAGCTGGTAGTGGGGAAAGTTGAGCATTTGAAGGATCATTCCAACCCTCAGTGAAATAGGATCCACTATACTAAAGCACAAAGGAAAATTCAGTTAAAAACAAAAGAAAAGATTCCAAGAACTGTCAACCAACACTGCAGATCAGCCCAATTAATCCTGAGAGAATAAGCAAAGACCTTCACAAAGACATAGCAGCTGGAGTAGTTGTAATTGATTGTTCTACAGTGTGGTATAGGCTATTTGAAGTTGAAAGGAAGGAAGGGAGGAAAGAAGGGAAGAAGGAAGTGAGGAAGGGAAGGAGGAAGGGAGGGAGGGAGGGAGGAAGGAAGGAAGGAAGAAGGAAGGAAATAAGCTTGTTTATTTCTGGCACTGTGCTACAAATATTGCATTTAATCCTTACGACAATCCTGAGAGGTAAGTGCCATTATTATCCCATTTCACATTTGAGGAAAGTAAGGCAAATAGAGGTTAAATGATTTATCTAAGGTTTCATGGCTAGTTGTATCTGAGGTAAGATTAGAACTCAGGTCATCTTCACTCCAGGCCTAGTACTCTATTCAATGCACCACATAGCTGCAGTTGTTTCTAATTTAAACAGCTGCTAACTATTGCTGTAAAGAATAAACACTTGTAAGGGCAAGACAATACAAAGACTGGAGTACTAAAGATTGTAAAAGGGTAGTTTTTATTGATAAAACTCACTTTTTCAATCAATATTATATCAAAACCATTGTCAGAAGAAATCCAGATCAGCCTGCAAGATATAGGCATCTTGATGAGACTCAAACATTCACTCCAAAAGTACTTTGGGGATTTTTTTTTACTTCAGTAGGTTTGAAAGTCTTGTCTCCATTGAAGGAAGGAGAAACTCTAATAAATATATTGTTATACCTAGAAGAAAAATTATCAAAAATTGTAGAAATTTACAAAAGGAGATAGAATATTAAAACATGCCACACCTCACAAAAGGTTAAGAAATTTCTCCCAGAGATGGAGATAATCATGTTTCAGTGGTCTAGGAGCTCAGTTGAAAACCTATAGGTTGTCATCAAGGCAAGACTTGGAAAAATTAACTCTTTATCTAAGATACACTTTTCATATACAATTTGATAAATGTTGTTTTATAACTCAGAATTAAAGAATTTGTGTCAAAAATCTTGTGAATGCAATTCCAAATCACATAAAAGAAAAGATTATAGCAAAAGGTCATATTGCATATTAAAGGTATTTTTAAGATTTTAAAAATTCTATTTATCATATGTAGTGTTAATTATTTTACTTTGTCCTAAGTAATTCTCACAACCCTGTAAACCCTTGCTGAGTATTTGCTTGTATTTAGTAGTAAAGGAATTGAGAATTTCTCTCCCGCATTGACTCAATCTCTCTGAATCTTGACTTTGCACTTGGACCAGTGGGTGCCAGGACTAAAATATGATGATATATGCTTAAATATACGATAACTAAATAATACCTACATAATAACTATGCAGCAAAAGGAAATCTTATGAGAATGAAAGGGGTACAAATTTTCAAGTAAGGGCCAAGGAAGAAGAGATCATTTCTTTTCATGGACTGATTCCCCATTCAAGTCGACCTCATCCTTCAGCAATCTGTTGAATAGAGTCAATTTAGCTGATGCTAAATTTTGGATCTCAGTTGCCCCAGCTGCTAAGAATATATGAGGTCAGGAATTGGGTCACTACCAAAGAAGCTAGAGCAGCAAACTGATCTAAAAGGAACCAGTTAAAAGATTCAAGAGTAATTTACAGGGGATTCAGAGAATCACAAAATGTCCAAGCTGGGATGGGTCTCAGAGATCCCTGCTTCTACAGATGAGGAAGTTGAGTCCAAGGTCACAAAATTCATATACTTTTTGCCATATTAACGTTGTTGTTTTTGTGCTGGCTCTTTCATGAGGTCAGTTTCTCCTTGCCAATACTGGCAGCCAGATGCCGCCCACTCCATTTTTTCTCCTGCCAGGTTCATTTTGCTGCAGGATGGCCAAGAAAGGTAGACAAGTTCCTACAAACCCCAACAAGGTGTTTTCCCACCAGGGGAGGGATATCCAAAAAGTCACATAAAGCATCAAACATTTTGTAAACCACAGCTTGAAAAAAGAGTAAAAGAGGGCTTTGAAGAAGCTTCCCAAGGAAGAATTTACATTGGTGGGGAGAGAGTCCTGTAGTTTTTAAGACTTCACAGGATTCTTCCTATATTTAATGGGCTTCAAAGGATCTCAAAGGTCATACATACAGTATACACCCTCATTTTACACACAAGGAAGTTGGGGTCCAAAGGGAAGAAATGAGTTGCCCAAAGTCATGCAGCTCTTCGTTTATTTGATAAGTATTGATTGAGTAGTTACTATGTGCATATCACTATGCTAGATTTTCCAAGACAAAAAAACAGTCTTTGCCCTATAGGAGTTTACATTTTACTGTTGTTGCTCAGTCACATCTGACTCCTGGTGACCCCATTTCGGGTTTTCTTAACAGAGGTCCTAGAATGCTTTGCCATTCCTTCTCTAGGTCATTTTACAGATGAGGAAACTGAGGCAAACAAGGTGAAGTGACTTGTCCAGGGTCACATAGCTAGTAAGCGTCTTAGGCCAGATTTGAACTCAGGTCTTCCTGATTCTGGGCCCGCAGTGCTCTATCCACTGCATCACCTAACTACTCTTTACATTTAGAACTGGAAAGAACCTCAGAGGCTCTCTAGTCCAACACTCTCATTTTAGAGCTGAGGAAACAGCTGAGGAAGACAAAGACAGTCATAAAGAGCATACACTTTTGGCCACACTCATTTTATCATTGTTATGCTGGCTCTTTCATGAAGTCATTTTCTTGTGACTTGCCAACAGGGAGTAAGGGGCAGAACAGTGATTTTGAACCCAGGTACTGACTCCAAATCTAGTACAGGCATACCTTAGAGATCTTGCAGGTTCAGTTCCAGACCACTGCAATGAGTATCTCAGTAAAGCTAGTCACACACATTTTTTTAGTTTCCCAGTACATGTAAAGTTGTATTCATACTATACTGTAGTTTATTAAGTGTACTAGTAGGATTACATCTAAAAATGCATATACCTTAATTTAAAAATACTTTATTGTAAAAAAAAATGCTAACCATCATCTGAACCTTCAGCAAGCTGCAGTCTTTTTGCTGATGGAGGGTCTTGCCTTGATGTTGATGGCTGCTGACTGATCAGGGTGGTGGTTGCTGTAGGTTGGGCTGCCCGTGGCAATTTCTTCAAATAGGACAGCAATGAAGTTTGTCACATTGATTGACTCTTCCTTTTACTTGAACACTTAGAGACCATTGCTGCTGTTCAGTCTTTTCAACTGTGTCAGACTCTTTGTAACCCCGTTTGGGGTTTATTTGGCAAAAATACTGAAGTGGTTTGCCATTTCCTTTTCCAGCTCATTTTACAGATGAGGAAACTGAGGCAAGCAGGGTTAAGTGGTCATATAGCTAGTAAGTGTCTGAGGTAGGATTTGAACTTGGGTCTTCCTGACTCCAAGGCCAGTGCTCTATTCACTGTGCCACCTAGCTGCCCCTGTAGGATTATTAATTGGCCCGATTTCAATATTGTTGTGTCTCAGTGGACGGTGGACAATAGACAAGGAGGTACAAGGAGAAGCAGCAAGAACGCACGACATTTATCAATTAAGTTTGCTGTATTATATGGGCATGGTTTGTGGTGCCCCGAAACAATAAAAATAGTAACATCAAAGATCACTGATCACTATAATAGATGTAATAATAATGAAAAAGTCTGAAATATAATGAGAGTTACCAAAATGTGACACAGAGACAAAACGCGAGCACTTGATGTTAGAAAAATAGGTAAGACTTGTTGTCCTGCACAAGGTTGCCATAAACCTTCAATTTGTTAAAAAAACAAAAAAACAAAAAAAATCCAACCCTATCACAGAAGCTCAATACGCCAGTATTCTTTTCACCGTACTTTTGATCTGCTTCACAGCACCGTAGATTTAAAGCTAGGAGAGACCTTGAGGTCATCAAGTCTAGTCTCCTCAATTAATAGACAAGGAAACCGAGGCAGAGAGCAGGTCATAGAGCTAGAAAAGTGTTGAAGTGGGATCTGGACCTAGGTGTTCCTGACTATAAGCTTAGTGCCCCGTCTGCTACATTTGGTAGTATGACACAAAGGAATGAGTACTGGCTCAGGAGTCAGAGGACCTGGGTTCAAATCATACCTCCCATGTTCAGAACTTGTGTGGCCTTGAGCAAGCCACTTAATCTCTAACTTCTTTCTCCGTCAAGTGATGGAGTTGGGCTAGGTGAGCCCTGAGGTTCCCTCCAGTTCTAATCTATGATCCTATAGTCTCTGGTACTGGTAATTAAGAGAAAGAGGATAATTTGTCTCGAATTATCTAAATTACTGCTTTGTTCTCTCTCACTGCTATAGATGGATAAGACACTCACTAAGAGCATGCAGTTGAGATTTGATGACAAAGACACTGTAGTTCCATTATAACCTATGTCTGCCTTAACTTGGAAAATAAGATATTTATTAAGCACCTATTATGTGCACCCACTACATGTAATTTTCCTATACCTAGCATAGCATATAGGAGGTGCTTAATCAATGTGTTGAACTGAATTAAATTTCAGGGCATTATGTTGGGCTCTAGAGCCTAGCAAGAGAGAATAACATGTTTTTTTTTCTTTCTTCAGGTTTCAGATCTCTCCATACTTCCTCTAAAGCTGAAAAAGTAAATAAACCCAATCCATTCTGGGCTATGATCAGGCCCACAGGCATCTGGGGCTGTGTGGTTGGGTGGCAGATTGGGTACACCTGGAATGCCCTCTAACGATCAGATTCCCTCAAGAATGTTTTTTTGTACTTGACAATCCATGCTCCAAACATTTATGTGTTTATTTTTAAAGGGTCATGGCTGCTGACAGACTACAACATTTGGGGGGGAAAGGTCTTCTTTGCCTAGAGTCAATTGACCGGAAGAGATCAAAGGCCCTATGGAATGATCTGGATCCAGCAGTTTCACTTTGTGTACAGAACTGCTGTTAACCATTAGCCTCAGCCCTCTCTTTGGTTTAACTAAAAATCATTTGGTGGTCCTTTGAAAAGGAGAGACAGAGAAGGCTTCAGGAACAGGCAGTGTCTGCTCCAAAAACAGTCTCATGTTTCTCGGTTCAAGGGAGAATTGAGTAGCGTGCATCATTAATTCCTATGCAGCAAACATTCTTCACTCCGAGTGGCAATTAGCAGTAACATTTCTATCTCATGTTGCCGTGATGAGATTTTTATGCTAATCATCACATAACAGTAAATTAATCATTTGGGCACGGTTCAAGAGGATGTATATTTCATGAGGCAGATATAGATATCAAGATCAGTTTGGTATTTACTCAAGGTAAATGGGAAGCATCACAAATTATGATGAGAGAGGCCAACAAAGAGACCACGTGAGGGAGGAAGGAACATGTGCATTGTAGATGTGCCTGTAAGAATGCTACAAGTGCTCTTGGGGTCAATTAGTGTAATCATTGGAAGGAAGGTAAATTCCCAGGGGATCCTAAACTGAAAAATCATTCACAGGCTCAGCCCTAGCCCTCAAAACCACATCTTGACAATGTCAAGGGTAAAACCAGCAATTTCCCACGTTTCCCTTTAATCATTTTCCTTTCCCCGCTACAAAATTTACCCTTGTCACATTTATATAATATTTAATTGGAATTCTCAACTTGCACTTAAGTCCACATGGCCGAATGAAACAGAAATGGGACTCGTCCCAAAAGCTAAACTAGAAAGCTTTTAAGTTCTCAGGAAATGGGACGCCCACTCAAACGCAGCTTTGCTCCCCAGCAGATAAGCAGGCTCCCATGCATCAGTTTATGGAAAACAGGATGGTGGTCGTGATATACGCACAAAGCCCTGACTTACTCCCACAATGTGCGACATGCCTGTGGAGGGTTTGGTCCTGAGTGGTCGACCAGGGAGTGGGGGCAGAGTAATTGAGGGCAGGGAAGGGCGGGGAATGATGAGGCTTGCCTTTCTTTTCTCAGACCTTTCCTTTGTTCTTTCCCAATCTTATATACTCACATCCACATAAATCTCATACTCCTACTTACTCTCCCTTCCCCACACCCACCAAAACACACTTGCGCTTCTATTACACAATGTCCTTTCTCCAGCCCCACCCTCCTCATTTCCTGTGGGACCTAGTAATGAAGCTCCAGTGACAGGCCAGGGCAGGAAATGGACCATTTCTGTCACCACCTCTTCCAACCCTCACATCATCCTTTCTTTCTCTTTTTTCAGAACTATTGCAACAGCCTCCTAATTGGTATTCTTTCATCAAGGGTCTCCCTTTTCCAAGCCATCTTCCTTACAGCTACCAAAATCATACCCTTTTTTTTGGAGGGGGGAAGGCAGGGCAATTGGGGTTAGGTGAGTTGCCCAAGGTCACACAGCTAGTAAGTAAACATGTCAAGTGTCTGAGGTAGGATTTGAATGTAGGTCCTCCTGACTTCAGAGCCGGTACTCTACTCACTGCGCCACCTAGGTTCCCCCAAAATGATACTCTTAAAGCACGATTCTGACTATGTTACTCACCTGCTCAGTAAGCTCTGATGATTCCCTATTACTTGGAAGGTCAAAGGCATACTGCTGTGTCTGGCATCTAAAACCCCATCCTGATTTCCAGGCTTATTGCACATTTGTCTCTTTCATGAGCACTATGGTCCAGCCAAATTGGACACTCGCTGTTTCATACACATGTTGTTCCATCTTCTATCTTTGTACTTTTGCAAAGGCATGATGTCCCCAAGGTCTGAAATATAGTCCCTTTTCATTTCTGCCTCTTGTAAAACTTAGTTTCCTTCAAAGCTCAGTTCAAGGGCTCCAACCTACATACGGCCTTTTCTGATTTCTCCCAGTCGTTAGCATCTTCCAAGTTTACATCTCACCAAATCTACTCAATCCAGAGTTACTAATGATCTCTTAATCGCCAAATCCAATGGCCTTTTCTAAATCCTCGTTCTCCTTGACCTTGCTAGCCTTGGGCACTTTTGATCACTCCTTCCTCATTGTTACTCCTCTCTAGGTTTTCAGGACACCAGTCTCTCCTAGTTTTCCTTTTACCTGACTGCTCCTTTTCCATCTCCTTTGCTGGATTATCCTCCAGACCACTTGTCAATCCAGAGGTATCCCTCAAGGTTCTGCCCTGGCCTTCTTCTTTTCTCCCCCTATATTACTACTTCACTTGGGGATGTCATCAGCTCCCATGGCTTTAATTACCATGTCTATGCTGACCTCCCTGCTGACCTCCAATCTCACATCACCAGCTGCCTTTCAGACATCTCTAACTGGATGTCTAGTAGATATCTTAAATTTAAAATGTCCAAATTCCTACCTTCCTTATTTCTAAAGAGGGCAACATCATCCTTCCAGTCCCTCAGACTTGAAACCTAGGGGTCAATCGGTATTCCTCACTATCTCTTACCCCCCAAATCCAAGCTGTTGTCAAAGAGTGTTAATTTCACCTCAGTAACATCTCTAAATACACCCCCTTCTCTCCTTTGACACTCCCACCTCCTTTGGTAGTACAAGACCTCATCATTTCACCCTTGGATTATTGTAATAGCCTGCTGGTAGATCTCCCCCACACCAATACATCCTCTGTTCAGCTTCTAAAATGATTTTCCTAAAGCTCAGGTCTGATAATGTCTCCCTTTACTCAATAAACTCCAGTGGCATCCTATTGCCTTCAGGATCAAATAGAAAGTACTCTTTTGGGCATTCAAAACCCTTCAGAAACTAGTATATTCCTACCTTTCCATTCTTCTTACATCTTACTCCCCACCAAATATTCTTCAATCCACTGACAGTGGCCTCCTAATTATTCTACAAACAAGACATGTAAAAGAACTTTATGCTCCAGTAATTTTCTCTAGCTGTCCCCCATGCCTGGAATGTTCTTCTTCCTCCACTCTGCCTCCTGACCTTCCTGGCTTCCTTTAAAATTTGGTTTTGACTTGGGCATTTGACACAGGCTGTATACACTTGTCTAAAGTAGCTTTTTCTTTTTTCTTTTTTCTTTCTTCCCTCTCTTTGGCAATCAGAGTTTTGCTTTAATACTTTTCTTACTTTTTATTTGGTTCTTACTCAAAGGATTTTTTGTTAATCTCATATTCTATTTCCTTTTTAAGTGACACATAATTTCCCCTATTTGGCTTCTGTTTTAGGCTGACACAGTCATACTCATCCCTACTTTGCAGTTGTTAGATAGGATTCCTTAATACTTATGTGATTGCCATCAGACTTTCTGTGAAAGTTTGGGGGCTCTGTGTGTGTGTGTGTGTGTGTGTGTGTGTGTGTGTGTGTGTATGTGTGTGTACATAGGTACTATGTGTGTCACTGAAATTGCATGGAGTGAGGATTACTTGTAATTAAATTATCTATAAAAGAAACTACTTTATCCATAGAATCCAGCTTTGGGATTGTATTTTTCTTATTTTTTAAAGTACAAAAACCATTGAGAAAGATTGCAGGCATCCCTTGGGGTCTTATGTCAGGTTCTTCTTCCTGATGTACCCCTATCCCCTAGGGCTTCCAGGGTCCAAGAAGGGGTAAATGCTCCCTTTCCTTTCTCTTCCCCTTGCCCCGATGGCTCCCTGAGGAGAAGGCTTCTACCCATGCATCATTTTCCCTTCCCCTGGCCTGCTCTTGCTTCTCTAGAATATCAAGGCCTCTGATGGAGCTTTTAGAGAAGGGGTAGAAGTTCAAGTATTGGATTATACCAGGTTTCCTTACCTCCCATTAACTCTCTTCCTTCCTTCTCCTCCTCCAAAAAAAGAAAAAAAACCCATAACAAATCCAGAGCAGCCAGCCAAATCTCCAGACAAATCTGCAGCCAGCCAGAGGAACCTTGGGTCTCCTTTGGCTTTGGGGAAACTCCTCGTTCCTTTTTCCTTCCCTCTTCTGATTACAAGGATGGGTTTGGTTTGGTTGGATTTTCCCTTCAGAAGCAAGTTTAGACTGGGGATGGGGGTTGAGTATCTGTGTGTAGTGTGTACCTAGTGTGTTTAATATTAGTCTCTTGGTGTGGTGGGAGAGGGTGTTGGCCCAAGAGTACCATGTCAGGGGTGGGGAACATGCAGCCTTAAGGCCACATGTAAGGATTTGTTTTGTAAAATTTGAATTTAGTCAAAAGGCCACACCTGAGGACCTAGAAGGACACAGATTCCCCACCTGTGTTTGAGGTCTCATTCCTTGTTCCGTCCTCGCCTGGGTCAGAGGAGCTGGCCAGCAGTGTTATGCACGTAGCAGCATTGATGTAATTAGTAAATACGAAGAGTCTTCCTATCCCATTCCCCTACCTTAACAATTTGTATGTTTGGGCTCCAAGTTAAACGTAACAGTGACAAACCTGTCATATAATCTTGTTGTTCCCTGCTCTTGTACTCATCATGTTGCAAACAACGACTGTTCTCTTGATCTGATGATTTCCTCTTTTCCTTTAAGCATTTTCTCCAATTAGCTGCCAGAAACACTTCCCTGGAATAAGAGCTGTCATCTCCCTTTTCTCCTTGAATCATCCGAGTTGATGAGGGGAGGTTGTCAAGATACTCTGTGCCCAGGGAGCTTGGAAGGTGAAGCTATTTCCTTAAAGGTCTTCATTGACTTCATGACATGACAGAAAAACCATTGGTTGTGGAATTCTCACTTTCTAACCTAGAGAAATAGGCGCTATCAACAGGGGATGAAGCAAAATGCTAGATGCTACAGATCTTTAACTGTCTTAATTTGTTTGTATCTCCTAGTATTAAACAACGGGCTGTAGATTACTTGGTTCTCAATGAACTTCAATCACTTTAAAGGAAAAAAAATGCTTGTAACAAAAAAAAGAAAAAAGAAAAAAAAGTCAAGTATGGTATTCTGTACTGACCCTCTTCTGTGATGGGTAATGCATTTGACTGTTTGGGATTTTTTGTTTTTAAAAATGTAGCTCTTGACTTTTGCCAAGAAAAAAAAAGAACAATAAAGAAAAATAAATATTATTCCAGTGCAAAAATAATTAACTAGCTTAACAACTAAAATTCTACCTTTCATAGGAAGCGTTCTCCTCTTAATTCTAGTGTATTCCCTTTGTTAATTTTTTCCTATTTATTTTGTGAATGGCTTGCTTTATGTATATATATGTATATGTATATTTGTTTGCATTTGTTCTTGTCCATTAAACTGTAAGCTCCTTGAGGGCAGCAACTGTCTTTTGCCTCTTTTTGTATCACCCAGTGCTTAGCATAGTGCTTGGCACATAGTAGGCACTTAGTAAATGTTTATTGATTGATTGTTGTTGGGGAAGGGGGTGTTGTGAGCAAGCATTAAGACAGTATGGTACCATATACAACTCATATGTCATAAGTGGGGAGACTGCCCCCTCCTTATCGTACTTCATACTGTCCCCTCAGGATACATTTGGTAGTTTGTAGCTTTTTCCCCTTTCTAGACTGTCCTTGATACTCATTGATTGAGTCAACAAATAGGCAAAGCATGATGCCTGGGTCAAAATACACTGTGCACTATCCCCTCCAAGTCTTTTACTCCCCTTAATCCGCCTAATTTTTATACAAGGACCTCCAACATCTTATAGACCAATATACTCTACACACCAAAGAAAAGACCAATAGTCTCATTTTCTACAAGTGAGGAAACTGAGATCCAGGCAGTTTGCTCAAGATGGTAAGGATCTCAGGTGAAATTTGATCCCAGGTCTTCCTGCTGCTACCTTGTAAAACATACTATTGGAGGCTACTGGTTCCTCCAAACATCGGACTTTTATCCATTTGTTGATATAATTCATGCCATGTTTGTTGCATATTCTTATTAGGGCAATGCCTATTAGTCAGCTGAGGTTATAGGCCTTGACGAACAGGAGAGTGGGGAGTCAGAGATTTGACTGGATGGGATTCCCTGATTGGTCAAGTCAAATATTTGAATGTTACAAAGACAATGGCAACAGAATGTGTGTGATAAGTACCCAACATGTTGTAAACCTGTTTATATACCTAAGATGTTTACCAACAAATCAAAAACAGAGAGCACATCAGCTAAGAGGCCAGAGCTAGGATAGTATTCTGGGGACCTGAATCTAAAATAGAGCTATTTATTTCTTGAAAACATAAACACTGAGATCAAAGAAGCAGAAAGATCCAAGTTCAGCATTAGCATTCACTAAAGGGAGTCAGATTACAGGGACAGGATGTGAAATGGCAATCATAAAATTAGATGAATTGGAATGCCAGAGCAGGCCCTTCAGCCATCACAGAAATAAGCCAAGAACCACCACCCAAAGTCCAAGCTATTCCATGAAGATCAAGTGAACACATCAGTAGTGGTGGGGTTTGGTATTGTAGAAAGTTTAGAGGGTTGCATGGGCCCCATTCTTTGCTGTTAGGAATTGTAAGAGAACCATGACTGAGTACAGGTGTACGTTTAAGGAGAAAAGAAGGTGGAATGATTTTTTAAAATTTCCTTGGTTTCTTCCTGTCTTATATGATTATAGATTTACAGCTGGAGGGTACCGTAGAGGCCGTCTTGTTCAATCAGCTCATTTTACAGATGAGAAAACTGAAGTGACTTGCCCAAGATCATAAGATGGTAAATAACACGGGTGGGATTTGGAACTCTGGCACCAAACTTAGTGTTTTCCTCTGCAGTTTTGGTATAGTTATGAAAATCAGAGCAATGATGCTTCCCTAAAAGGTGCTTCCAGGCTCTAAATGAATTCCGTGTTTGGCTACATAAGGGGAATGAGGTGGTAAAAATTATAGTTTACAAAGCAATGAAATTGGTAGTTTACAAAGCAGGAAGAAATAGCTGAAAGAGAATGAAACCCCAATGACTATAGCTGTGTTATGGGAAGGTTACAAGCTGTACCTGGCTTCCCAGTTGACTGGATTATATCATAGCTAATAATTGAGACCTTAGAGTTATGTCATCAGCTTCTCCCATTCTTGGTAATGTTCTGCTTGACAATGGAAACCTTCAAGCTATTTGAATAGGGATGAGGGCAGTAGAAGAGCCAGCCCCTAGCTACTACAAGTATAGTACTGTTCTCTGAATTGGTAATGGAATAAAGGGTGGGGTGGGGAAGGTGGGAAGGGTGAGTGAGGGGCAGGGGGGCGGGGGTGCGGTTTGATGCACAGCTTCTAACCTAGCCATAAAGTGGAATTCTCTTGATCTGGCAATTTAGTCACCTAAGTTGCCTAAGAGTCATGTGGAATGGACAGAGGACCTCTCCGGCTTCCTTTAAGTCTCAACTAAAATCCCATCTTCTACAGGAAGCCTTCCTCAAACCTTTTTAATCTCAATATCTTCTTTCTATTAATTCTTTCCTATTTATCCTGTACATAGTTTGCTTTGTATATATTTGCGTGTTATCTCCCCCATTCGATTGTAAGCTCCTTGAGGGCAAGAACTATCTTTTGCCTCCTTTTCTATCCCCAGCACTTAACATAGTTCCTGTGGCACAGTAGATGCTTAATAAATGCTTGTTTATTGATTGACTTTCACTTGACAGATTCGAACTCCCTTTGTTCCAAACTGACTCCTAGTGGATGAAGCATGCAGTGTAGATAGACATTGTCATCCTTGGAGGTGGAGCTGAGGACACACATGGGAAACAATGTGTGACTTGTTTGATGGGAAGTAGTATGCAAGGCTCCTCCTCCTCTTCCTCCTCCTCCTCCTCCTCTTCCTCCTCCTTCTACTACTCTATGACTACTACTACTACTTCTCCTTCTTCTCCTTCTCCTCTTCTTCTTCCTCCTCCTCCTCTTCCTCCTTCTTCTTCTTCTTTTACTACTACTACTACTACTATGACTACAACTTTTACTACTACTACTACTCCTTTTTCTTCTCCTTCTCCTCTTCTTCCTCCTCCTCCTTCTTCATCTCCTTCTCCTTCTTTTCCTTTTCCTCTTCCTCCTCCTCCTCCTCTTCCTCCTCCTCCTCCTCTTCCTCCTTCTTCTTCTTCTTTTACTACTACTACTACTACTATGACTACAACTTTTACTACTACTACTACTCCTTTTTCTTCTCCTTCTCCTCTTCTTCCTCCTCCTCCTTCTTCTTCATCTCCTTCTCCTTCTTTTCCTTTTCCTCTTCCTCCTCCTCCTCCTCTTCCTCCTCCTCCTCCTCTTCCTCCTCCTCCTCCTCTTCCTCCTCCTCCTCCTCTTCCTCCTCCTCCTCCTCTTCCTCCTCCTCCTCCTCTTCCTCTTCCTCCTCTTTTTTCTCCTTCTCCTCCTCCTCCCTTTTCTTCCTTCTCCAACTCCTCCTTCTTTCTTTTCTCTCTGTCTGTCTGTGTTTCTGACCCTTCTTTTCTCTTTTCTGTAGACATGCAACCAGAGGAGGTGCTTTTAAACACTACTGCTACCTCCAAACCTAACTTCTCTTCCTCAATTTGCCCTCATTTTCCTATAACACTTGTTTCACTAGACTCTCCTAGAGACTACAAATACTGTTACACCTCTTTTAGAGGCTTAATGGAATTTTGAAGAAGCAGCAACTTTAACGGTCAGTTTGGGGAGACTATTGACAGTAATGGCTAGAGAGGTGCTGGAGAAATGGTTTTCCGTCATGGCTAGAGAAGAGCTGAAGAAGAGAGAAAGATGATAGGCTTTCTTTCAGTTCTTGCTGAACCTGTTTTAACTTTTGTCTTGTGAAGAGAACGAAGAAAGTTCCGGTGAAGAGATTTGGCTATCGTGAATGTCCTAAATGGTGTGGGACTGTGTCCTCAGAAATGAAGAGGAGTCATCTGTCATTACAAAGGCTCTGAGGTGACTCTGTGATCATTCTCACAGTTAAAATGTAAATAATGATGTATCTGTTTTTGGTTTTATATTTATTAAATTTCGTTTCAGCAACTTTAAGATTTATTTAATCCTAGGAGATTAAGGGATTTAATATAGAGAGAAGTATGAGCAACTACTATGGGTAAAGGAGGATTCTCCAGCTTATTAATTAAATAATTTTTGATGATCTGGTGGGACTTCTGGCATTAGTTGAAGAATTAAGAAGTGGGAAATGTGTTTTAGTTAATGAAGAAGTATACAAACATACCTATGGGTCACCCTAGAGCACAGGATTAAACATGATTAAACATGAAACTGAGTCAAGTAGCAGGCTATACAAATATGGATGACTGAGACTATTTGCTGTGCTTCCTTTCTTCCTGGTTGGATAGCGGAGCAAAGACTTGGCCCTGATCTCCTCATGTCCTTCCCTTTTTTTCACCTTCTTGGTGCTAAGAGTTGGATAGTCCATGCTATGCATGACTAAGCAGCCCCCTGGGCTTAGGATAGTTATCAATTATTCTCTCTTATAATAGTCTCTATAAAAATAATTGTGTATATCATGTTTCCGGGATTGTTGAGGATTCTATCTTTATTATGTAGAAGTCATTACTGATAGATTTCTAAATTGTTGAGCTGACAAAAATCTTCTGATGGCCCATGCAGTTGGTAGTTCAGCCTCTACTCGATTAATATGTTCATTACTGGGCTAAGAATTCTCCCAGACTACCTCTGCTGATGAGCCAAATTAAATACTCTCTAAAGCAAAGTTAATTGATCATTTTGCAAGGTCTCTCCATAGTAGCAAGAAGGCCAAGGCCAAAAGAGCCCAGTAGTTCTGGGACCATAATAGATTCAAGGGTCCGACTAGCCAATAGCTAATGAAAGTGAGGTGGTTTCTTCCTTCTCCCCTAATTGTACTAATATTCACTAATTGTAAAGGCTGTGGTACTGGGCTGGGCTGCAGGAAGCCTGGATTCTAGCGGCTGCTTTGCCATGACCTTGCTGTCCTGACCCCCCTACCCCGCCTTATTTTCATTATCTATAGCATAGGGCTAATAGACTTAGAAATAGAAGTAACCTTTGAAGCCACCTGGTCCAAATCTCCCTATTTTATAGATGAGAAAACTAATTCCTAAAGTGGTCAAATGGCTTCCCCAGGTCATATTTCTCCAAACTAAGCAGCAGAGCTAAGATCTGAACCTAGCCCCTCTGCCTCCAAATCCCATTCTTTTCCAACTGTGATGGAGAAAGAGATGGTTTGAGCCATAAGACTTCTGAGATCTGTTTCATCTTTAACATGGAACTTTTGAGAAAGGCAGCACAGTCTATTGAGAAGTAGTATGGATCTAGAACCAGGAAGAGCTGGGTTAAAATTCCACCTCTGATTCTTCTGGCTGTGTAGCCCTGGACAAGACACTCAGCCTCTCTGGGTCTAGGTTTCCTCATCTATAAAATAGTACCTGTAGTATCTACCTCACAGGATTGTTGGGCAGATTGAATAAGATAATGTGCATTGAAATGTTTTGCCTACTTCAAAGTGGAATATAAATTATGTCAGCTCTCATCATCATTAGGATCATTATTATAATTAGACACCTTCAGAGTTGTGGTATGTTCTTTGGAATTTCCTAGTCATACCACATCTTTATCTTTTGAAAATAAACAGGATTTTTGGAAACACCCGAAAGTCATTCAGAGCAGAGTTTTGTTTTTAAGATGGGTTTTTAGGTTAGAAAATAATTTTGATTAAAAAAAGGCATGGTTATGCAATAGGGGATGGAGTGGGGAGGGGACTGGCCAGTGAGGGCCCTGTCCTTAGAGCACATACAACAACAACCACACCACTACTAGTAATAGCCAACATTTGTATAATGCTACTATGCGCCAGGCACTTTACACATGCACTAAATATCTTATAAATATTTCATTGGATCCTCACAACACTGGGAAGTAGGTGCTATTCTTATCTACATTTTGTAGTTGAAGAAACCAAGGCAAACAGAGGTTAAGTGACTTAGACAAGGTCATATAGCTAGAAAATATCCGGAGCTAGGTTTGAATTCAGGTTTTTCTGACTCCAGGTCTGGTACTCTGACTATTACACCATCTAGCTATATTATATATATGTATATATATATATATATATATACACACATATATACACATATACATATATATCTCTGTCTCTGCATATGTATATATGTCTGTATGTCTGTATGTGTGCATATGTGTGTATATATATATGTATATATATAAAGAGAGAGATAGAGATATAGTTAGCTAGCTAGCTAGATATACACACATATGTATATATATATATACATGCATATGAATATATAAGATCAGAGGAATATTTTGAAATTATACATATAAATATGTGTATATGTGTATATCTGTATGTATATAAATTTTGCAAGATTCCTCCAAGTTTCAAAATGTCAGCAGCTAGGTGGCACATTATACACACATGCATACACAGCTCTCCTTGTTGTACATCCATACGAAGGCATGGTTATTATGCTTTTGGAAAAAACTTGATGGAGGTCCCTATCCCTCCCCAATATGTGCCAATATTCTCTGATTGTTTCCTGTGCATTTAGTGTATGGGCACGAAAAGCCTTTTAATTGACTATTGAACTGAAACTGTGAATACAAAAAACTCCAACAAATGATCTCTCTCTCTGTCTCTATCTCTCTTCCTTCCCTTCTCCCTTTATCTCTCTCTCTCTTTCTCTCTGTCTCTCTCTCTCTTTCTCCCTCTTTCCCTCCCCTCTCCCTTCCTCTCTCACTGTGACTTTCTTCTTCTTTCTCTCTCCCTCTCTGACTGTCTCTTCCTTCCTCTCTCCTTTTGCATCTTCTCTCCTTTCCTCTCCTCTCTCCTCTTCTCTCTCTCCCTCTTCTTTCCTCTGCCTCCCCCACCCCACCCCCCACCCACCCTGCTTACTGTGGCAAGTGAAGCAATAACTGGGATGGGTCTCTGGATGGGGCAAAAGTCAAAAGCAAAGTAGGTATTGCTACTGTTGCCTTAATATCTCCATCTGGGGCTGTGTGGGCATGAACACATGTGGCAACTGCTCCTTTTGTTTCTTGATCTTAGATGAATGAGTATTGTAGATGGGATGATTCAGATGGTATCTTTGTGAGCTTTGAAATGTATATCAGACTGGATCTCTGTCAGTAGCCACAGCAGCCATGCCTGATGAAAAGAAAGCCCTAAAGAGTAACTCCTTTGACCTAGCCAAGCAGTGAACCAATCCAGTAACCATTTAGGGAGATGGGAGATGGTAACTGGGAAAATGATACTGGAAGGGGGAAACATACTTTGTAGGGGTTCACAAGCAATAGCATTAGAAAACCTTAAACCCTCACCATTACCCCTAAAATCCTCAGGAGGAGATAGAGAAACCACACTCTGGGAGAATTGATCTGCCATTATGAGTTGGGGTCGGAAGAATAAGCCCTGGCGTTCTGTGACGTAATGAAGCTGGTTTTTCTGTGGTGCTTTTAAGCCAGTTCTCCTAGGCATAGAGTCAGAAAAGACTAGGAGTATATCCTGCTTTAGATGCTAGTTTTGTGACCTCAGATAAATTACAGGGCATTTCTAAATTCTGGACACACAGGCAAAAATGCATATTTTCGAGAAATGAAATGAATGAAATTTTCAACAACATTTTATTTAATTGGAATATTAACAAATAACATCTTCAATATGATTTCCATCCTTTGTGATGCAAAGGTTGATGCGCTTTGCAAGATTCACGTGAACCCGATGCAATAACTCCACATTTCCTATGTGTTCAGACTTTAGGAACACCCTGTATTTATCTGATTCTGATCCTCAGTTTCCTCATCTGTAAAATGGAGATCACGTCTGTTGTATTTACTTGAGAACATCAACTGATGCCGATCAACTGAGATGATGAACTAAAACACTTTGTGAACTATAAGGCATGTAAATGTCAACCATTTTTAGTACAATTCCCAGAGAAGAATTCCAAAATATTTTGAGCAACACAGCATTACTAGAACAAATGTAGAGCCCCCCGAGCTGACAAGGCTGGGAGGAGATATTTAAAAGGATGTATGTAAAAGTCCTTGTACAACTGCTTTAAAAAACCAGTCTCTAGTATCATTTTATACAGAGCCAAATTATCCACTTTGACTCTTCTTCAAAGTCCATATAGTAGGAAATTTTACTCAAATGGGTGACAGTGATACTTTCTAATCCCCGTTTCCCCCAAATCCCTAGCTGCCTTCTTAAGCACAGGTGGTCATCTTGCTATTTTAGTGATTGAAGGATATTATCGGTTCTTTCCTTCAGCAAATTTCAGACATGGGGAAGTCCATCCTTGGCCCCCAAATTCTTCTTTTTTGTATAGTTCCCCTGTTCTCTTTTTATCCCCTTTCCTCATTCTTTCCATCCACATCCTTCAAAGCATAGTTTTTTCATACTGTCCCTTAGCTAGCTATATGCTTCTGCCGTGACCCATACAATTCAGTCCTCCCTGGGCTGTATTCCAAATTCTCTCTCTTTCCTCCTACCTCATCACAAAACTCTTCTTCTTAATGACCAACTCTCAGCTCTGAAAAGAAAGTGCTCTGAGAAGAGCTGGGCCTGGAGTCAGGAAAAGGTGTTCAAATCCAACCTCAGACACTTACTAGTTATATGAACGTGGGCAATTCTCTTGACCTGTCTGCTTCAGTTTCTTCATCTGTGAAACAGGGATAAGCAATAGTAGCTACCTCCAGGATTGTTGTGAGGATCAAATGAAATAATATTTGCAAAAAGCACTTAGCACAGTGCCTGGCACATAGTAGTCACTTAAATGTTTGTTGATTGATTGGTTGATTTTGTGAAAAGGCAGAGTGCAGTAGAGATAAAAAAAAAAGTCCATTTTGGTCAAGGAGGATGGAGTGAGCAATGGCATAGAAATGACAAAGAGAAGAAGACAGGGCATGGTGAGTAGTCCATCTCAGTTGGAATGCAGTGTGTAACAGGCAATAATGTAAGATAAGACTGGAAAAGTAGGGAGACAAGGAGCTGATGCTTTGGTTGACATTGTGGAACCACTAGAAAGGTTTTGAACAGAAGACCAAGGTGTTCTGAAGAATAATCTGGCAATAGTGTGAACGGTGGATATGTGTATGTGTGTGTGTATGGGGGGGCGGGGAAGCTGGAGGAGAAAGACCAACTGGAAAGTTATTACAGTAATCTAGGTAAGAGGTGATAAAAATAGGAAAGGAGATATAGTAGGTAAGTTAAAAAATGAGGAGATTGAGAAACATGGGGTGTTTAATGCAGTCTTTAAGCTACCGAAGCCTAAATGATTATTATTAAATTATTAATATGATTTTTGTGAATAAAATATTTAATTTTATTGATTTAGATAGGTAAATAAACTTAAGCCTTAGTAGCTTAAACTGCATTGACATTTGGAGTACCCCATATTTCAGAGGTAGAATTGATAGTAATGAGCAAGCAATTGGATATGATAAAGTGAGAAAACAGGGAAAATTAAAATGTGACTCCCAGAGGTATTTACATTTTAAAAGTAAATAATAGCTTAACCCAAAGGGACTGATGGCAAAATTTCAGATATTGGCAAGCAGGTGACGAATACAATTTTGAGGTATTTGAGCTTCCCCTAGAGCCCCTCAAATCTCAGTTTTTTGAGTATGTTTTATTCTAACCCCAGTTATTGGTAAGCCATTTGAAACCAAGTCAGATCTCCCTATTCTTCAGGATAGACAGGCACTAGTTCTATTTTTAATTTTTTTTTCAGTTTTTAACATTCACTTTTATAAGATTTTGAGTTTCAATTTTTTTCCTCCCTCCTTTCTCTCTCCCCTCGCCAAGACAGCATGCAATCTGATATAGGCTATACATGTGCAATCATATTAAACATATTTCCACATTAATCATGCTGTCAAGGAAGAATCAGAACAAATGGGAAAAACCACAAGAAAGAAAAAAAACAAACAAAAGAAGAGAAAATAGCATGCTTCTATCTGCTTCAGACTGTATAGCTCTTTCTCTGAATGTGGACAGCATTTTCCATCATGAGTCTTTTGGAATTGTCTTAGATCATTGTATTGCTCAGAAGAGCTAAGTCTATCAAAGTCAGTCATCATACCATGTTGTTGTCACTGTGTACTGTTCTCCTGGTTCTGCTTGGTTCACTCTACATCAGTTCATGTAAGTCTTTCCAGGTTTTTCTGAAGTCCAGCTGCTCATTATTTCTTAAGGCATAATAGTATATATATATAATAGGCATATATATTTTGGCAACTAGAGAAAGATCTGATAAGGGCTAGAGCTGCTGCTGGGGGTGGATATATCTATAATAACAAATGACAGAAGGAAGGCATAACTAACAAATCATTTTATTTCTCTTTTGTCTTCCAAGGAGAATAATCTTCAGATTGGGTGGAAG
Source organism: Trichosurus vulpecula (assembly GCF_011100635.1). Classification (NCBI taxonomy): domain Eukaryota; kingdom Metazoa; phylum Chordata; class Mammalia; order Diprotodontia; family Phalangeridae; genus Trichosurus; species Trichosurus vulpecula. Next base: position 150,245,597 of record NC_050573.1, read on the forward strand.
AACATAAGAATAGTCAACACAAAATTGAAACCGAAGATAAAGATGGCAAAGGCAAAAAAGTACCAAATTCATCAAACCTAAGGTCATGAAAGAACTTAAAGGTGTGTTTGATTAACCACTGCTCATAATCTTTGAAAAATGATGGAAAGCATAATATGTGTCTCAGGATTCAAGGGGATGAATATTGTGACAATTTTTAAAGACAATGGAAAAGGGTGAATTTTCAAAACTCTGAGACAGTGAGTCAAGCATATAAGAAGGAAGGAAACAAGCTTTTGTTGAGCCCCTACTATGTGTTTGTTGTTTCCGAGTCATTTTCAATCATGTTGGACTCTTTGGAACCCCATTTAGGGTTTTCTTGGCAAAGATACTGGAGTGACTTGCCATTTCCTTCTCTTATCCGTTTTATAGACGAGAAAACTGAGACAAATAGTTAAGTGACTTGCCCAGGGTCACAGAGCTAGTAAGCATCTGGGGCTGGATAAGTCTTCCCAATTCCAGCCCAGTGATCTATCCTCTGTACTACCTAGCTGGCCTACCATGTGCTAGGCAGTTTACAAATTTGATCTCATTTGATTTTCACAATAACCCTGTGAGATAGGTGCTATTATTATCTCCATGTTACAGTTGAGGAAACTGAGATAAACAGAGATTAAGTGACTTGCCCAGGGTCATACACCTGGTGAGTGTGCGAAGAAGGATTTGAACTCAGATCTTCCTAAATCCAGGCCCAGTCTTGTATCTACTGCATCACCTAGCCACCTTTAGAAAGGAAAATAATTACTAGGAACTAGCATGGGTTTATCAAGATCTGGCGCCATCTTTTATCAGAGGTTCTGCCTGCCAGCAACCAATTTATTGGTGCCTTCTGACCCACCTAAAATTACTTTACATTTATGTTGTACACAGACTTGGTATTTCCTACTTTGTTTCCATGTTGTAGCCCTTAGGAGAGTCAAAGCTACTGGAAGCCAAAGACTTTCATGTTTGCCTTTGAGTCCCCTGCACATAGCTGGAGCTTAATAAAAGTTTGTTGAATTGAATTGAGTTCCCTTTGGTGAATGGGTTCCTAGACTTCCTGTATTCATGACTTCCTGTATTCAGAGACTTCCTGTAAGCATGGTATGCACAGACTTCAAAAAAATATCTGAAAATGTCTTTCACTCCATTACTGTGGACAAAACAGCGTGGCGAGCGAGATGAAAGTAAGTTATGTGGATTTGGAACTGTGCTACGGTGCAGGGGAGTCTCAGTGAAAAGTGTGTGCCCATGGAGACAGAGCTTCACCCTTTATTGCTGCTCACAAGGGGAGGACAGCAGCTGCTAACTGAGACAGTCTTAGTGGGTGACCTCCATGCCCCTAGTAGGTAAGCACATGGGGGTGGAGTGGGGGAGGTTTGGTGATCCAGAGCTGCGGGAAGAAGGACAGAAGTGTCCATGCCCCAGTCAAAGGCCTAAAGTACATATACATTTATATATAGTTGACATAAAGAGCCAGTATGATACCACTGGAAACTACTCTTTTATCCATAGGACTAATAAAGTGAAAATATCCTCTAAATTACCTAATAAGGAGGGAGGAATGAGGAGCAGGGAAGTAGGACTGAGGAATAGGGAAGTAAGGAATTTAACCCTAATGGTACCATCTGAGAAAGATGCTGAAAAGGTTAACACTCATTCTCTGGGTTTGTTAGCTTTTGCATACTTGCATCCTAGGGCTGGGGAGTCACACTAATCAGACTGGTTTTTACCAGTTCCCCCATCCAAATTTATTCCCTCTAGGTCTATGTCTTTTGGCAAGCCAGGGTAGGGGTTTGGGCTCATCCTTCTACTAGGGCTAATCTTCTGCAAGAAGTGCAAGGGTGGTTGCCAGGGCTTTCTCCTAAAGTGTAGTGGGCACATACTAAAGGATCTGGGAATTCTTGAGGCACCAAGGTAACCACTCCCAGGATTGCTATTCAGGCACCTACACTCCGGTAAAGAAACACAAGGCAGAAGAGGCAGCCAGAAGCCCAGGCTGAGCCCCTGTACTGGCTGTCCCATGGGAACAGTCACCTTGATACATGGGCTGGGGAAAGGCAGCAGTCCCCTTTCCCACTCCACCAGGGAAAGGTTCAAATAATCCTCACGTGACAGAAGGCAGAAAAAGAGAGTGATACAGAGAGGAAGTCGCTTCTTTTTAAGGTCTCTCAAGTCAGTACCTCTTTCTGGTCAGTGGTCAATAAAGGGATTGCTTGGTCATCTTAAAGGTCAGACCCTTCAATGATGAGCCATGCATGTCTCAAAGGCTGTTAGGGGAGCTTTGCATACATTCCATGGGATGAAACCCCTTCTCTATACACAATTAATTTCTGGGGTGAGGGTGAGCACCTGTGCCTTCAAGATAAGCTCCTTGGAGAGGTAGAAATGATATTTAAGCTGGGCATTGAAGGAAGCTAAGGACTCTATGAAGCACAGGGAGGGAGGATTGCATTCCAGGCATTGGAGAGAGTCTCTCCAGAGTCACAGAATCACATGTACAAGGAACAGCATACAGGCCAGTTTGTTTGGAACACAGAGTGCATGAAGGAGATTAGTGTGCAATTAGCCTGGGACTGGATTGTGAAGGACTTTAAAAGCCAAATAAAGGGGAGTCTGTAATTGACCCTAGAAGCAAGAGTTTTTTGAGGAGGGGAGGGTCAAGATCAGACCCATGCTGTAGGAGTATCTCTTTGGCAGCTGTGTCCAGGGATTAGCTTTATTCTGTTTGGCCTAAGGTAGCAGAGTTAGGAACAGAGGGAAAGCTTGAGAGAGGCAGATTGAGGATTCCTATCAGGGAAGGGAATAAGCATTTATTAAGCACCTACTATGTACTTTACAAATATTATCTCATTTGATCCTTACAACAACCTCACAATTAAAACTAGCCCAAAGAAGATGGGTGCCTCCAGAGGTAAGAGGTTCCCCTTTCCTAGAAGTGGTTAAGCAAAAGCTGGATGACCCCATATTGGGGAGATTGAAGAGAAGATTTTTGTTTAAGAATAAGTTGGGCTAGATGCCATCTGAGATCCCTTAAAATTCTTGAGAGTCATAATTCTGTGACTCTTTTCAGTGTGGCTCATTGTGAGTAGGGAGTTGTGTTATTCTTTGTACTTATAATCCCAGTGCTGAGCACAGTGCCTGGTACATGATAGCTATTTAATAAAGGCTTGTTAATTAATTGATTGATTTGTTGCTACACTGAGATTCTCAGGAGTGATTTCAAACGTGGATTCTAATTTTAATTTCTTGGAAGTCAGGCAGGAAGAGTTGCCTATCACTAGATTAAATTTTATTTTTTGAAGGTGAGCGTGTCTTGAATGTGTTCTTGCAATTAAAGCATATCTGATAGCATCAGAATTGTGCAGTGCCCTCCTTCCTTCTCCACTTAATCCTAAAACACAAAACAGAATCCCGCTGAAAAAACATACAATGCACATTATTCTTGCAAATAGAACAGATTTATTCAAGTATTTACTCTCATCAAGGAAACAATTTTCTTTATAACTGTAAGAAAAAGCTACACTTGAAAAAAAAAATAAAACTCTGGCAATAAAAGATTTTAGTATCCCTACTAAAATGGGACAATTAATTAGGAAAGGGTTGAGAAACATTCTGCCAGAAGGTAAAAGTGTGCTTTGAAGTCAAGGAAGAAAAACCAAATCAACCTATTGGGCAGAAAAGAGGCCTCTTGTCATTGTAGAATACTGGATTCTGGAAAGAGTGTGCCTTCTTCCTTTTTTCTTTTGATTACCTGGGCAACATCTCCTCTAGGTCAGCAATAACATAGGAGACAACAGCCCAAACGGCTGCTGAGTAATTCATCTGCATGGGATCCAATGCTGTCATAGTATCTCCATGGGAATGATGGAAAAAGAAATACCGCCTTATGTCATCTAGTAGATTGGCACCTAGGGAGAAAATGAGAGGAATTCTTAGTAGAGTCTGATTGCATTTGCATGAAGACATGGGTAAAATTCTCTTCTTTGCACATGGAAGAGAGAATCAGCAACGTCTTCTCCTAGGCATGGGCAGAAGAGAAACTTCCTATACCTCAGCACTAGTTTGCATCACTCTTTCACTACAACTCTTCCCTAGGTCAAGGGTTCTTAATTTGTGTGTGTGTGTGTGTGTGTGTGTGTGTGTGTGTGTATGTGTGTGTGATGGACCCCTCTGGCAATCTGGTGAAGCCTATGGACTCCTTCCAGGAGGTTGGACTAGATGACTTCCTGGTTTCCTTCCTGCTTCAGATCTATGATCCGAATGGATGTCACAGGAGCTACTTTCTACCTCAATCCTGACTCACCTGTCCTTCTGGGCCTGGAATGTACCTAGAAGGTGGCTGTAGGAAGAGGTATAAACCTTCATCACCACTTTGCCAAGGGCTGGTTATTCACTTTGGAATTAGGAAAGCAAACCATGAGTAGCCTATACCCTCTAGCAACCCCTCCTTACTTCCCCCTTCCTTTGCCTCCTCTACAGCTGGAAGCACCATCAAGAATCTATTCCTCATTAGCAAGCTTTTTCCTTTCACTCATTCAGGTTCAGCTCGGAGTGCAATTATGGTGTCACACACTGTAAACCAATGAGGCAAAAAGCAGAAAAAGTTACTCAACCATGAAACACTGTCAATTAACTGTTCAGGTGCTTGTCTGCAGGCCCAGAGAACAGTGTACAGTTACCCCTTCCACATCAGGGGGGTCAGGGGCATGGTGCCCCATGATCTGGAAAATCAGCATAAAATTTTTTGGCCCTCCCTTCATACAGGAGAAAATGTCTGAACTATTATGGTATTAAAAGATAAAATATTTTGATATTATACAATGCCATACAAATATTTTATGCATTACTGAGCTTCTAAACTTCTTCTGTGTCTTTTGCTGGCATGTCATCTGCAGCTTTTGCAAAGGTCCCCAAAAATTCCCATTTCATTTCTTACGCTGACCTGCGATGGGCAAAGTCATGATGTAGAAAGGATAACTACACGTTAAGCTGACGGTACCTGTCTGAGTCCTCATTTGAGTTTAGAAGGCATTTTATTCTTTTATTTGTGAACCTGTAAATAGTGGTTTTGGTTCGGTAGCTAGGAAAGGCAGGAACAAATGCCACCCATCACTTAAGAGCACAATACTGTGAAAAGGTGGCTGGGTATGGAATCGTAGACCTGGGTCAGTAAGTCAAACCAACAAGCATTTATTAAGTGCTTACTATGTGCTAAGCATACAAAGACAGGTGAAAACAGTCCCTGCCTTCAAGAAGCTTACATTCTAACAGGGGAGACTACGTTCAGTACACATAAGACAGGTACAGTGTAAAGAGAAGGCAATCTCAGAAGGAAGGCAATTTTAGTCCCAGCTCAGGCACTATGTCACCTTCAGTAAGTGTCTTAGCCACTACGACCCTTAGGTTCTTCATCACTAAGATGGAGAAAATAACGTTTCTGCCCACCTCATGGGGTTATCGTGAAGATCAGCTGAAGCAATGTACATCATTAAGAGGGCTTTATAAGTTTAAACCCACATTTATTAGGCACCTACTGTGTGAAAATGTAGACGACAGCTTGGTATAGCGAATAGAGTACTAGCTTTGTTGGGCAGACCTGGTTTCAAGTCCCACCACCAGACATATAATGGGCGGTGTGACCCTAAATACCTCACAAGCTCATTCTCAGAGCCCCTAGCAGTTTAAGGTTATAAATTGCGGGGCAGGTGCTAATTTCTAAAAGTATGAGTTCCATACGCCAGCAAACTCACAAGTCCCAATCCAAGTCACCTTCCTAGTCCTCAGAAATGCAAGAACTATAGAAGACACTGGAAATATACCAACATTACCAAAACAGTCCCTGCCCTCAAGGACCTTAAATTTTATTGGAATAGAAGTTGCAAGATGCTCTCCAAATGTACAGCAAAATCTCTGAGGGAAAGGGCTTTCGCTTGCAGGTTCCCATCTCCAGGTCTTAGCTCAGTGTCTTGTTGATTGATTAATTGGTTCTCCTCCTCTTCCTTCTCCAATTCAAAACACATTAAGTAACTACGCTATGCTGGATATTATGCTAGGTAGAGATACCAACAGAACACAAAGTCCTTTCTCTTACTTATTATAAACGACGACGATAATATTGGGATGGGGAATAGATCAAGGTTAACAAACATCCAGAAGCTTGTGTAACTATAAGGGTGGAGGTCAATGGCCAATGAGAGGGAAGGAAGTCCTAGAGAAGAGTGTTATGGGGAAGGATTAGCCAATGGGGGTGGAGGTGGGGCAATCATTTGAGTACTGAGACCATATTAACCAATCTCCCTGTCTTCTATAATTTAACTTCAGCTTCCAATAAACAAACTTAAGTGAATCTGGTTCTGACAGAAATGAAATTTCTAACCACATGCCCTCCCTCAAAGTCATATGCAGAGAAAGAGCAATCATGTTTTCTGACAGAAAGGCAGTTTCCATGTTGAAACAGAAGGTCATCAGAAACAAAATGGTGGGGGGAACTCTGTAAATCTGACCGTATCACATTTTCTTAGAAATTACTGACAGAGTCCGGCAATGAGAGGAATCCCTGGAATGAAGGGTGTATAGTCCCCTCCTAGAGAAAGAGGGGCAGCTATCTACCCGTATTTCATCTCTTCGGTATCATCTACTGTCCGCAATTCCCCCAGCTATCACTCATTTCTCCAGGTCCTCAAATTTGTATAGCCCCTGTGCTGACCCCTTGCCCTTGCCCTCATGCTTAGTGTAATAGCAACTTGTGTACATTTCTTATCCCTCCATTATATTATAAGCACCTCAAGGGGAAAGGACTATTGTCATTTTTCATTTTTCTATCTCTAGCACCTAGTACATTGTCTTACAAACAACATCTCTTTAATTAATGTTTGCTGAATTTAATAGAACTCAGTTTCCAGTCTTGAACATTCTTCTGGAAAGGTCATGTTAATCAGCTGTCCTATAGTTCTGCATCCCATCTCTGGGATTTTTAGACCAAAATACCCATCCTTGGCTACCACTCCCCTATATACTTTTATGTTGTATCCCCTTATGAATGAAAGCTTTTGTATTTGTATCCCCAGAGATTAGAATAGAACCTGACACATAGTAAGCACTTAAAATGCTTATTCATTCATTCATTTCCTTTATCTCCCAGAATGAAAGAGGCTGACCGCCTATTGTACAGCAGTCTTGTGACTTCTTAGACCTGTGGATTATAAAAAAGATGCATACTTTTTCAATGCTTCTGAGATGTTAGAAACTGCTTATAAAACTAAATGACCGAACAAAAAAAAAAAAGCATGGCATCAGGCCTCACCAGCAAAAGCCCCAATAGCCGCAGCTGAGACTGAACTAAGATTAACTCCCTTAAAATGTTTTTCTCTAAAATTTTAAGAAGACATTTCATCCTCATTGCTTACTGTTCTCAAAGACTAGTAGAGAGGGAGAGCCAATATTTCAATTTCTTAGAGCATCTGAGATTGCAGAGGAAGGGGTTAGAGGTAATGTCAGGTACCCCAGGGGATACAAATCACACCACATTTTGACAGGGAAGTGAACTCTAAGCAGAGAACCATGAAATGTGTTTCAGAAATAGTAACATGGACAGAATGATTCTGATGTGAAGGCCTCCTCTTCTAGTAGTAACTTACAGTATCTCTATCAGAATACGCTTCTCCATCATGATTATATCTTGAGTACGTTTTATTTCTAGGTTTACTCTGAGGTTGCGGACAGCTCATTGCCTTTAGGATTTGAACCATGGGGGCAGAGGGATATTGTTTGATGTGGTGGTGGGGGTGGGGGTAGTGGGTTGTTCTGTACATCACAGGACACATGATCAGTGTTTAACAAATGCTAAACAATGCGGACAGCAGATCATAAATATGTCAGTATTTTACTATTTCAAGGAACCTTTGATTTCAGTGGTAGAAGGATTCCCTTCAATGATGCAGATTACAATCTTTCTACATTCTCTAAATTTGTTATTTATTTGTAGTCAAAGAAGTTCATCACCTGGTGGCCATACTTCTGACGGTAAGCTTCTCTGAACTTAGACAAGCTGGTCCCCATACGAGAGACATACAGTCACTAGCTGTAACAACAATGCTGCTTGCAGCTGCTGTGGGGGTGTAAGACCAATAACACCAGCACACAGGAAGGCTGTTAGCACAAGTTCTTTGATCTGCTTTTCTAAAGGAAAGCAGCTTTAAAGGGGTCAACAATCTTACTTTAATCAAACATATATATATGGCATTCACTTAGTTCAGGGGAAAAGTCAGCACCCTGATCTGCAGAGAAAATACAAACAGAAATTACATAAACAGACAAATAAAGACCAACAGACAGGGCTTCTAATTGTCTGACCATAGCAATATATACATAATTACCAGAGAGAGAGAAGCATCAACATCTGGGTTTTTCAAAGCTGGGGAGCTATCCAGAGTCTCATCTGGCTACATCACATGAACACTCTTCCCATGAGTGAGCCCCAAAGCAAAATGCTAACCTCTGAGTATATGTGTGTGTGTGTGTGTGTGTGTGTATACATATATATATATATATATTATGGATATATATATATATATATATACATATATATATATATATGTATGTATGTATACTTCTTCAGAGTCAGAGGGCATCACAACCCTCTTGACCCAGGCTCATGTGACTCAAACTCATGGGACTTAGGCTTCCATGTAACTTAAGCAGGTCACATGGGCCTATTAATGGATGGGAAAGATCCTCCCATTAAGCAAAAATACATTAACAACACACTAGCCAGCAGGGCAAGCAGCACAGATAGTCTTCAAATCAATTTTGTAATTCATGATATGAAAAGAATACAAGATGTAAGAAAAATAAATTCCCCTCCCTTCCTCTCCCCTCCTCTGAATGAAGGGAAATTAGTCAATATAGAGGCAGCAGATGTAAGAGCGCATGTGTGAAATCTCTGTTCCCTTTACATCTCAGGGCCCTGGGACAGAGCCCTAGTCTCTCCGCCATAGGTTGGGTTTCCCAGGATCTTCCAGCTTGGTGGGAGTTTGGCAGAGCTTGTATTTTCCTAGCCTAACTTTTGAAAACTTCAGATTATTTCCATGTCATGATGAAGCACTGGAGTAGAATTCTAGGGGAAGCTATAGATAGATAGATAGATAGATCTACATAGACATGTCTATCAATCCATCCATCTCTCTCTCTCTCTCTCTCTCTCTCTCTAGGCAAACAGACAGACATGTATGGAGACGGATAGATATAAATACAAACAGAACATTTGCTAAATATTTACTTGTGACAGGCATTGTTTAAGAGCTGGGGATAAAAAGCAATAAAACAAAGTGGTTTCTAATAGGGGAAAAGAATACATAAAGAAGGTGGGAGAGGGAGGAGAACCGGTGGAAGATGATTATGTTTTCACAGATAATATATTACAAGTTATTACAAATAACAAAGTTGTTATAGTGGAAAGGAAGAGTTCAGCCAGGAAGCCTATTATGTATGAGAATTCCTGGACTCTAGGTTTTGGATTTTTTTTTTCAATCAATCAACATTTACTAAAAGCCTACTATGTGCCAGTTGCAGGGGATACAAAATAAAAAATGAAACAATCTTTGCCTGCATGGAGCTTATATTCTATCGGAGGAGACAACATGTACATAACAAATATACACAAGGTAAAATTTTTGGGAAGGCACTGGAAGTTGAGGGGAAGGTGGAAATCAGGAGAAGTGCCTTCTAAATCTTCTTAAGAAGTCAAACACACACACACACACACACACACACACACACACACACACACACAAGTCTCCCCGTGCCCCTTTTCATCAGAGGCAACATTTTCTGGCAGTATAACTGAGTGATAACTGCTTAAATTATGTGATATTAAAAAAATACAATGTCCACTGCTATTGTTTCTGTTCACAAGAGATTCCAGTGAAATATTATGGCAGGGTTACTAGATTTCAGGTTAATTCCAAATATCTGCTAATTCCTGAAAAGATCAATGAGCAAATGAAGCATTGCAGAAAGAGTTGAGAGCTAGGAAGCAGGAGAGCTGGATTCCAATCTTGCCTTTGACATTAATTTGTTGTGTGGCCTTGAGCAAATTACCTGTCCTCTTCAGGCCTCAATTTGTACCTCTGTAAAATGTTAGGTTTTCAACATCTAAAATGGAGGTTAGACTACATGAACACCAAGGTCCCTTCTACCTGTAAAATTCTATGACTCTCTCTTAATCGCTCAATCCCTTTTGATGTAATTAACTTATTTCACTGTAAGCAAACAGTGATTAATTTTTATAGAAGTTTTCTGAAAAGATATTTCAAAGCTTTTGAAAGTTAAAAATACAAACCCGCTATTTTGGTGCATGCATTAACTTCTGAAAAGACAGCATTAAGATGCACTTACAGCTGTGGAAAATCCATTTCTCTTTTCTAAACAGATCTTTATCAGTCTGGGGACATAATTTAATTGCATGGAATGTATAACAGACATTCTCCTAATCATAATAATTATGGGCTTATAGAACACTGTTATGTCCTTAATTTAGTTCTCCAAAGAAAACTTACTCTTCCTAGAATTCATAAAATGCTAAAAATACATTTAAAATGTAATTAAAAATTACTGTGTCTTTCAGCAACTTTATCGAGTGAGAAAACTTTGTTGCCAAAACAATTAGCAAATCAATTGATGGAATTTGCAGATGTTTAATTTCCCTTTTCAAGGGAGGCACTTTTATGATGCCTGTGCTCTGTCTCATGAAGGCTGAGATTTAGCATCAACTAATTAATAGCTTCCCAACCAAGAACCCCCCACCTGAGAAAACAATTTGCACATGGCATTTCTGAACTCACACCAGGAAACCACTGTCCACGTAAGAAAAAAAAAAAGAAACATGGATCACAACTGTCCAAGAAAAGAATTAAGATTTGTTTCTAAAATAACATGTTTCTGATATTAATGCATGATATAGCATCCTGGCACACTGGATTTGGAGTTGGGGAACCTAGGTTCACAATTCACATCTGTTACTTACACATTGTATATGGCAGTACCCTTCCCTTAGGCAAGTCACAACCTCTTTGGGCTTTAGTTTTCTAATCCGTATGTTGCACCAACGCTGTGCTACTCAAAAGATGGCAGATGTTACCTTCAGATTCAATGGGTACTCTGTGGGTACCTATTTCTACAAATGGGAGCTCATGAGACTCTCCCCTCACAAATAAATTTACCTTTAATAGTTAGCCAATAGCATTTGTATAGTGCTTTAAGGTTTGGGAGTGAGACAGAGACAGAGAGGGAGACAGAGAGGCAGAAAGAAAGAGAGAGGGAGGGAGGGAGGGGGAGAGAGAGAGAGAAAGAGAGAGAGAGAGAGAGAGAGAGAGAGAGAGAGAGAGAGAAATAGAGACAGAGAGACAAACAGAGACAGAGACAGAGAGGTAGAAAGAAAGAGAGAGGGAGGGAGAGAGAGGGAGGGGAGAGAGAGTGGGGGGAGAGGGAGAGGCAAAGGGAGAGAGAGAGGGAGAGGGAGAGGGAGAGGGAGAGGGAGAGAGAGAGAGAGAGAGAGAGAGAGAGAGAGAGAGAGAGAGAGAGAGAGGGAGAGAGAGGAGGGGGGGAGAGGGAGAGGGAGAGAGAATTTTATTCAATCATTACAACAACCCTGGAAAGTAAGTGCTATTATTATCCTCATTTTATGAATGAAGAAATTGAAGCTAAGAGAAGGGACTTGCCCAGGGTCACACAGCTAGTTAAATATTTGAGGCAAGATTAGTACCCAGATATTCCTGACTTCATGTCCAGGTCTCTATCCACTATACCAGCTAGCTGCCTCTTTAGGGTAGGAGACAATAATTCTTCCCTTTTGCTCTTTTTCCTCCTTCTGCTTCTCCTCCCTGCCCTTATTCCCTTCTCCTTCTATCTCCATCTCTGCCTCTCACACCTCCATACATTCTGGTGACAGGCAGAAACAGAAAGCAGACAGGTCAGAAGTATTAGCTCAAAAAGTTGTAATGCTCTGGACATCTCTGACAAAGCAGAGGTAGATAAAACACCAGGACACCAGAATTACCTAATTATTTGAAAACAACTCAAAGATGAAATGGTGGAATTGTTCACCAAAATCCATTGGCTGCTGTTGAATAGCCAAGGTGCTGGAGGGCTGTGTGTACATCCATCTGTCTGGGTGGTAGATGGAAGGCTGGGCTTGCTGTCAGGAACACTTGTGTTCAAATCCAGGTAAGACTGTCTGACCCGGGGCAAGTCACTTCATCTTTCAAAAGTAGTTCCCTTCTCTATAAAATGGGACAATGATAGTTATCTACCCTAGAGGGTTCCTGTGAAGAACGAACACTTTGACAACTTTACAATGCTATATTATCATGCTTGCTGCTGCTGCGAAGGGCCCCTGAGGATGTTTTGGAAACTAATGACCAGTAAGTCTGATATTCCTATGGATGTGCTGGTGGAAATGCAGAGCTAAGGGAAGGATCACAGGGCACTGAAACAAAGGGCATTCTCTTAGGAGAAGGACAGCATGGTTTCTGTAAGCAGGCAATGTGGTACAATGGATAGAGCCCCAGATGGTTAGGGAAGGGAAGACTGAGGAGCGACCAGACAGTTGTCTTTAGAGTCACATTGGAAGTCATTGGATTCTGTTTGGAACTAGAGGGGAAGACTATATGAGCTGTTGTTGGAAGATGTGAATAGGTAAACTGACGTTTGATGTTAAGGAAAATACCCTAGTAATCAGAGCTAGCCCAAACTGGAGTGCGCTGGTTAAGGAGACAGTGATTCCTCATTTGTTGGCGTGATCCCTACTCTCAAGACGTTTAGTGAGAATATTTGTCACCATAAACATTATACAATCCTAAAATATTTGTTGTTGTTAAGTCATTTTTGGGTTGTGTCCGACTCTCCATGACCCCATTTGGGGTTTTCTTGGCAAAGATAGTGGTTTGCCATTTCTATCTCCAGCTCATTTCATAGATGAGGAAACTGAGGCAAACAGTTTTAAGTGACTTGCTCACAGTTACAGAGCTAGTAAGTGTGTGAAGTTGGATTTGAACTCAAGATGGATGTATACATCTGCAGCAAAAATGGTTATGGTACGAGAAACACATGCCATAATTTTTTTTTTTGTAAATATGTGAAATTTTTGGACAAATGGGTAGCAGATATGAGGATGTAATTTTTTGCAAATATAAACCGCGAACTGATGAAAGGCAGTACTTGTTATAATATACATATTTTGTCACCCCTGGTAGCAAAGAAAAAAAGTCTTCTCAGGGCTCCAGGCAACCCTCTGAGACTCTAAGTTACAGAGAAGGTGCTGATCTCATTGGAAGAGGGAGTTTTCTCCCATGGGAATTCCCTAGACCAATGAAATCACATTCTTAGCTTATCCTAACTCCACAGAATGGTCTGCCACACCTAAGATACAAAATGAACTCCTTTCAAAGACTTTTGGTTAAACACAGTAACAGAACTGAGAAAACTGAAGTTGCCTTCTAGCTACAAAAATCCTCCTAAATCCAGAAAATCCTTTACTATTTAGGCATTAACTTGGCTTTTCCTTCTCTTCAACAAGGTTTCTTGAATGCCAAAACTCATTAAAAATTAATTTAAAATAATGATGTGACTATTTCTCAGGGATATGATATGTTAAAGGCATTACTATGTAGTCCAAAGACTACTATTGCACAGGGAGTAAGGACCCCCACATTCTAGCTGCTGCTCAGCTAATTCTGTGTGCTCTAGGCCAAGTCACTTAATTTCTATAGAACTCAAGTTTCGCCATCTATAAAATGAAAGAGGGTGGTCTAGATGATCTCAAAGGCCCCTTTCTCATCTGAAGCTGAGTGATTCCAAGGCTATGTAAATATTTGGCTTGACAAAACACTACTTGAACTCTTTTCCAAATATGCTTCTGAGGAAGGATCCAAGATAGGGAAGGGTAGCATGACACCTATCCCAAAACCAATACGGAACCACTAAAGTCGGATGCTGAAAATGGCCAACATGATGGAGGCCTGTGGTGATATTTTCCCTAAAGCCTCCAGGTTTATTTGTAAAAAGAGCTTTTCCTTTTTACTGGTCACCTGGTGGTTCCCCATCTTGGAAGCTCAAATAAAATAGGTGATTTTAGCTGAAAAGGATACAGGTTTTAGGAACCCAAATAAAACCTACATGGGAAACTAATAAAATGTCTTAAAAATTATATTCAGCAAGGGAATCAACTTGTTAAGAATGTAAGCTCTGTGAATTCCCAAACAAAGGGAAGTAAGTCTGAAAGAACCGATTTGTGAAATGAATATGCTTTCCAGTGCTCTAAACACATTTCACTAAAAGCAAAATGTCCATTAGAGCAATATCCATTAGCTGGCTATGCCCCGTGAAAAGACTTTGGCACCCGGCAATTCATGTAAAGTGTGTATATTATATAGCAACCCATATTTAGCTTGGGATGTAGAGGTTTTGCTATAGAGACTGAATTGTGTCATGAAAAGAACAGTGGACCCAAGAGAACTGGGTTCTAGTCCTGGCTTAGCCACAAACTAAGTGGGAAACCTCAGGCAGCTCAATTAGTTGTGCACCCCAAGTCCAAAGCCATCACTTTTCTCATTTTGTGAAATGAGGGGGTTAAGTGGACAATCTCCAAGGATCTCCAATGCAGAGCTGTAATGGACCATGGAGGTCACCTCATCTAATTTCATTATTTAACAGACAAAGAAACTGAGGCTTGAACAGGATAAATGACTTGCCCAAGATTACACATAATAAGTAGCAAAGGCTGGATTTGAACTCAGATTTTGTTTTTGTTTTTGTTGTTCAGTTGTTTCAGTCATATCCAACTCTTTGTGACCCCACTTGAGGTTTTCTTGGCAAAGACGCTTGAGTCGTTCGCCATTTCCTTCTCCAGCTCATTTTATAGATGAAGAAACTGAGGCAAACAGGGGTAAGTGACTTGCCCAGGGTCACAAAACTAGTAAGTATCTGAAGCTGGAACTGAACTCAGGAAGATAAATCTTCCTGACTTGATTGCAAATCCAGCATTCTGTACCGTCCCATGCTGCTTCTAGAGCTAAGGTTCTAATACTCTACCAACGACAACACAGATTGATCTTGGTTAAAACAATCTTCAAGGCAATCTGTGTGATGACAAAACAATAATCATTTCCATTACCCCATAGAAATAAAATGCTATTCTATTTAATTCAACAGACATTTATCAAGCCCTTAGTATGTGCAAGACACTATAGAGGCATTAGGGATATGAAGACACACATGAAACAGATCCTGCTCCCCAAAAGCATATGTTCTATGGGGAGATACAAGTATATATACAAATATACACATGTATATAAGTACACATACATAATATATGTGTGTGTATATAAAAATATATATATCTCTGTTTATATACATTTACATAGATACACACATGAATGTATAGGTATGCGAAGTATACAACATACATATATAAATATAGCATATTACATATAGCATGTTTATGTGCATGTATATACACATACACACATGTATAAGTCTATTATATATATATGAATACACATATACATACATAACACACAGCCATATACACAGAAACACACACATATACATATAATACATACATATATAATAAAATGTATTTGTAGGACAAGTCCATGCAAAAATATATAGCACAATACATTGTAATTTCAAGATGGAAGGAGAACTAATACCTGGTGGCCAGGGAAAATCAGGTAACAACTCTCATAGCAGGTGACTTGAGCTATGATTTGAAGGAAGGTAGGAATTCTAGGAAGAAGAAGTGGGAGAAGGGAGTGCATTCCAGACTTTGGAAAGCACCAGATACAGGGGTGGGGAACCTGTGGCCTCCAGGGTACAGGTTTGGATTCAGTCAAAGGGCTGCACTTGAGGACCTAGAAGGACATGTGTGGCCTTGAGGCCACAGGTTCCCCACCCCTGCAACTAGAGCAAAGGCGTAAATGTAAGGAGAAGGGATATCATGTGTTGGGAAGCTTCATTGGAGGAGAGAGGGTAGGAAAGAGATCAATAGGAAATAAAATCAAAAAGGAAGATGGGAACCATAATGTAGAGGGCTTTAGATGCTTGGCCAAGGAATTTGTATTTCATCCTAGAAGAAACAGGAAAACATTGATGATTTTTCAGTGGGGTTGGTGATCATCAGATTTGTGTTTGGCAGCTGTGGGGAAGCTGGATTGTAGAAGGGAAAGACTGGAGGCAAGGGAGACCATTTAGGAAGTTCTTGTAAAATAATCCAGGTCAAAGGTGGTAAAGGCCTGAACTAGGGTAGAGGCATTGTGAGTGCAGATAAGGGGACAGATCTAAGAGATGGTATGGAGGCAGTATTGATGAGACTTGACAACTCATCAGACATGTGGGATGAAGGTGAGGGAAGAGTCGGGAATGATTCTAAGGCTGTGAACTTGGTTGAGCAGCAAGAATGACGGTGGGGTCCATAATTTAATTTTAAATTTAAATTAATTTTAAATTTAAATTAAATTTTATTTATTATTATTATTATTAAATTTAATTTAAATTTAAGCTTGATATAAAGGAAAAAATCTTAGAACAGTTCATTAGTGGAAATGGTTCTTAAGAAAAAGGACAGAAACAAGTATTTATCAATCACCTACTATGTAACATGCTCTGTTCTATGCACTTTACAAACATTATCTCACTCAATCCTCACAAAAACCCTGAGTGGTAGGTACTATTATTATTATTCGTATTTCACAGATGAAGAAACTGAGGCAGACGGTGGTTAAGTAACTTGCCCAGGGTCACACAGCTAGTAAGTGTTTGAAGCTAGATTTGAACTCAGGTCGTCTTAACTCCAGGCCCAATGCTCTGTCCTCAATACTGCCAGTTGCCTGAACTGGGACATTTCCTTTCCCCGGAAGTTTTTAATCAGAAGCTGAATGACCACTCATTGGGCAGGTTAGCACACAGATGTCTTTGGTGTATGGATCAACTGGCCGGCTGCTCAACTTTTCTAATTCTATGATTCTTGTGAGTCTTCTCTGGAGAGACAAAGTGCAATTTACCCATTTCCTCTCTGTATTCTTCAAAAACAAGGCTCTAATATTGTAGGAGTAACAAGACCATTTGCTTTCCCATCTTGTATGCCCCTTAATATTACAATTTTGGGGGGTGGGTGGGAGAGGAGAGTGGCCAAAGAATGGGGGAAGAAGCCTGCGCAAGGCCCTGCCACAGCTTCCAGAGCAGAGTTTATAAATAACACTGGATTCCTGCTGTTTTAACTCCAGAATCATTTTTTTTTTCTCACAAAGCTTTAGAATTCATGACAAAAGATAAAGGGAAGGCCTGAGGTCCTTCACTGGCTAATTAAACCATAAGAAGACCATATCATCTAGGATAGGGAATATCTAGCGTGAAGTATTTCTTGTTTAATTTCCTACATTTGAGTAATAATCTTACGGCTGCTGTAAATAGGCTAAATGACTGCTCAGAGTTATCGCAGCCACTCTGACAATATATTAACCTTTCACTCATTGCTGCAGAGCTGCTGGAGCAGCTGGGGATTTTTTTTTTCCAAACTAGACTTGCATAAAATTGTGTGAAATTGGGTCTTGGGGAAAGGAGTTCCACTCTGCAGAACAAAGGTTGGCTGGAATCGAAAATAACACATCCCCAACTGCTTCCAACTGTAGAGAAACAGATGAAGCTTAAACACTGCAGGGCCTCCAGGGCTCTCATTTCTCCAAACCACCCTGACCCCCCTGCTTTGACATGAGTGTGCGTTTGATTCTGAAGGCTAGTGCATCCTGCAGTATGATACTGGCCAGAGGAAAGGCACACAAGGTTTACCTTGGTTTATTCCAAGCCTGTCGTCTCTGGAGGATCACCTATGCAAATGCAGTTAACAGAATAGGCAGGCAACAAGAAGAGCCTCTCTAGATATAAGCTAGGGATGTCCATATGGATTGTCTCAATGTAGAGAAGTAGCTTTTGGGTGGTATGGAGAGATATGATCTGAAGTCTGGCCTGCCTCTGTAGATAGGAGAAAGACCAAAGGCCTTGACTTACTTGACAGTACTCTAGCTGGCGTGGCCCAGGAGGAGTCATGCTCTTGTTTCCAGTCTCTAAAAGGAGTACCAGGCTAGAATGATATCTGTCTGCCGCAAGTATCTGCAGTCTAGGAATATGGAGCAGTGAGGTGGCACAGTGGATAGAGTGCTGGGCCTCATCTTCCTGAGTTCAAATCTGGCCTCAGACACTTTCTAGCTATGTGACCCTGGGCAAGTCACTTAACCCTATTTGTCTTAGTTTCTTCAACTGTAAAATGAGCTGGAGAAGAAAATAGCAAACCACCCCAGTATCTCTGCCAAGAAAACCCCAAATGGAGTCACAAAGAATTAGACATGACTGAAATGACTGAACAACAACAACTTGGGGTATGAATATGAGTTCAGAAGGAAAGCTACTTCTCTGGTCAGTCTTAAGGGGTAGGGTAACCCTTAGTTTATATTCACAATTAAAATGGTTATACAGAAGACCATCACAAATAGTAAACAGTAAGTAAACTCATTTATCCAAGCAAACAGAAACAGAGAAGTAATGCAGATTAAAATATACCAGAAAATATGCAAGAGTGAATGAGCTCTTCAGTGAAAGGTGAGATAAACATCTCAGTGCCAAACAAGACAGAAAGCAAGCTTGCACCCAAGGGAAGTCTTCTCTCAAGCTCTGGAAATTCAACATGTTTGTGTCCTGGCTTCCCCTACATTTCTGTAGCTCCGAAGAGATGTTGGCGCTTTTCTCTTGCAATCATCTTCCCCAACATTCTCCAGTGGTCTCAAGACAGTCCCTTCACACCTTATGCCAAAAACGCAGCATCTCACTCAGGTCCTCCCTGCCAACTAGGAGTCCCATCTCCCTCTGCTGTGCTGCATGCAGTACATTTCTGCAAAACCATCCCAGGCTTGATTGGTAGCTCATCATATAGATAAAAGGAGGTTTGGAGCTATCTTCAGACCATAAGTTTCTTGAGGACAGGAGCCAGTGGCTTTAATATTGCAGTCGGTTCCCTTGGTAACTTGTAGAAGAGCACCCAGAACGTTGATATGAACAGGCTGAAGTGGGTAGCCCTGATTCTTCTGAATGAGAACACCTATTTTATGTGTACCATTTTGCATTTCATACAATGAGTTGTTTAATTTTACATATATGCCTGGTTTATTCCCTAAATTCAACTTGGAGCTCCCTGAGGGCAGAAGCTGGATTTTCTCTATATTGCCGTAAATCCCCTTCCTCAAAACACTGTCTGTCCTACAGTACCTTATAGTAGACTGCCTGGCATACTTCCCTGCATAGGCTGAAGAGAAGAGTTCTCATCCCTCCAAATGGAAATTTTTGTATTTTTGTATCATTTGATCATTGAATTTTTGTACCTTTTTATCTTTTCATATATCACACGATGTCTTATGTTTAACTTTATGAATGTGCCTGGCTTGTTCTATGAACTAGACTGTAAGCTTCCTGAAGGCAGAGAAATCACCTCCTTCTTCACTAACTGCCTGAAATTATGCACAGAGCAGTAGCTTGAACAGTATGTGTTCTATATAATTAAATCACACCAAAGAGTTATGCAAAAAGGCCTGGTAAAGTAAGGAATAGCCTGAATTCATTTGCCTCCTATCTTCTGTTTATTTAGAATTCGGTCTTCATTCAAGGCAAACAATGTATGCATATCCAGAAGTTATAAGTATAGTATTAATTATAGTATTGGGGTGAAAAGACAAGTCAATCAACTGCCTTCAACCAAATCTCCCCTAAATCTATCACATCTGCTCATTTCTCTATAGAGAATTTCCTTTAGATCTAGCTATTATCTTCTCCTATTTACATTTCATTTCCCTCTATCTCCCGTCCTTTTTTATGACCTCCTTGGAGGAAAAAGAGTTTCTCTCATTGCCATTCCCCTTCCCCATTGAAAAGATGACAACCTTGTGAATTTTCAAAAGTTGAAAGATCTGGAATTCTCATTGTCATTGGTAGCAGCATGCGCTTTGGGAGCTGAGATATACACCCAGAACAAACTAGATACATAGAGGAAAGGTAGCCCAAGGGAGCATATTGGATTTGGGGTGGAGACAAGTATCAGTTATAGACTCTTATAAAGGTGCTGATATCAGAGCCCAGCTGAGAGCAAAACCAACAAGGAACTTCATGGGGACTCAAAGAAAAGAGAAAAGGATTCCTAATAATCCAGAACTGGGAGTTACCCCTTGTAATAACAATGCTACTTGCCTCTACTGTGGATGTGTAAGACCAATAACACCAGCACACAGGAGGGCCGGTAGCACAGGTTCTTTGATCTGCTTTTCTAAGGAAAGAAACTTTGAGGGGTTAACAATCTTACTTTAATTAAACATACATATACTACTCAGTTCAGGGGGAAAAGTCAGCACCCTAAACTTCAGAGCAAATACAAACAGAAATTACAGAGACAATATAAACAGATCAACATTTCTGTCTAACCAAATCACAATAAATAGTTACCAGAGAAGCACCAACATCTGGGTTTTCAAAGCCAAGTTGCTGCTTCAGTGGCTTACCCAGAGTCTCATCACCAACACCCTCTCAATGAGTGTGCCCCCAAAGACAAAATGCCCACCTCAGAGCTCTTATACCCTGTTCAGGGCCCTGAGGGCTCACAGCCTACTTAGCAAAAAAGTGTGGGGCTTTGGGCCTTATACCTAGTTAGTGAAAGGGTGTGGGCCTGCCTCTAATCAGGCTTCCCTTTGTTGGACCCACCTGAGGCCTATTCAATGGGCAGGAAAGATCTTTCACTTACAGATCAGCCTTACACCCCTTTGCCACATGTGCTCACTATACGTACTCATATACCTTACTACTTCCAAATTTTCAATCTGAACCCATGTTCACTGGAGACCTTGTGTTTACAAGGTGAGAGTACACACCCAGAGTTCTTTTTTCAAACTGTCTTTGTTATACCTCCTTAGTAAATACCTTTTCTAAGAGCTATTTATTAATAGGATTATTAATTATTAACTGTTGTGGTGTTGTTGTGTTTGTCTTTCATTTTTGAAGAGGACCATGACATCGGGAAAATGATGACATGACTTGCAGTTGACTTTGACTTGAGTGAGGGAGGGCTGTGCAAGGTCACTAGCCTTACTTTCTCCTCCAGTAGTCTAGCAGTGCGGGCTTATGAATGATAGTACTAGAAAAATCTAATGATCCTTAAGGTTACTCCTAGAATCCTCAAGGAGAATCATAGTCCTTGTCCTCTGAGGATCCCACTCTCCATTGGGAGTGGGAGTGTCTTGAATGAAGACATCCATAGCCTATTTGTCAAAATTTTAGAATACACAAAAGTAGATGGGATAGGTAACCTAAGAATGACAGAATCGGGATCCAAAAGGATATGGAAAGGAAAGGCTAACATAATGGTGTGAATCAAATAACATAGAACTTTATGGAAATAAGAATCAAGTCCTGCACTGGGCGGGGGGTGGGGGGTGCAAAACATTAACCTCTAAAATCACAAAATGCAGGTGGCATGGCTAGATAGAAGTTTGTCTGAAAAGATCTGGGGCATTTAGTGGTCTCTGCTTAATATGAGTAAAGAGAGTGATGAAAGATTCCCCAAAACGAATGTGACCATAGGCAACACTGAGAGAGTCCAGAACATAAGATATATCGTGCTATTGTCCTCTTCCCCAGAATATTGTGTGCAATTCTGAGTACTACACTTTCAGAAGGACTTTGATGAGATGGAGCATCCAGAGAAGGATGACTCCAATGGTGAAGGGGCTGTGGAATATGCCATATGAAAATCAGCTGAAAGAACTAAGGATGCTTAGCCTGGAGAAGAGGAGACTTGGGGTAGGGATGGGATGGCAGGGACAGCATAACCATCTTGGAATATTTGAATGGTTGTCATGTGGAAAAGGAATTATATTTGTTCTGATCATAGAGGGATAGGAAGGATAGAATGGTGATTGCCAAGAGGTACATTTATATTTCAAATAAGGAAAAATTTCTTAACTGTTTCAGCTGTCGAAAAATGGAATAGGTTGCCCAGGAATACAACAGTTTTCCTACCACTGAGGATTTCAAAGGCTGGTTTATGTGCCAACCACTTGTTTGGGATATTGCAAAAGGGAGGCCTAGATAGCTTCTGAGGTCCCCTCCAACCCCAAGATTCTTTAATTCTTAATATTTCCTTTCCCCTCATGGTCTGGCAAAACCAGAGTCTGCTAACTGTTGGGAGAAGAAGGGAAGGGTCCCAACAGTTTAAGCAAATATTTATTATTCTATTTATATGCCCTGCAGCCTGAGTATTGGGCATACTTATGAAAATCAAATAAGGATTAATATATTTTACATAAACAAACATGGATTTGTTCTGCAAACCAACCCATGCAGCAAGACTGATTTCCTTTCTCCTTTTCTGCTGAGCAGCACTGGTACAGGTGTTGAAAGTGTACCTCCATCATTGCTATTGTATAAAAATGGCCTGCTGCCAGGCCACCCCCAGCAGGGACGTTGGACCAAGCTCCAGTTCCTGTCTGGTAAATGTTTAATGACAGCCTTTGGAGGATAAAGGGATAAAGATGCAATTAAAACCTGCACTTCTGGACAGATACTGTGATCAGATTAGACTTTTGTGCATTATTTCAGTTTTTGATGTAGTAACATTTTGTCATCTTCAGTACAGTATCCCTGATCTAAATAATCCCCCACTGATGTACATGAGGGAACTCATATCAAAGAATAATGGCATCTAAATCATCATTTCTGACTCATCTAACAATTTCTACCAGTGAATAACAAAACTTCGGCTTTAATTAGCCTTTTCCTGAGAGAAAAAAAAACACCAAAGCTTTTCTATTTATTTTCCTATTTGTCTAATCAGATTTCTCTGAGGAAAAAGGAGATAGGGATGTGGGGGTATATGCCTCTTTTACAGATGGAGAAAATGAGACTCAATGAGCTTGGAACCTTCCTACCTTCCCCCAAGACTATACAGTCACAGTGACAGAGCTGGCCCCAGTAGAATCTGTCTTGTGATGAAAAAGCCTGTGTGTTCTTTGTCTTAGATCATGGAAAGTGCTGAAATCCTTGCTTGCTGCAAAGCCAAAACAGCCTCCCCACAGACATGAGAAAAGTCAAAGAAACTCAGAGGATTTTAGAGATGAGTGGGGCCTTGGAAATCACCTAGTTCGACCCCGTTGTTTTACAGACAAGGAAACTGAGACCTAGAAAGGTAGAGTAACTTGTCCAAGGTCAAACAGCCAATTAAGTGGCAGACTTGGGACCTGAATTCAAATCCTCCTGAGTCAGAGGTCAGAGGTCAGTGCTCTTGACGGTGCCTTGGCAGAATGAAGGGGGAATGGGGGTGGAGGAGGGTGGGGGCAAGCCAAGCATGAGGCAAGGGGCAGAATGAAACAAGTGCAGGTGGAGAGGTTGGCTGGGGATCAGGGGGCAGGCACAAGTGGGGTCTAAGTCTTTCTCATCTATTTTCATGTCTTCACTGGGTCTTTATTGAATGTCTATGATACACACCCACACCCACACACACAGACACACACAGGAAAGCTTTAATGTGTGTATGTTTTTAGACAAGTCCATTTAAGCCAAAGTATTACTATTCCCCAGCAGAAATTATTAGATGAATCAGAAATCATGATTTATATGACAGTATTCATGGGTGACTGTACGAGCATTGGTCTGGGGTCGTAGATCATGCTGGTCCAGTGCCCACACCATGTATGAATTATGGAAGCTCCTTGAGGGCAGGGACTATTTCACTTTTTCCTTTGTATGCCCAGTGTCTAGCACAGAGTTGCTTAATAAGTGCTTATTAATTGGTTGGTTGATAGCCCAAGTCTATAAAATATAAGGTCATTTTTTAGGGCAAGTAGAAGGAGGGAAAGAAGGAAGGAAGGAAGGAAGGAAGAAAGGAAGGAAGGAAGGAAGGAAGGAAAGAGAGAGGAAGAAGGAAGGAAGGGACGGAGGGAGGGAGGGAGGAAGGAAGGCAGGAAGGGATGGAGGGAGGAAGGAAGGAAGGAAAGGAATGTTGATATAGTACCTTTTATGTGCCAGGCACTGTGCAAAGTGCTTTACAAATATTTTCTTATTTGATCATCACAACAACCCTGGGGGGTAGGTGCTATAATGATCTGCAAAATTCAGTTGAGGAAATTGAGGCAGAGAGAAGTTAAGTGAGTTCCCTCGGATCATACACAACCAGTAAGTGCCTAAAATCATATTTGAACTCAGGTCTTCTTCATGACTCTGAGACTAATACTGCAACCACTTTGCAACTTAGTGGCCTCTAGGTATTAGAAGCTGGGGGATGGGGGGAGGAAATCAGGAAGAGCTTCATGTAGGGGATGGTTTCAGGGGTAAACTTTAAATGAAATTGAGAATTCTAAGAGGCAGAGGTAGGAGAAAGTATATACCAGGGGCAGCCTGAGCATGAAGGGAAGTCATGTAAAATAAAGCTGGAAAGGTAGCTGGAGTCAGATTTTAAAGTGTCTAACGATGTCAGGCAAAGACATTTTTGTTGTTTTCCCTAGGTAACAGGAAGCCATTGAAGGTATGTGAGCAGGAGAGTGACATATATTTTGGCAGCTGTCTGCCAGATGGATTTGAGATGACGTAAAGTAAAGGGAGATCTTCCCAGCAATTGGTGA
Source organism: Trichosurus vulpecula (assembly GCF_011100635.1). NCBI lineage: Eukaryota > Metazoa > Chordata > Mammalia > Diprotodontia > Phalangeridae > Trichosurus > Trichosurus vulpecula. The sequence goes on from NC_050573.1 coordinate 150,270,319, forward strand.
TGAAGTCTTGAAGGAAGTTGAGGACAGGGAGTATACAAGTAGGGATAAATATAGATATAGATATATAGATATAGATATGGAGACACACAAGATGTATATATATATATGTACATATATATATACATATATACAAGTATATATAAACGTGTGTGCGTGCGTGTATACAATATGAGAGATCCTGGGAAGGTGGAATTGTTAGGAACTTGGTGAATTCAGTTTGCTACATGTTGGGTCTGAGGTGCTGGCTGATATCTGGGTGGAAATGTCCAGAGATAAAGGAGGAGATCAATCAATGAATAAAGAAACTACAAAGTTTGGAAAGGCTCATTACCAGAAGCCTGGCTACCAGGTGATCAATACTGTGGCTACAGCAGCCTATGAAGATCATTGCCTAAAGCACAGTGCAGGAAGATGGAGATGGAAGGAGGGAGGTACACTATAATCTGTACCAGTAGAGATGAATTCCAAAACTGAAGTTAGGTGGGAGATCTGAGTGTATATTATATAAAGAAGAGTATAGTTAATTCCATAGATAACAATAGGTACCTGAATGCTTACCCATGGCTGGCTCAAAATTGATAGCTTTAACTTTACTGCTAGAGATCACAAACTATTGGTCTATACAAAGATAAAGTCATAAAGAAGAAAGAGAGCTTGACTTGGAGTCAAAAGACCTAGATTCAAAACCTGGCTTTAATATTTATTAGCAGTGTGACCACGCAAAAATCACCTAATTTCTTTTGAGTATAAAGTACCTCATCTGTAAAATGGGCATAATTCTTACACTACCTTTCTTACAGGGTTGTTAGGAAGAATGCATCTTGTCAACCTTAAACCATAATACAAATGGGAATTTAACTAGAGAAGCCATGGACCAAATCAAGATCCAGAGTCAGCACTTTCTCCCTGGGTCTTCCATTCTTCCCAACCTGTCTTGACTTATCACAATGTTCCCTGCTCTCCAAACCCTCTTTTTTTTTTGAGGCAATAAGGGTCAAGTGACTTGCCTAGGGTCACACAGCTAGTAAGTGTCTGAGGCTGGATTTGAACTCATGTCCTCCTGACTCCAAGGCTCCATGTGCTCTATCAAACCCATTCCTCTTCCAAACTTCCCTATTTCTGTGGAGGGTGCCCTTCAGGTTTTTCAGTTTCACAACTTCAGCATCATCCTTGACTCCTCAGTCTTCCTCATCCCCGCATTAATTCAGTTGCCAACTCTTGTTTTATGGCCTTTCACATCCAGCTACTTCTCCCTGCTCACACACCCGCCATCCTGGTTCAGACCCTCAACACCTCTCACCTAGATGACTGCACAACTCCTACCCAGTTTCCCTGCCTCAGATTTCTCCCTCCCCAATCCATCATCCACACAGCTGCCAGCGTGATTTTTCCTAAAGCACAGGTTTGACTAGGTCCCTCCCCCATTCCAAACTCCAAATGGCTCCCTATTGCCTCTGCTTACACCCTTTTCTGCCTGACATTTAACGCTTTTCACAACACAGCTCTAACCTACATTTCCAGGTTTATTGCATATTCTTCTCTTTCATGCACTCTATATGCTAGCCAGATCTGCTAGCTTGCTGTTCTTCCCACGTACAGTCTATGTATGTCCTGTGCAGCTTCCCCATCAATGTTTGGAACAAATGTCTTCTTCATCTTTGCCTATTGAAACCCTTACCTTATGAGTACTATCTCCTACCTTCTTCAAGAGGCCTTTCCAAATTTCCTCACTAGCTCTCTGTTTCCCCCCACCCCCGCCATTTACCTCTAAATGCAGGTAAACATCTTATATTTACTCATATGTGAATATGTTGCATGTAAGTTCCTTGAGGACAAACATAATTTCACTTCTCTTTGTATCCCAAGAGCCGACACAGAAGTGGGGAACCCATGTCCTCTAGGGCACATGTGACATTCTAGGTCCCTGGGTGTGGTTTTTTGGCTGAATCCAAGTTTTACAGAACAAATCCTTTTATTAAGGGGATTTGTTCTGTGACATTTGGATTCAGACAAAGGGCCACACTTGAAGACCTAGAGGACCACATGTGGCCTTGAGGCCACAGGTTCCCCAATCCTGGTAGCACAATGCCTACCAGATAATACTCCTTTAAATTCTTACTGGTCTATGACCCAGGTTAAGGAAGTAAGGAACCTTCCAAAGGCTGAAGGAGTTAAGGAACCTTCTGGTGGATTCCAAAGGCAGGCACTACTGACTCACCCTGGCCTATGGTACATTAAAGTAAATATTGAGACTATTAAAACAGGCCAGCGGTGGAACGGTTGCTAACACAGACAGACTCAGGAATCAGAAGGGACTAAAAAACTTGGCAAGAACCACTGCAAAGAGCTTTTAGGCTTTCCCTATAGAAACCCTCATCACCATGAATCTCATTCTCATTTTTGGGTTTCAGCTGAGGATCATTTATTTAATATATTCTACTTTAAAAAAATCAGTTTAAACATGCATCAGTAGATTCTGTTTCCACTGCAAACTGGCCAGACCTAGTAATGAGTCCAACAAGCTCCTATTTCAGTATGGATTAGCATATATAGGGGACATTCCCCCACACTGTCAGATTGTCCTAAGAAACCCAGAGCCAATACATTAATTAGTCACACATCAAACTCCCCATTTCTTCCCCTTAGCCATTACTAGCCAGTAATTCTTGTTGTGTGGATAGCCTTTTTCACTTTACTTCCATAATTCTTCATATTACTTAAGCCCCTTTCAGCCAACTATTTATATTATGTTACCTGGCATCTTTCTTTCCTTCTGTTTCTTCCATGAATTATTTTCCTTCTCCCAGCATTTCTCTTCTGTGTTTTCTCTTCCCTCACCCATTTTTCTTTGCTGTCTTCCTTTTTTCTTCCTCTGGAGTGCCCTAGTCATGATCTAATTCCTCTTCAGTTTTTTCATTGTTTGTTTCTTTATTACCCAGAGTATATATTCAATACAGGCTTTTTTTAAGATAAGTTTTTTTAAAAAATTATATTCATTCCTCAATATATCCCTTCACCTGAACTCCCTACCCATGGAATTTTCCCTTATAACAAAAATTAAGAAAGAAAATGGGGAAAAATCAACCTGCACATTGACCATGTCTGATAGTATATACACCATCAAGATACTTAAAAAAAGATTATCAACAAACTACATTATTCAGAATTCTTCTTCAAGGACCCATGATCTTAGGTCACAGGACCATAGATTTAGAATAGAAGGGATAATACAAGATCATCAATTTAACCCCTTAAATTTGTTTATTTTTAATTGAATCTTTAAAAAATTATCAAGCATTTTGGGGGAGGAGCCTTGTAACAAACATTCATAGTCGAGTAAAACAAATTCTCACATTTGCCATGTCCAAAAATGTGTGCCTCATTTTGTGCAGTTACCCTGTAACCTCTCTGTCTAGAGCGACGTGGCTTTCTTCAGCACTGGTCCTCTGGAACCATGGTTGGTCACTGTGTTGATCAGAGTTGTTTAAGTCTTTCAAAATTATTCATTTTTACAATGATATTGTTACAGTATAAATTGTTCTCCTGGTTCTGCTTGCTTTACTCCACATCAGGGAATCCTTTCCTTTTAAAAAGGAGTAAACAGAAGCCCAAGCAGGTTAAGTGCTATGTGTAAGGCTGCCCATATAGCAAGCAGAGATCCGGGATTCAAAGCTGGGTCCTCTGACTCTGAATCCAATACCCTCTCCACTCTGCCACTGAGGGTTTTCCTATAGTGCAAGGGAAAAAATGGCTAGTTGGTGGCCAGCATTCCAGTGATGAGATGTGAGTAAAAATAAATTCAAAGCTAAAAAGTCAATGTCAAGGAATTTTTAAAAGCTGATTTTTAAAGTGCATTATGTTGTAGCACAGGGCAGCTAGGTGGCACAGTGGATAGAGTGCCAGGCCCAAAGTCTGGCAGACTCATCTTCCTCAAATCCAGCTCCAGACACTTACTAGATGTATGACCTTGGGCAAGTCACTTGACCCTATTTGCTTCTGTTTCCTCATCTGTAAAAAGAGCTGGAAAAGGAAATAGCAAACCCCTCCAGCATTTCTGCCAAGAAAACCCCAAATGAAGTCACAGGACTTAACAACAACAACAAAGTGTTACAGCATCAGGAAGGAATCATAAGGGAATCAGCATTTGCTTAGCAGTAATTCTCAATAACCCAGTTTTGTGCCTCTGTGTTTATGCCAGCGAGACAAGAACCATGACTGGTTCAAAGTCTGACTACATATGGGCATGCAGATAGACAGACAGACAAATAGAACACATATTACACATACACACACACACACACACACACACACAGAGTCAGTAAATCCATCCAATCAGGCCAGATGTAAACCAGAAAACTTTCCTTTCCGTTGTGCTGTGAAGCCTGCCAAAGTCAGGGACCAGCCAATGATCTGAGGAGGATAAAACCCTCAAGTTTTCTGAGAACAGTTTGTAAACCAACTGTTCCCATGGAGTTTGGTTCCAGAAGCCTGATCACCTGAGCCAGAGAGCCAGAGTCCCACTGGGTGACTGGGCTTTACGCCTAATGGGCTGAGGAATTCAAGATACAGGCTCCAGATCCCAAACCCACTGCTACCAACATACATAATACATACATATATAATACATATATGCATATATGTGTGTGCATATATATGCATACATGTATATGTAAAAAAGATGTAGAACTTTCAGGTTTGTAAAATCTTAACATGTATCATCTCATTTGACACCCATTTTGCAGAGAGGAAACTGAGGCTGGGAGAGGTTACATGACTTGTCCAGGCTATGTGACACAGTTAGTAAATGTCTGAGGCAGGATTTGAACTCAGGTCTTCCCAGCACCAAATCTAGAACTCTATTTACTGTACTGTCTAGCTGCGTGATATTAGAATGTTAGAACAGTCAGGTAAACCCACAGTCCCACTGATTCTGAGGCAAGTTGCAAACATTTACTAATCATACATTGCATGTCAGGCACTATGCTAAACACTAGGAATACAAAGAAAAGCAGTGACCCTCCCTCTTCCTCTTCTGTCCCCCTCTCCTCAGCAAAGCCAGTCCCCTCTCTCAAAGAGCTCACAGCCTAATGGAGCTGTGAGCAGGGCTCAGGACTGCTCCTGCCAATAGAATTCTAGGATTCCAAAAGGCAGAGAAGGTACCAATAATTATCTCAGTAAGAACAGATAGATTTCTGTCATGCACTGTATATTCAAGGCCATGGGCTTGCGTGGAATTAGAAAACGCACCCAGGGTGTCTTTAGAGCAGTTGGTCTCTTTTAGTGAGAATAACACTAATAGGCTCTTCTTGAAGCAATAAGAAGGCGCATTGCATCTCCTAGCCCCAACTTTCTGCCTCAGGAAATTTCACTTTGGTTGAAAACCTTAAGAGAGAAGGATAGGAAAAGGGGGGAGGAAGACATAAATGTGGTAGTGGTGGTGGGGGGAACAAACTTCTCCAGGAAGAAATCCAATTAGGAAATTGCACACTGTACTTCTCAAAATGGAAATGGTAAAGCCATTAAATGCCCATTAACCAAATCTAGAAAAAAACAAGATGGGGGAGAGGAGACAGACAGAAGGAGGAGACAAGAGGAGTCAGCTACATTTCCCAAAGACAGGATGGGGACCATTGAGAATGCAATCCAAGTTGTTGCTGTACAGCGTCATACAGATGCATAACAGCTGGTGGTGAGTCTTGACAATGAGGAAACTTCCCAGTAGTGAACCATGATGCTGGGGCTGATGCTCTGTGGTTTTATGCCCGATGTGAAATTTCACACAGGTCCACTCTTGAAGAAAAGAGCTTTGTCCTAGGCAGAACCTGGTGACACAAGGGGACCTCAAGGTGCTTACAATTTAAATGGGTGGATAATTGGAGAAAATATCTATATGCATATCTATATAACATAGATACCCATATCCACATATAGATATCAATGTACAGGGAGATAACTATCTATAAATAATAACGTAAGTGCACAAGAGAAGCTAGGCAGAGGGACTTGAGACATCCAAGAAGGCTGGGAGTGGGGGAGAGGAGGCAGAATTATAGCTAATAGCTAGCATTTTTACTATGCTTTAAGGTGTGCAAAGAAATTTACACACACTATCTCACTTGAACCTCACAACAACCCAGTGTTGGAAGTGTTACTATTAGTCTCATTTTATATATCCTGCCTAGGTTACAGGTAACTTATAGAAAGATGAGGAATCTGAGGCTGAGAGGCACAGGACTTCCCTAGGGTCAGGTAGTGAATAAGCATCTGAGCCAAGATTCGAACTCAGGGCTTTCTGACTTCAAATCCAGCACTCTATCCATCACACCAAACCACGTCCTGTGGTGATTACAGAAGGCTTCATAGCAGCAGTGGGATGTGAACTATGCCTTGAAGGAAGAAAAGATTTCAGCATATTGTCTGGGAATGGATTCTCCTTTTCTAGTACAGACACATTTATATAACGAAATCCCCAGGCCCCTTCATTAATTGACTAATCTGTTAGCATATTAATACACAGGAGGTAGAATTATGGCAGACTCAAGTTAATTCCCAAATTTGTAGCAAAGGGAAAGTAAATAGCATCCTTACTTGATTGTTTTCTAGGTCTCTTCAGCTTCAACTCTTCAGAGGTTTGTTAAGTGACTAATGTTTGCTGGACACTGTGCTAGGAACTGGTAATGAATGTATTAAATAAGACAAAGTCCCCAATAGCACTCTTTGAGACAGCAAAGAATTGGAAACAAAGTGGGTGTTCAAAGATTGGAGAACAAATGAAAAATATACAGCATGTGAATGTAATGTAATATCATCATACTATAAAGACATGATGAATCTTGGCCCTCTTCAAAAGGTCCAACTGTGATGCCTCTTCATAGAGTGGACGTGACCCTGAGTTCAGGAGTGCTATGCCAACATAATATTAGATATGGGAATTTCTACCATGCTGGAGAAGTTCTGAATATGGCTTTTCTGAAGTCTCGCCTAGTTAAGTACAGAAAGGCTCACCATCAGAAAGCCCACCAGGTGATGAATTCTTTAGTTCACAGTTCCCCATGAAACAAAGGAAAATACAAAATGCAATACAAAATGACTATCTCTCATCTATCCATCAACGTCATTCAAGATTCCTTGAAAGGTACAGTAATCAAGTCAATGCTCTGATCATATTCAGCAAGGCGAAGCATATAATGGGGAAGATACATGTTCAATAAAGGTGCTTGTCTCTGGGATGGAGAAGAACTAGAATTCAAATTGAAAAGAGATAACGCTGTGGATGGTGGGGCTCTCCACATGCTCCTGTTTGTATATAACAATGCCCTGGTTACATCAAGCTCTGGAACATTACAGAGACCCATGGAAGAGATCTGGAATTACTCAAAGACTTTGGACTTATCATCCACACAGAGAAGACCAAGTGGATGATGAACAGCTATTACCCAGATTACAACATGTATATATATGACTGGACAGACTCTCAAGCCTTGTCTATCAATATGTTTGTATGAGATGGACAGTGTACTCACTGTGTACAGTGAGATGGACACAGAATTGAACAAAAAGAGGAAGGCAAGGTGGAGTGATTCCAAGCTTCCCATAAAAACAAAGGCCTATCTTTTTAATACCAGCATTCTACAGGTATTCCTATGTATCAGTGAGAAATGGAACATAACAATGTCTGAAGAATTAAAAATGAGTGTCACAGAGAGAGAAATGGAGAGGTACAGGATAAACATGAGGAGGCTAAGACATATAACCAACTAGGAATTTTGAAGTAGACTAGGAATAAGAGATGCCATTGAAGAAATGTATGACAGAAAGAGAAGGTGGGTTGTTCATGCAGCAAGGGTGAGGGATGGTAGGTGGACAGCCAGAGTGTTCTTCTGTTACCTTCACAATGTCAGAGGAAAGTGAAGAAGGCCTCCGGCACCTTATGGGGACCGTTAGCAGTGAAATTTAGGGAAGATGAGGACAAGGTTCACACAGCAATGGAAGGAAGAGATGGGTCGTGATCTGAATCATGGGAGGGAACTTTCAAATTGACAAGATCATTGACCTATTTGAGTATCTGAGTAGGAGAAATGATGAGTTCAAAGATGGAGAGAATGTAAAATAAGCAAAACTCAGAGAATAGTGGGCACGACAATCACCACTAAAGATCACCCAAAGTAGTGCCGTCAAATTCAAATAGAAACAGAGACCAGGATATCATGTAGAAGGATCCCTTCGGGCTCCATCTTGAGTTAGAATTTGGAAGTGTTGTGGGCTGTGTATCGGACGCCTCTGTCTTAAAGGAAGCTAGACTCTGAGTAAATGGAAAACCAAGGAAAGGCCCAGAAAACAAACAATGAAACGTTTGTCCCTCTGCACGGAAGAGCGACTAGCAGGATATAATAATAATGGTAATAGTAACTAGCATTACATGGTCCTTTAAAGTCAGACTGTCACTGTTTTGGAAAGAAGGAAGGAAACATTTATTATGCATCTGCTGTGTGCTAGGGACTATGCTAGATGCTTTACCACTATTAATTAATCATTGCAACAACCCTGTAGTATAGGTACTGTTACTGTTATCCCCATTTTATGGTTGAAGAAATTCAGGCAGGCAGAGGTCAAATGACTTGACCAAGAACACATAGCTAGTATCCAAAGTCACATTCAAAGTCAGGTCTTCCTGACCACAGGGCAGCTAGGTAGTACAACTCCAGGCTGGGCCTGGAGTTAGGAAGACCTGAGTTCAAATTTGACCTCAGATGCTTACTAGCTATATGACACTGGGCAAGTCACTTAACCCTGTTTACCTCAGTTTCCTCATCCGTAAAATGAGATGGAGAAGGAAACTCTATTATCTTTGCCAAGAAAACTCCAAAAGGAATCACAAATAGTTGGACATGAATGAAAATGATTAAACAACAACAAACTTCCTGATTCTAGGCCCAGACCCTTATCTACTGAGGTCAACTGTGTGTCTTTTGTTGAATTCTTTTTTTCTTATAGGTTTAAAGGAGAGTTGCCTCTCTATTATGCTGTGGCAATGACAAAATACACCATTAAGCATTTTTTAAATGTACCTATGATCACACACACACACACACACACACACACAAGAGAAATAGGGCATGGTCCTTGCTCTTACTGAGCATATCTCATCAGATGTATAATCTTGCTGTTTCTATCACCATGTCTCTTCCATACAGCTCCCCCTCTCTAGTCAGACGGTCAGCCCCTAGTTCAGACTCTTCTTCCCGAATTTTTGCAATAACCTCCTCTTGGGTTTCTCAGACTCCAATCCCTGCTCACTCCAATCAATTCTCCACACAGCCTCAAGGCGATTTTCCTACAGCGCAGTTCTAGCCAGATCACCCCCTCTCCCTACTCAGCAAACACCAACCACCTCCTACTGTCTCTAGAATCAAAGCTCAAATCCTCTGTTTGGCATTTAAAGCTCTTCACAATCTGGACTGAAGTAAGGATCCCCCCCTTTCCCTGTTGTAATTTGCTCTAGTTACAGAAATGCAAGCAATAGCAATAAGATACATTAAAAGCACAAAGACAAAGAGGAAACAAAACTATTCCTATTGGCTTCCAACATGATGGTTGACGTATAACATCTTGGGAAACTAGTAGAGAAACTGAGATAATTATTAGTTTCACCAAAGTTTCAGGCTATAAAATAAACCTTCAAAAACATCAGTATCTCTTGTTTTACATGATTACACATGTATAACCTATATCCGATTGCTTATCGTCTCAGGAAAGGGAAAGAGAAGGGAAGGAGGGAGATTAGACATAGAATTTGGAACTCAAAACGTTAAAAAGTGTTTAAAAATTGTTTTAACGTATAATTGGGGGGAAATAACATATATATATATATTTTAAAAAATTGGTATTCCTATGTAATGAACAGAATTCAGGAACTAACAACAGAAAGGGGAGTGCCATCCGATATAAAGACAAAAAGTACAAAGTATTTTGGAGTCAGTTTAGGAAAGCATACTCACTACAGAGAAAGCTTCAGAGAGTTTGTGGCAGCCCAGTTGGGGTAGCCTTGAGTTCTGTCACATTTTCCTCTGTGCCTGTTCTGTGTGGCCCTGATTGCTGGTTCTCTGAGAAACTGGAGAGCTCAAAGACTCACAAGATAACAGAATCCCAGATTTAGAGCCAGAAGGGACCTTACCATTTTTTATTGTCAGGGACGAATGTGTTTCTTTGGGAGTCCATCTCCAATGTACATAATGGAAGACAATGTAGAAAAGAAAAAATGTTGTTCTCCACATAACTTCTTAAGAAAATAATCATTTACCAAAGGGTGCCTATGATGATGTCCTTTCTCGTGATGGAGAAGAAACATTTATGGGGTTGTTTTGTTTCCTGGGAGGGAAGGGCAAGAATAGCTGTTTTCCCCCCAGTCAAGATGTATATAGAATTTGAACAGAACAGAGAGAGGCAAATGAGTGAAGGTTCCTATATTTCATTCTCGAGGTGAAGCAGTCCTGATCTGGCTACAAAAAGCAGTGTTCTTCTACTCAGTGTCTTTTTTAAATTATCTGTTTCTAGTTTTATTTATTTTATTCCTAATTTATGGAATAAAATAAGCATTTCTATAACAGAATGATAAAAACAAAGACGATTGTACAAGAAACTACAAGTCTATTACATACAGCTTGTTATTCCTTTTAAATATATAATAAAGTTATGTAAATTTCTTTTTTCTCCCCCCCCCACTTCCCCAGATGGCTATCATTAGACACAAATATGTGTATGTGTATGTAAAATCATTCTCTATCAGTTCTTCTATTTATCAGTGCCCCTTAATAAAACCCAGATGTCTGAATGCTTTACCATGTGTTCTCAAACATGAGTTCTGGAATGACTAGTGATTAATAAAATAAGATCAGAAGGATTTTATTATTGGAAGAGGGCAGCAAGTGGTAGAGGGGTAAGGGGAGCTGTGCTAATCAGAGGTGAAATAGTTCATTGTGAGCAGGTGAGAAGACAGAGGTCTCTCCAATAGCCAGCCTAGTTGGGTATGCTGCAGGTAAAGCACATATGGAATTTTTAAAGAAGAGACTGATCATTTGGTTCAGCACTGGGAGGTCCTCTGTCACCCCAGGATCCCCTTAGTCATCTAAGTAACCTCTGGAGGCTTTACTGTTTGGTTCCACTATTCTGGAGAAGTTCAATTAGAGAAAGATTAGAGAGATTAAATTCTGATCTCTCAGTAGATCAAAATTTTCAAAGGGTGATAAAACTGGCTTGGTCTCCCAGGAACCCTTCCAAATCCCAGGAGTCAGCCTATTTGTTGAACTGAGACCCCCCTCATTCCAAGAACTGGCTTGCCCCCTGGGTGTCCAGAGTCAGCCTGGGCTCTGGGAGTGGACTACCCATTGTGAATCCTGCCAGTTCTGTGCAGAGCCCAAGTAGCTTCAGAGGCTTCTAAGCTACAGGAGAAGTTCACGTACCTGGAATAACGTGAATAAAATACCTACAGGTAAGATCAATTCTTCATTTTAGCCAGCTCCCCAAAGCTGCAAATAGCCTTTTTCTTTTCAAGTTGGAGGAGAAATCCAATAGTTTGTATCACTTGCCACAATGAATCTGATAAAAAGCCTTTCCTGAAGGCTATAACAAATGGCAATGTGAGCCTTTATGTTAACTCTGCAATATTGTAATACACAGCTGGACCATTCAGACTGTATTGATCTTGGACAGTTGCTGCCTTGTCATGTGTCTCAGCACAGCATCCCGCTAGCTTCACTGCTGCCTTTATCCCTCATTAGATGCTAGCCCTCACAGGGAGGGATCTGGAGGGGGGAGTGGGTGGTTGGGAGGCGACCTCAACTGCTGTAATGCAGGGCTAGCACTTGGCCATGATTAATATTTGAAAGTTTTATTCCTCCCAATTCAGAGAGATTCTCTCCTTCCTCAAATTTCTCACGCAACTCTGATCCCTATAATGAGCTTAACCCTAGTCTAACTCGTATGCGATTTACTCCTGTAGACAACTCTTTCCTTTTATGAGACTGTCCTGAGGGACTATGTTGTTTTTCATTTTTGTAGTAATACATGGTCATGTTTAAAATAAAAATTTAGCTCAAGTACTGCTCCTTCCACGAAGTCTTTGGGGATTTCCCCAGTTATTAGCCCCACTCTCTCTCTCTTCAAATTACTTTGCTTTGCCTCAACTGTGTACACATTGTATCTCTCAGTAGAATGTAAATTCTTTGAAGATGGTGACCTCTTCATTTTTGTTTTTGTATCCAGTGAACACTGCCTTCCATGCTGTTCTTTCCACAAGATACTCCATCTCCTGATGCTCCCCCTCCTCATCTCCATCTCCTGGTTTCCTTCAGATCTCAGTGGAAATACCACCTTCTGCAAGAAGCCTTACTCAGTCCTCTTTAATCTTAATAGTTCCCCTGTTGCTTATTTCTAATTTGCCCTGTATATATTTTGTTTGTACATAGCTGTTTGTATGTTGTTACCCACCATTAGATTATAAGCTCTTTGAGAGCAGGGACTGTTTTTGCTTTCCTTTATACTCCCAACACTTAGTATGTGTGATGCCTGGAGAATAGCAGGTACTTAATATATGCTTGCAGACTTGAATTAGCAAATATTTGTTAAAGAGGATTGCTTATTGTGCCATCTTTGACTCTTCAGTATCTGTTATCTGCTAAATCCACACGTTTGCCAAGTGTTGGCCATTCAACCTTAGCCATTACCTGTTGCATCTGGTCCTTTCCTCTGGGATAGTCACCATGCTAATTCAGACCTTCACTAGCCCCACTTGAATTGAATCATATATGAAAAGCACAGTTTCTTCTAAGAAACTTTTAAAAAGTTCGCAAATGTGTATTACTTCATTAATCCTAATAACAGCCCAATGAAAAGGGGGGAAATTGGGACATTATTTCTATGATGCTTTGTTTTTACAAACAAGAAGTAATATAAGAGAAAGAGTTCTTGTCTAGGAGTCACAGCATCGCAGAGTGATTTCAGAGTTGGAAAGGACCTTGGCAGCTATCCCACCCAACTTGTACCTGAAAAATAATTCCTTCTATAGCATAACCCCAAAGTAGGCATTCAACCTCAACTAATCAATAGGCATTTATTAAATGCCTATTACATGCCAGGCACTGTGCTGGGGACATAAAGAGTAAAACAAGTTCCTACCCTCAGAGGAGCCTGTTTAAACAGCTCTAGGGAGAGGAAACTCCATTAAATCCCCAAACAGTCCATTACAACTCTGGAAAGTTCTTTTGTTTGGAGAATTTAAACTCTTCCTGGATTAGATCTCTGACTCCGATGCTAACTTTCCAGGTCACTTTAGGCAAGTCATTTCACATGTCTAGGACTCAGTTTCCTTGTCTTTAAAATGAGTGTACTAAATGATCTCTGATTTCTTTTTCTACTCTAATAGCCTATGACCACCCTAACGGATAAAGGAATCACAGCAAAAATAAGTAATACTCTTACAGACTTTAAGGTTTGCAAAGTACCTTAATAATACTATGTCATTTGGTCCTTACAATTATGGGTGGGGGGGAGAGGTAGGTAATATTACGGGGGGGGCCGAGGGGGGAGGTATCATTATTATTCCCATGTTGTGTGGTTGTGTTTATCCTTCGTTCTCCAAGAGTACCATGACATCAGAGAGACGAGGACATGACTTGCAATTGACTTCTATCTGCATGAGGGAGGGCTGTGCAAAGTTACCAGCCTCACTTTCTCCTCCAGAGCCATCTGGATCCAGTGGTTAGATATCAGTCAGGACTGGAGACGGCCCAGGATGCAGTGGGAGACTGACTACTATGGGCCCTTTTAGGTTAAGGTCTTTCCAGGTTCTCACTTTGAGTGAGGTAATGCCCATTTAGTGAATAGGCCTCTTTAAGAAGTGAGTCAAAGGATGGCCCCTTTAATAAAAAAAAAATCAAACTAGGAAGGGAAGAATCTCTGGGTTGTTGGCCAAAAAGGTAAGGAAGCTGAGGCTGAGGGAGTTAAAATGAATTGCCTAGAGTTACAAAATCTGTAAATATTTGAGGCTGTATTTGAATTCAGACCTTTATGATTCTAAGTCAAATAGTTTATTCACTACACCACCAACTGGATTGCTCATTCTTACCTTTGACCAGGTGGCCTTAAACTTTTTGGTCCATGGCTCCTAATTTTGGGCCCCTTGACATCCACCTCTTTCCTACTTTCAGAGAGAATATCTGCTCTGTTCTTACTAGACAGATGCATGTTCTGTAAGTGGCCACAGTGTCTGGCTCAGAGACTATTTGATTGTACAAATACAAACACTCATACATATCTATTAAGGAAACAGATGAAACCTCTTGCAAAGACTCCAAACCACCCAATCTCTCTGACAATGTCATCAACTCAATTCATTGGCAGCTGTCATCGGCATTCAGAGCAGACACTCTCCAGAGCAATTGCCTTACAAAAGGTTATTATGGTGACTCTCCAATGTAATGCGGCATCCTAAAAACGAGGAAGATGAGGGCACATCGACAGCACTCATTGATGAAAAGACAGAGGCCACATAACATGATGCTTTATGCACCTGCCTCCTGGAAATCACACAGAATTACCAAACAGCTTTGCCAACTTATATGATTTGGGCAGTATGGAAGTATAGGAGATGAGACTGGCTGGAGAACACTGCGCTGCATCTGCAGTATTCAGCTGGAGATAAACTCTCAGCTCTGTCTTGGGACATAGTCAAGGACTGTCAATTCTATTTTCTTTTTCTAAGTCTGATTTTTGAAATGCGTAAACAACCTTCACCATTCATAAGATTCTAAGATTGTAGATTTAGAGTGGGGAGGGGTCGTTGCATTCGGCACTATCATTTTATAGATGATGAAACTGAAGCACAAAAGGTCTAGTGACTTGCCCACGGTCATACGTCTAGTGTAGGATGTAGGATTTGAACTAGGTCATCTTGAGTCCAAGACCAGGGCCCCATCATTACACCATGCCACCCTATTAGAATACAAAAAGTGTGCCCCCTCCAAAAAAATTGTAGCATTTAAAGATTAATTGGTCAATATTCTCTCTCTGTTCTCTGATCTGCTTTTTAGAGTCACAGGAATAGTAGCTAACTCTTTCATCAGGGCTTTAGAAAGGATTTCCAAAGGCCATTAACACCAGAAATCATTTATCACATGAAACACTAGCCCATCTGAAAGATGGGGAGGAAAGAAAAAGAATGTTGAATTAAATTTTCTATAGAGAGTAAATGTATGAAGGGATGGAAGGAAAAAGCTTAAACTCCAGAAACTTGTCTTAACTCTTCTGAATTGACATAAAATCAATCTCATAAGTTCAGAGTTAGAAGAGATCTTAGAAAATAATAGTAACAACTAGCAATTACATAGTGCTTTAAGGTTTATAAAATACTTTATAAATATCACCTTGTTTGATTCTTATAACAAATTTGGTAGAGAGATGCTATTATCATCTTCATTTTACACAGGAGGAAATTGAAGCAGATAGAATTTAAGTGACTTGCCCAGGGTCACACAGCTAATTAAGTGTATGAGGCTGGATTTGAACTCAGGTCTTCTTGACTCTGGGTCTAGCACCATATTTACTGTGCTCTCTAGCCAGCTACCCTTTTTACTTGACAGATGAGGAAATGAAGGACTTCTTGGGTTTAGCTTCTCAAACCCTCATTTCCTAAGAGATATTACTCTTAAGTAGCTAGGTGATGCAATGGATAGAGCTCTGGGCCCAAAGGTAGGAAGACCTGAGTTCAAATCCAGCTCTAGACATCTACCAGCTATAAGATCTGAGCAAACCACTTAACCTTTGTTTGTCCCTGGTATCCTCAACTATAAAATCTGGATAATACAAGCATCTACCTCCAGGTTTTTGTGAGAATCAAATGAGATAATATTTGTAAAGCATTTAGCCCAGTGCTTCCTTTCCCCTTACACTCAACATTCAAAGTTGAATGAACCATGTGCAATTGTCAGCAACCAGTTGTTTTCATAGTTAGCTTAGTGGAAAGAAAACTGAATTTGAATTCAGATAACTAGACAGAGCAGTTAGTCATTCATGGGTTCAATGTCAAGTGTGAAGAAAGTCTTTAGTGGAGGCCTACAGGGATCTGTATCTGGCCCTATGCTATTCTTATCAATGTCTTAGGGGCAGAGATAACATACCCATCACATTTGTAAAGGACACAAATCCAGGAGAGACAGCTAACACATTGAATGACAATAGGGACCCCAAAAGGTCTTGGCAGGCTAGCACTTTGGGGTGAATCCAATACTATGAGATTTGAAAAGGAGAAGCACCAAGTCTTATATTTGGGTTCAAAAACCAGACTCCAGATGTGTAAATACATGATATCAGAGGAATATCTAGTTTTATTTAGAAGATCTGGGTGTTTTATGGGTTGCAAGCTCCATTTGAGTCAACGGGGTGATATGAGAAACACAAAACGCTGTGAACTTCGGCTATATTAGGAGAGGCATAACTTCCAGTAATGAAGAAGTGATCACTGCACTGTGCTTTTCCCTGGATCATATCTGGAAGACTGTGTACTGTCCTGGGTCTCACATATCAGGAAGGTCGTTGATAAGCTGGAGACCATTTAGAAGAGAGTAACCAGGATGGTGAAAGGCCTTGAGATAAAGCCACACAAAGATCAGCTGAAGGACCTGGGGATATGTTGTCCAGAGAAAAGAATATTGGGGAGGCAGGGGAGATAGGGGAAGGGAATAAAACAGCTATGTTCATATGTGAAGAGCTGTCATGGAAAAAAGGGATCAGACTTGTCTCAGAATTAAGACCAATGGGTAGAAATTGCAAAAAAAACTGAGCATGATGTAAGTAAAAACTTCTAACAGTTAATGAGAATGCTACCCACTCCCACCCCCAAACACACACATACAGAATGGGTGGGGGCTGCCTTGGTGTGAGTCTTCCTTGTTGCAGGTCTTCAAACTAAGGCTGGATCCCTTGTCAGGCATGATAAGGAAGGGATCCTTATTAGGATGTAGATTGTACTAGATGGCCACTGGAATTCCTCCTTATTTTGTAATTAATTTATCTAGAGATCACTTCTCCGGTAGTCTTAGCCATCAGAAACTGAGCAGATATAACTATTAGCACAATGATCAATAATGGGAGGGATGGGGTCCCTGGGCAGCCCCAAATAGTTATTTTTTTTAAAATAATCAACCTGTCTTCTCTCTTTTAATGATTTCCTGTCTGTCTGCATATTGCTTACATCTTTGTTTGCTTCTTGTTTCCCCGCATGAGATTTTGAGCTCCTTGACAGCAGGGACTGGTTTTTGTCTCTTTTGTCTAGAGCTTCATACAATGCTTATTCATTGATTATGTCTGGCCTGAGGGAACTTAGGTTTCCTCTTTCTGTGTCTCCTTTTCTCATTTGTAAAATGAGGGGAACAGAATACAATTTTGTAAGGTGGCTGCTACTCCTGAGCCTTTCATTTCATTGCCAGCTTCACTATCCTCCTCATCTTCAAAATTAAGATGTTATGTAATGGGTACTCAAAAGAGGTCCCCTTCTTGGAATCCTTGATTCCCTTCAAAACTTAGCTCAAGGGTCACCTTCTACATGAAGTCTTTCCTCATCCCTCCCACCTCCCCACTGCTAGAGCCCTTCCTCCCCAAACGACCTTATATTCACTTTTCCATATAGCCTAAATATACCTAAATATGCACATGTCATCTCCCACATTAGAATGTAAGCTCCTTGAGGACAGGGACAATTTCACTCTTGTTTTTGTATCTCCAGTATTTAGCATAGGACATGGCACATACACTTAATAAATGCCAACTGGTTGGTTGGTTGACTGAAGAACACTCAGAAAACAAAATACCTAAACTTTAAAAGCAGATTCCTTAAATAATTTATATAAATAGAAATAATATTTAATTTTAATTAATAAGTTAATATTATTATATAATATTATGATCAGTAACTAATTGTTAAACATATAAATGTAAATATTAAATTATTTACTTTTATAAAATCATCCTTCTCTTTAGAAAAGTATTCACCATCAGGTTCTGTTAAATAGAATGACATTAACATACTTCAAAAATTAACTTTCAGGACATTTTCTTTACACAGTTCTATAGAGACATGTTTCATAAAGTACACAAGGCCATCTCTAGTTGTCCTGACCTACATCTGGCCACTGGACCCAAATGGCTCCAGAGGAGAAAGTGAGGCTAATGACTTTGCACAGCCCTCTCTCACTTAAATCCAATTCACTTACATGTCATGGCTTCACCTTCCTGATGTCATGTTCCTCTCCAAGAACAAAGGACAAACAACAATAAAACATAAGACAATGTGCAACTTTGACAGTTCATTAATGCTTAGTTGTTGGGAGGTTTTGTAAAGGATTATAACTTATTTCAAATGATCCTTACAACCCATCCTTAGAGATCAGTAAAGCACCTGCTATTATTTCCACTTAATGGATTAGGAAAATGAGGCTCAGACAACAGGTAAGGTAACTTAGCCAAGTTTACACAATTAGTAAGAGGAAAATCTGAGATTATAACTAAAGTCTTTTGATTCCAAGTCTGCAATATTCTTTCTTATATGCTATACTGCCTTTATCTTCTAATGAAGTCCCAATAGAAAATGGAAAGGCATTCTGTTTATTGTCAGCGCACTTTGGAAGGAAATAAAACCTCTATAGCCATGAAGTATATTGTAAGATCATAGTATAATAAACCTAGAAATGTAAAGGATGAGAGAGGCCATCTAGTCCATCTCTCTCATTTTACAAATGAGGAAAATGAGACCCAGGGAGGTTGTGGAGAGCCCAAGGTTATACAGACAGTAAGCCTCAGAGGTAGGTTTTGAATCTATGCTCTCTGACTTCAGAAATTCTTCAGAAACTCAGTTCATATTAAAATGCTACAGAATTGAGGCATGTTGGCATTTAGTGAAAAGATCCATAAACTAAAAAATCAGAAGAGGTGAGTCCAAATCCTGGTTCTGCCACTTGGTAGCTGTATGACTATAGGCAGGTAATTTAATGTTTCTGAGCTTTAGTTGCCTCCTCTGTAAAGTAGGAATGCATTCCTATCCTAAGAGTTCCTTATGTAACTCAGATTTATTGTGGGGAGAGGTCTTTTAAAACTAATTTTTAAAGTCTAACACATATGAATGTTATTATTCTTATCATTCTTTCAGTAGCAGTATGAATTTTCCTGATCTAAACTTGCTGATCACTGGAACCTTAAATTACACCACAAAATTTATTTCAGGCAATGTAAAGAACTCCAGAACCTTGTCCATATGTGGCATGAAACCCTTATTTAATCTATTTGGATAAGAAGTCAGCATGTCACATTGGGAAGAACATGGAACCTGGAGTCATGGGACTTGAGCTCAAATCCTGACTGCTACTTATTACCTACTTGACCCTGTGCAAGTCAGTTGACCTTTATGGACCCCAGTTTCTTCATCTGCAATATAAGGGGATTGGAAGAAATGACCTCTAAGGCTCTGGATCTAGGTTCTAATAATCTGATCTGAAATTTTCATTTCTTCTTTAATAATGTTTAATAAATAACTACCAAGTCTTGAATTATACTGCAAGGCAGACTTTGAGAATTTGGCTGAAAAGAAGTTTAGACCTGTTTTTGTCAAGTACTTTAAAGATGAGGAATATTATTCATGGCAGAAATCCTTAACAACAATAAATCTTTGTCTAATGTGCCTTGACAACACAGGTACCGTTGGGTATTATTCTAGGCAAGTTCCTTTACTGACTCATTGAATGGATCTTACCTCCCACATAATAACTTTGTAGAACTAAACTGCACATTTCAATTTACAGCAGTGGGACAAATTTTACTTTGAAATATCACTTCAAATATACAGTTAGAAATCCAAAATATTTTCTCACTTACTGAGTTTTGAAATTATTCACTAAACAAACACTGAATTTCTGCCTTTCCAATTGCTCCTTCCCACCCTCTGAACAGAAACACACAAAATCTCAAAAGTTGGAAGGGACTTAAGAAATCATCTACACCAACTTGTATCTTGACAGAAATTCTTTTTCACATCATTCTCAGATAAATGGTCATGCAATCTATGCTTGAAGACCTCCTGTTGCCTTCTGAAGCACCCCATCTCATTTGGGTCAGCTAGTACCCAAATTTAAGGGAGAGAAAGGTTAGTGACTTTGTGTCACTATGCTCTATTGCTGTAACACTCACTCCATAGCACATAGTTCCATTTTGGGTACCACATTTTGGGAATGATAGGGATAAGTCTGATGATAACCAGGATGGTAAAGGACCTCATGATCACACCATATGAAGTTCAGATGAAAGCATGGGGGATATTTAGCCTAGAAAAGAGGTAAAGAGTAATTAGACTTGTTCTATTTGGCTCTAGAACATAGAACTAGAAACTAACTCCTAGTTCTATATGAGTCGTAAGAACAGATGTTGCAAAGGCTTGACATCAGGTAAAGGTTCCTAATAATTAGAACTATCCAAAGGGGGAAAAGGCTTCCTCATAGGTTCTAGGAGTCTTTTCACACTCCAAGTAAAGAGTGGAGAGCCACTTGTCAGACATGTGGTAGAGGGTATTCTTGTTCAGACGGGTGCTGGACTCAATAGATTCTGAGGTTTCTCCCAACTCTGAGATCCATGACCTGAAACCTACCTCTCTGAAAAGACCAATTTTTGCATTTGGTATAGCTCAATTGCCAAGAAGAATGAGTTTGATTCCCCTTCCCTTTAAGTATCTTTAGATGCTTAAAGCCTGCTATTGTTTTTCAGGATAAAATCTTTAGGCTAAGAAGTCCCCATTTCCTCCACTGGTTCCTAATGTGGCATGATCTCTAGTTTTCTAAATATCTTGATATCCCTCTAATGGGTAAGGTTCCATTACTTAAGGTCCATTTTAAAATGGGATGCCTAGAATTTGTTGTTTGTCTTTCGTTCTTGAAGAGGACCAATGACATCAGAGGGTAATGTCTTGACTTGCAAGTGAATTGGCTTTAAGTGAGGTAGGGCTGTGCAAAGTCATCAGTCTCACTCTCTCTTCCAGAGCCATTGGAGTCTAGTACCAAGACGCTGGTTAGGCTAACTGGAGATGACCCAGGATGCAGTGGGAGACCTTGGCCTTTTTAAGCTAAGGTCGTTTCTAGGTCTCAGTTTGTCTGAGGCAATACCCATTCAGTAGTTAAAGGCTAAGTCAGAACTTAAGTTTGATAGGGAAGTACCTAAATGGGCAAGTGTAAACTAAGGGTTACCTTGAGGCTTACAAGTTCCCATAATGCCAGAAAATATTCTTCATTTTGTTTGCCTGGGAAAGACCGTGGGTTCACCACATCCTACATTCTTCTCCAGGGAGTAATTCTATCATCCATAATTCTATCATCTTTAAGGTGCCTATCAGCTCTAAATCCTGAAATCCATTTCTGGCTCCTGGCATTTTCACTGGCTGCTCCTCCTGCCTGGAACATCTTTCTCCTCTAGTTCAACTAATGACTTCCCTGACTTCCTTTAAGTCTTAACTAAAATCCCACCTTCTACAGGAAGCTTTCCCTAAATCCTCTTAATCCCAATGCTTTCCTTATTTTAATTATGTCCTTGATGTTCATTCATTTCAGTCATGTCCATTTCCTTGGGACCTTATTTGGGATTTTCTTGGCAAATATACTGGAGTGGTTTATAATTTCCTTCTCCAGATTATTTGTCAGATGAGGAAACTGAAGCAAACAAGGTCAAGTGACTTGCCCAGAGTCACACAGCTAGGAATTGTCTGAGGCCAGATTTGAACATAGGAAGATGAGTCTTCTTGACTCCAGGCTGGGCACTCTATCCACCATGTCATTTAGCTGCCCTAATTCTAGGGCTTTCCTTCTTTTATTTTCCATTTACCCTGTATTTAGCTTGCATTGAATACATATTTTTTTATGTTATCTCTCCCATTAGATTGTACGCTCCTTGAGGGCAGGGGCTGTTTTTGCCTTTTTTTTTTTTGGATCCCCAGCATTTAGCACAGTACATGGTACAGAGTAGGCACTTAATAAATGTTCACTGAATGAATGAATGAATGTTATCAGAGAATCATAAGTCTAGAGTTAGGCAGCTATGTGACATAGTGGACAAATTCAGAAAGTACTGAGATCAAATCCTGCCTCAGACACTTAGCCATATGACCTTGGGCAAGTCACTTAATACTTCTCAGCCTCAGTTTCCTCATCTACAAAATGAGGATAATAATAGCACCTACCTGTTGCTCTGAGGAAAAAATGAGATGATATATAGACAGTATTTTACAAACCTTAAAGTGCTAGATAAGTAGTAGCTATAAAATATTATAATTCCCACAATAATAATTATTATTATAAGAACAACAGCAGTCACATTTAATATTATTATTAACCTACAAGGGACCTCAGAGGCCCTTTGGGTCAATTACCACAATTGTGAATGTTACGATTGCAGTTATCGACCTAGAAGAGATTTCAGAGGCCATCTAGCCCATCCCAACGTTTTACAGGTGAAGAAACTGAGGCCCCAGAGAGGGATGTGACATGCTGAAGGTTATAGTACTATAGGATCATACATCGAGAACTGAACTGTTTACTAAAGGTCATTTATTCCAAGCACTAATTTTAGAGATGAGGAAACCTAACCTTAGAGAAGTTAAGTGATTTGTCCAAGGCCACACACCTAGTAATCATTAGGAGGCTTAAATGGATTGTAATTAGGTTTCAAGTTCCTTAAGGGCAGAGTCTATCTTCTGTCTTTTTTTTTTTGTATTCCCACATAGCAGGCACTTAATAAATGTTTACAGTGATTACAGTCTAGTGACCAGGCTACACAAGAAAATCCATTAAGATGACAGATAATCCTAGTATTCCTTGATTCCCCAGAAGAGAAGATATGTGGAAGTAGAATATGGAACTTTTAGATGTCATTCGCAAAGAAACTCTGAGAAGGTTTATGAGGAGAAATAGGTTTGCTTTGCTTAGAGAAAGGGGGGCTTCATGCACGTTCTACAATAGATGAAAACCGTCCATTTCAAAGACACATGCTAGAAAAGTCCCATTGCCCTTGAAAATAAGATTTTAAAAGAAGTTGTGAATTTTTGAGATCACTGTTTTTCATATATTTTTTTATTTTCCTTAGGGAAAACAGGGCTGAATTTTTAACAACATTTCAAGGGAGGCAAAAGGTTAGCTGAGGAGGTGCCATTTGGTCCAGCAAAGCAGATTGTGAGAAATGTGATTATGACTAAAATTAACAAGGGTGTAGTCTGAAAAGTGAAAAGAAAATTCAGCCCCTCCTAAAGTGGATGTAAAGTGATGTGGGAGGGAGGGTTAGGACAATTGCCAGAGTACAAATCTTGGGAAATCTGGCAACTTGAACTTTCTCATTTACTTTCTGTGTTAAATTAAACTTATATTTGAAGGCCTGAGGGGGATCTGATCTCACATATTGTTCTCTGATCACACACATATACACTAACATTTCAAAATTAATCTTTGTGCACAGATGAAGCCAAGGGGGCAGAGTCTAGGAGAAGAGCCGAAGTTCTAAACCCAACAGAAAAACAAAACAAACCAACAAAAACCTGAAGTTCATCAGGCAGACTTGTGAACAATGGAAACCCAGTCCTCTATACCAAAAGACTATTTGAGATTTTTATGTTATTTTAATGTTATTAATATGTTATTATTATGTTATATTATATTAATATATGTTATTATTTTTATGCTTACTAGCACTCTGGTAAAGTCTATGAACTTCTGAGAATAAAATTTTTAAACTTATCAAACAAAACACATAGGATTATCAAAGAAACTAATTACATTGAAATGCATGTATGATAAAATTGTTTTTCTAAAAGTTCATGGACCCCATTTTAAGAACCTTTGCTACAGAGGATCAAGTGTAGTATTTATTTGACACTGTTTGAATAGGTAACCTCAAAGAGCTCTAGCCAGCCCTCTACACTACTGAGAATTTAAATTACTACTGGCTATGGTTGTGGTCCTTCATTCTCAAAGAGGATCAAAATGACATCATTACATTGGGCTCAAGGTGCAGTGTGTCCAACTATGGCTGATCAGACCAACGTGAGCTCAGAAGGCTTTTCCACAGGTCAGGCACAAATAGTCCCTATGAACATTTGGAGGAGAGATGTCTCTAAATTTGCTCTTCTCACTAATAAAAAGTGAAAGAGGAGGATTGGCCACTAGGGAGTTGATTCCCATAAAGAATTTTAAGTTTCTTCCAACGAGTCCAAGTCACCAGGCCCAGACAAACTAGATCCACTGGTACTGAAAGAATTGGCAGTTACGATGGCTGAGACCCTGTCAGTAATATCTGAAAGGTCACGAAAATGGAAGAGGTGCCATAAGATTGGATTAGGGCAAACACCCCAACTTTCAAAAAAAGAGCAGAGACCAGAGCTTCTAAACTACAAACCAGGGAGCCTAAATTTGGTTCTTAGGAATATTCTAGAATGAATCATTACTGATTGATGATTACTAAGAGCCAATTGGCTTCATAAAGAAAAGGTCATGCCAAACTAACCTCATTTCCTTCACTGACATGGCTACTAAAATGGGAGATGGAGGAAAGGCTACAGATTTAATTTATCTAGAATTTTAGCAAGGCTTTCGAAAAAGTTATTTCATGTTTATCTTGCTAAAAAGCTAGACAGATGTGAACTAGGTGATAAAACAATTAAAAGGATTCAGAACTGGTTGGATGGCCAGACTCAAAGACTAACCATTAATGTTTAAATATCAACATACTTGGAGATCTTTAGTAAGAGTACATACCAGGGTTCTGAGCTTTACTCTACGCTCTAACATTTTTATCAGTGGCTTGGATAAAATCATCCAGTGTGAAGATGACCTTCAGCACAAGGGTATGGCTAATAAAATGCAGGGCAGAGTCTGGAACCAAGAAGATAATGGCAGACTGGTGCATTGAGTTCAGTCTAGCAAGATAAATGTCAATAGGGATAAATGTAAAGTTTTACACTTAGGCACACACACACACACACACACACACACACACACACACATCAACTTCACAAGTGAAAATGCTTAGACAGAAGTTTTAATGAACTGCAATGAGTCAGCAGGGTGATGTGGCAATGAGAAAATAGGCACACTGGTCCACTGCTAGGACTATAGCCCTTAGAGATGAAAGAAAGAGGAATAGGACCCATTTGTACAAATATATTTATCTCAGTTCTTTGTGGTTCAGTGAATTCACAACTCTAGTCAATACAATGCCCAACTATGATTCAAGAAGAGGTGATGAAGAATGCTACTTACCTCCTGCCAAGTAGGTGATGGACTAAACGTGCACAGATGAAATAAAAGAAAGAAAGCGTGAAAGTCTTTATATCCAGTGCAAGAAGATATTGAGAAACTCATTGAGCAGGCTATTAGGTGTTGAGAAAGGTGGATAGTTAAATAACCTGATAGGTACAATCTCTAAGTTATCCACTAATCTTCCATCTAAGGAATTTCCTTAGATCCTTCTCTTCCTGTTTCTTCCACCAGTGTGCTTTATCTTTAATGAGCTACCAGCTCTGACCCCTGTTTCCTCTGCTCAAGTTTTCAAAGTGACATGGAGGTGACTTTGGGCTTTTAAAAGCTATATCAACCAGCCTAGCACATTTTCTGGTAATCCTTTGAAGCTGAAAGGCTTTAAGCATGAGCCTGGCAATAAGTCTGTTATCCATAGGTTAGCTTAACTGATTATCAACTCAAGAAAATGGGCCAGTAGGTGACAAATTGTTTTGAATGCCATAATTTATGTGATTGTCTGCTAAGGAAGGGAAGGGCTGCAATCTGCACTGGTGAAGGAGATACTCAGGGGGCTGAAATCAGATTCATTTGATGTACTAAAGGTTAATCCTGAAGTCTTTTGTTGACTTTTCTTTGTTTGTTGATCATTAATAGTTGCATTTATTTAAATATAATATAATTGAGGGTATGTGTTTTGAGAGTTCTGAGAGCCTATGTAGCCAGCGTTAGCACGAAAAAAGCCTTTCTAGGTATGTTCAATTTCTTGGAAATTAAGCTTATATAGAAGCTGGGTCCTGTAGGAAGCATTGGGCTAGGGAAACATGACATAGCCCATGAGGATCAAATGAGACAATAATTGTAAAGCATTTAGCACAAGTGCCTGACATACAGCAAGTAGCCTGGGATCAGTGAAAGTGTTTTGTGATTTTCTAACTGCTATCCAGTCTACTCTCCTATTCAATTCTTGACCCAGTTCAAAGCTCATCTGCAGCATCTGCCCAACATACAGTCATTGTAGAATATGCTAATATGCTGCCCCATCCACGGAAATGCTTCCCTGTGACTTTTTCAATGAATCTTCCTTTCAAATTTTCTAGTTACAGTGAATCAGTTTTGAGAACTTCCTCCCCCTCCATTTATAATCCTTCTCCTGCTCTTACATGAGTTTTTGCATAATAGTGGGGCACCCACACACTGAATCATTAATGGAAATGGTTCTATGGCTATACCCTTTTTTTTAATCCAGTACATTTCAAGCTAGCTTAGCAGCTGTTTTCTATTTCCAGTGAGTCATATGTATTTTTGGTGACCTTTCAGGTTCTGAGTGTGGGAACCATAAGGATCCCAAGGACAGGGAGTGAGGGTTTTAGGAATATGGCATGGATCTTGGCATCTCAATACCTAAAAATAATTTGAGACAGGATGCGGGTGATGTTGATAGTCAGGGGGAAGGTTTTCTGAGTGCTCGGGAATAAAATGTTAAGGAAATGTTACCTTTCTTGGTGTTTTGTATCTGGGCACCAGGATATAGTGGAAAGGGCACTGGACTTGGGGCCGGAAGACCTGGGTTTAGGCCAAGACTAATAATGATGATAATCATCATTATTATTTTTATTATTGATGTAACTATTCTCATGCAGATCTTGGTTTAGTTCCACAAACGGTGCCTCATCCTTTGTCATAGCATTGTTATTAAATAAGTAGGAAGAAAAGCTGATTATCTCTATGTACATACTGGGAAACTGAGTCATAGTTACACTACATGACTTGTAAAATGTTATCCATATAATCAACAATGGAGCTGGTGACATAACCCAGGTTGAATGACTCCTAATCTGGATCACTTTCCCAGGATCAATTGGATGAAGTTATATTTCCCCTAAATTTGACTTTATTAATACCTATAAGCTATCTTTGCTCCAAAAGTGCTTTAAATCCTGACCTAGGCAACGTCAACATTAAAGAAGTGGAACTTCCAGTTTACTAGTGAAATATGATACTAATAAAATAAAATATTAATAAAAAAGCATCAGAATTAGGTGATTGTACCATGGTTAAACAAGTGATTCAATGAAAGACTGAACAATTATTAATGCATCTTTATCAGACTAGGCACTGATATTTTGATGGATTTGTCATTTCATTGGTGTGGATACTTTCTTAATGGAGGCAAATTACAGTAATGATTGTTGATATTGTTGAGTTGTTTTCTGTTGTGTCCAACTCTTCGTGACCTCATTTGGGGTTTTCTCGGCAAAGACATTGGAGTGGTTTGCCATTTCCTTCTCCAGCTCATTTTATAGATGAGAAAACTGAGGAAAATAGGGTTAAGTGACTTGCCCAGGGTCACACAGCTAGTGTCTGAAGCCAGATTTGAATTCAGGAAGATGAGTTTTCCTGACTTCAATCCCGGCACTCTATCCACTGAGTCACCTAGCGATAATGCTACTAATTATAATAAAAGCCATTTACATTTATTCAGCACTTTATGGTTTGCAAAGTGCTTTACAGACCTCATTTGGTCCTTTTAGCCATTCTCTGAAGTGGGTTCTATCTATTATTATCTCTATTAATTCAGATGAAGACATTGAGACTCAGAAACTTGGGCTGGGCCACATAGCCAGAGTGTGAGATGGGGTCTGAAATGAGGTCTTCCCAAGCTCATATTTGGTGTACCTTTTTTATTATACCACGCTGATTCCCAGATGATAACACCTCCCTTCTCTTGCTTCTTGCACCTATCCATTTATACATTCTTTTTTGTTTCATCTCTAGTTGTCTTGATGTTCTTCAGATATATTTATTTCATGCAATAACTTGAGATTTATTTTCTTAGCCATTCTCTTATTCTAATTTAATCAAATTATTACTTTGGAGGCAGCTAGGTGGTGCAGCAGATAGAGTACTGGGCTTGGAATTAGGGAGACTCATCTTCATCAGTTCAAATCTTGCCTCAGACACTTAATAGTTGTGTGACCCTGGGGAAGTCATTTAACCCTGTCTGCCTTAGTTCTTCATCTGTAGAAATGAGCTGGAGTAGGAAATAACAAATCACTCTAGTTTCTTTGCCAAGAAAATCCCAAATGGGGTCACAGAGAGTGGGACATGACTGAAAATGGATGAACAACAATACCTTTAACCCACGTGTGGACCAAACAAGTTAAACTTGACCTCAAAAAAGCTACAAACTAATCTAATAAGTTAAAATATCTATTTTACCTCCAGGTAAGCAGTTATGGAGCATAAAGAAACTGGATCCTACTTGGTGAAGTCTTTCACTGAGTAACAATGGCAATACACACAGAGTAGAAGAAAGAAAGTAACAGAGTCTCTGGGAAAGCTATTAGCCACAACAGCATTTAGATCTCAATTGCTCTAATTTTCACCATTGAAACTAATAAGGCTATTCAGCAATGGTGGCACAGTTAATCATTCTTAATGCAGCTACATACTTTAGTTCTGAAAAGGAAAAATCCAGGTGGTATTCAGTCTAATACTGGTGACAGATCCCTGAACGGTCTGCTTTGGGACTTCCATGAAATATATAGAACCAGACAGTGTGTGTTAAATGAAATCAATGAGCCTTTTAGATTTCCCCAACCAAAGGGTAACCTTGAACATAGATAATTAAATGTGTTACATAGGAAGCACATAAAAAGCAAATTCTAAAAATCAAAGAAGAAAAAAAATACCCAATATTAAGTCACTACCACATGGACAATTAGTTTAGACAATATGAACTATACCTATAGAAGGAAATCTGTATATAGTGTTCATCATCTTCATTCTTTGCTTAACTTTGTTCAATTTATTTCCTTAGCTTTATTTAATAGATGGAAAGTGCTTTATTGGGTTCTTGAGATGAATTAAATGGTTTTTATACAATCTTTTGTTTTTACATCACCTAGGTTTTCCTTTGCATCTCTTCCTCTTCCCAACTTCCCAAGAATCAACTCTTATAACAAGTTTTTTTCCTCTTTTTTTTGAGGGGGGAGGGCAGGGCAATTGGGGTTAAGTGACTTGCCCAAGGTCACACAGCTAGTAAGTGTATCACGTGTCTGAGGCCGGATTTGAAGTCAGGTCCTCCTGACTCCAGACCTGGTGCTCTACTCACTGAGCGATCTAGCTGTCCCCAACAAGTTTTTTAAGAAAGAAAAAGAGGGGGAAAAATCAGTAAAACCCATATGCACATTGAAAAACCTGACATGAAGTAGAATGATTCACACTTCTGATCCTTGACCTCTGCAAAGAAGAGGACAGACGTGTCTTCCCATATCTCTTCTCTGGAGCCAAGCTTGTTTTTTATGATTTCACAACGCTGTTTCTACCATTTTGTGGTCATTCTTTCCAACTACGTTGCTGTATTTGCATGTGTCATTTTCCTGGTTATGATTACTTCACTTGGTATCAGTTCATGTAAATATTATCTGTATTTATCGTGGTCTCCATTTCTTGCAGCAAAGCACATTACATTCCTGCACCACAGTCAGCTTAGTCATTTCCCAATCTTTGATCATCTCTTTTGTTTCTAGCTCTTTGAAATCACAAAAAAGTGCTAGTATAAATATTTTGGTAAATACTGAGCCTTTCTTTTGACCAATAACCATCTTGGGGTATACACCTAACAGTGTAATCTCTGGGTCAAAGAGTATGGACATTTTAGTCACTTTTACTCATATAATTCCTTATTGTTTTCCAGAATAGTTATGCCAATTCACAGCTTAATGAATTAATTATAAAAAAAGCACATATTTCCCCAATAGGAATTCACATTCTAAAGAAATAAGGTGATCAGACCTTTTTCTTTCTTTCTTCGAAATGACAGTTAAAATAACAATAATCATTATCATTATAATAATGATAGCTAGCATTTATATAGTGCTTTAAAGTTTGCAACCTGTTTTACAAACATTACTTCACTTTACTTTCACAACCCTGGGAGGTAGACACTATTATTATTTTCATTTTACAAGTAAGGAAACTGAGGCAAATCGGTTAAGTGATTTGCCTGTGGTCTCAAAGTTAGTAGATTTCTGAGATCAGATTTAAATTCCAAGTCCAGCACTCTATCTGCTGTACTATCTACAGAGTTGTATGCAGGAATGGTGCTAGGGTCCCAGAAGAATTATGGGGCAGTTGTATTCTGATTGTAGGGGAGGAACCCATCTCTTTTCTTTTATATCAATGCCATTAGCACCCTGATCTATCAGTAATACCTAATAGCTCAAGAAATCAACTCTAGTCCAGACAACACAACTTTTATGGGCTGGCCACGCTGTTTGAAAGGCAAACATATGCTTGCCTAAAACACTATTTTACAGAGAACTCATGCAAGGAAGTTGCTCACATGGAGGCCAGAAGAAGCAATACAAGGACACTCTCAATTTATCTCTGAAGAATTTTGGAACTGATTGCGTGACATGGGAGATGCTAGCAAAGGACTACCCAGTATGGCGGGCCTACATCAAAGAAGGTGCCGTGCCCTATGAGCAAAGCAGGATTGCAGTAGCTCAAAAGAAATGTGAGATGTACAAATTTAGAGACATCTCCACTCCAAATGTTCATATGGACTGTTTGTGCCCAATCTGTGGTAGAGCCTTTGGAACTCAGATTGGTCTGATCAGCCACAGTTGGACACCCTGTACCTCTAACATAGTGATGTCAAGAACCAAGGACAGCCACCAACCAATCTAATAAGCTAATCATAATATGATAAAATAACCACAGCCAAACTTTATAGAGTGCCTTATGAAAAGTACTTTATGTATTTTATCTCATTTGACAATTTTAATTATTATGCCATCACTAACTTTTTGACCTCATGCCAACTGATAGCCCAGTTAGACAATATTGGGAGATGCTGGATACATGATTCTTTTCCTCCCCTGCTCTGCTGATAGAACATAAGAAGAAGGGTCTAGGCAGAAGTTCGAGGGAACAGGGCAATGAGCATTAATTAAGCCTTTACTATGTGCCAACCTCCATGCTAAGCACTAGAGATACAAATACAGACAAAAAGAAGGGTAGTCTTTGCCATAATGGGACATACATAATAATGCACAAGAGGCAGATGAAAGACAGGGTGAGTTAAGAGAGGGGTTGTTGAAGTTACCCAGTGTGAGGATAGTGTGAAGTCTGGAAAGTCAGAAGCACAGCTGGTAGGGGAATGAAGGCTGGCCAGCCCTTTCTCAAAATGTAAGCACCAGGAGAAATTTCCCAGTGAAGGAAGGGGGCTCGCATGGCAGAAGATGTAAAATATTTATTGCTCCAAAACCACAATTCTCAGATTAGAGCTTAGTGTCTCTTGTGTTAATGATTAAGTAATGAGAATAGGGAGAGAAGTTCCAGCCAGGGCCTGGACATCACACATTAACAACAACAACCATAATAGCTGGTATTTATCTGGCACCTACTGTATGCCAGGCACTGTGAGAAGTGCTTAACAAATATCTCATTTGATACTCACTAAAACCCTGGGAGGTAGGCGCTATTATTACCCCCATTTTATCAGTGAGGAAACTGAGGCCAAGTGATTTGCCCAAGCTCACATGGCTAGCAAGAATCTAAGGGAGATTTGTACTCACGTCTTCCTAACTCCAGGTCCAGTGTTCTATCCATCGCACCACCTTACCTGCCTGGAAATGGGAGTTTCCCCAAATGCTTCAGAGTGGTTATGGCTCTGATGTGTAACACACAATAATCGCAATTCAAAATCATTTGACAGCAATGTTTTCAATTCAATTTAGCAAACATTCGTTGCATCCCGACTATGTGGTAGGCATCATTAGGTATGCAGAATACAAAGACAAAATGAAATAATCCCTCAGCTGAAAGAGTTTACATTTTCTTCCAAACCTCTCTTTTTAAATTTTTCTTCCAAAGGCACCAATATCTTTCCATTTCCCAGGTTCATAATTTTGGTGTTATCCCAGAGTTCTCACTCCTCCTTACTCCATATATCTAATAGCTGCCAATTCTTGCTGTTTCTATCTACACAGCATCTCTGGCATCCCACCCTTTCCATTCACTCACACAACTACCAATTGAGTTTGGGCCCTCATCACCTCTTCTAGACTACTACAGCAGCTTCCTAATTGCTCTCCCTTTCTCAAATCTCTCACCACTCCAGTCCATCCTACACACTGTTGCCAAAGTAATTTTCCTTAATTGGAGATCTGACCATGTGACCCCTTCAACATTGGTGGCTTCCTATTGCCTCTAAGATAAAATATAAACTCCTCTGTTTAGCATTTAAAGTCCTTCACAACTTGGCCCCAACCTTTCTTACTGGATATTATTCCTCCTTCCATGCTGATACAGTCAAACTAGCTTTTTCTCTGTTCCTCACACCTGATGCTTCATTCTCTGTCTCTGTCCTTTTGTACTGGCTGTTCTGCCTGCTTGGAATGAATTCTTCCTCCACCTCTACCTCAAAGAATCTCTCCCTTTAAGACACATCTCAAGTACCTGATTCCTCCAACTGCTAATGCCCTCCCTGCCAAGTCACCTTTTACTTAACTATTTTGTTTATATTTGTATTTATTTACTTTATATTAATGCTATATATATATATTTATTACATATATACATGTATACAGAACTTATATGTACATGTTTAAGTTTCTTGAGAGTAAGGATTGTTTCATTCTTTGTACTTGCATCCCTTGTGCAAGAATCTGGAACATAGTAGGCACTTAATGAATGCCTACTGATTCATTGGGAAACACTGTATATATACATGCATAGATGCCTACATATATGTATTATATAAATATTTAATTTGAGGGGCACATGGGTGGACCCATGATTTAGAGGAAACTCTGATGAAGGAACTCCTATCAATTCAGACCGGCAATTTTTTGTACCTGAGAGATTAAGAGAACCATCCAAGATCACATAGCCAGTATGGATTAGAGGCCAGTAGGTTGAGATCAAAACCAGTTCTTGATTCCAAAGTCAACACTCCATCTACTATGCTACATTACCTTTCATATAACAGATATACTAAGCAAATTTTAGATTGGGGTGAAAGCACTAAAAATGGGGGAAATAGTGGAGGACGTCCTGGAGGAGGTGGTGCCTGAGATGTGCTTGGAAGGAAAGTAGGACTCTATAATGAAGAAATGAGGAGGGAGGGCATTTCAGACATGGATAGTGAGCACAAAGGCAGGAGATGATCAGTTCCATAAGGTGAATAGCAAATAGGCCAGTCTAGCAGGAATATAGAGATGACGATGATGATGATGATGATGATGATGATGATGATGATGATGATGGTGGTGGTGGTCGTGGTCATGGTGGTGATGGTGATGGTGATGGTGATGGTGGTGATAGCCACCAGTACTTACACAGCACTTAAAGGTCTACAAAACATTTTACAAATATCTCATTTGATCCTCACAACAAATCTGGGGAGGTAGTTGCTATTTTTCCCATTTCACAGATAAGGAGATGAGGCAGAGACCAAAAGACTTGCCCAATGTCACACAGTAAGTGTCAGTTCTTCCTGACTCCAAGTCCAGTGGTCTATCCACACCTCCCAGCTGCTTGTAGTATATGAGGGAAAATACTATGAAAATAATTTGGAGACCTTCATTGGGATAAGATTGTGAATGGATTTAAATGCCAACAAAGAAGTGTGTATTTTAACATATAGGCATTAAGAAGCACTCTTGAACACTTCTGACGTGATTAGAACTGTGCTTCAGAAAAGTCAGTTTTGTAGCTGTATGGGTGATGGATTGGAGAGAGGAGAGCCTAGAAACAAGGAAATCAATCAGGAAGCTATTTCCATAATTCAGAAGGAAGGGGACAGATACAAGAGACGTTGAATCAATGACTTAGCGACTGATTAAAAATGAAGTGGGCAGGTGAGGGAGAGCAAAGTCAAGGGTGATACTGAGATACTGAACCTAAATGACTAGAAAAATAGTGCTGCTCTCTACAGAAACGGACAAGTTAGGAAGAAAGGTCTGTTTGAGACTGGGATAATGAGTTATACCTTGGACATGTTTTGTTTGCTGTATCTCTGGGACATCTAGGTGGAGAGATACAGCAGGTAGTTAAGTTATTGGTGCTCGATTATAGCTAAAGATAGAGATGAGGTCTTGATATGTAGATTTTGGAATAATCTGCAAAGAAATTGAACTACAAAAGCTTATGAGATTTCCATGAGAAAGAAAGAAAGAAAAGAACCCAAATCAGATCACTGTGGTGATCTCACCTTATATGGGGGTACAACATAGATGATAATGGTGATCCAGCAAAGAGGACTTACAAAGACTTCTCAGAAAAGTCGAAAGGTGAGTTCAGTCATGACAACTTAGAGAAAAGAGAGTTTCTAGGAAAAAGAAGAGGTAGACGGAGTCAAAAGGCACAGAGAGGTCAAAAAGGATGAGAAAGGATACTGGATTTAGTAATTATGAGATCTTTGATACCTTTAAGGAGACCAGTTTCCGATGAGTGATGGGGTTAGGAGCCATATTACAAGGGCTTGAGAAATGAATAGAAGGTGAGGGAATGGAGATAATTAATATAGACAGTTTTCCCATGGATTTGGCAGTAAAGGAAGAAGAGATATAGGTCAAGAAGTATCAAGTAAAAGTTTTGGATAAGCACGTGGGCTATCTGGGCATGTTTGTAGGTAGCAGAGCAGAAACTAATGGAAAAGTGAGAGATTGAAGATCTAATAGTTAAGTGGATAAACAGGTCAAGTTCATGGAAGAAACAAAAGGGAGTGATCAAAGGCGCAGGTAGAACACTTAGCCTCAGAAAGGCCTCAGAGGATGGAGGAACGGAGGAGAGAAGTGAGGATGCTCTTGAAAGAAACTGAGATACAGAACTAGGGAGAATGAACTCCTGAAAGGGACAGCTTCCATTTTATTGTCAAAGTGTGATGTGAGATCCCTTGCTTACAAGGAAGTAGGAGGGAGTGGTGGAGGTGGCTTGAAGAAAAAAGAGGTTTGGAACAGGTATGGTGGGATATGTGACAGGGAGTTAATGAGGAAAGGGTGAAATAATTGTGCAGAATTGAGGGCCCAGGTGACATCAGATAACAAAGAAGTGTAGTGCACCCAGTCAGCACAGCTACATGACTTTGTTTAATAGTGTTACCCCATGAGTAGGAACAGAGGAGATGGACGAGGAAATCATGTACGACTTAAGTTTGGGAAGGAAAATAGAGAGAGATTCCAGGGTAGAGGGCAGTGTAAAATTAAATTGGTTAGCAATAATGTCAAGATTTCAAAGGGAGCAAAGTAAGGACAGAGCAGAGAGTTATAGAGTGATAGGAGGCTTTAATGAAGGTGAAGAATAGGCTCAGGAAAGGTGAGGCACAAGGGAAGGAGGAGCTTCTCAGTTTTGATATAATAAATTAAACTTCAAATTATAAGGATCAAAAATGCACTGTAATTCATAAGAACTTAAATGCCACTAGGAATCTCTTAATGTATGACATGATATAAGGAATAAGTGGTTCCAAATACATCCTTTTTTTTTGCTTTAATTGGGCACTGAGAAATAGGCATCTATCTTTAATCAAGTATTGGATGCGAAGAGGAAATATCGGAGCTGGCAACAACCATTTGAGAAAAAACCTTGCAAATTAAGCTTTCAGAATTCACATGGAGAAATCCCAGCTGATGTCAGTTCTCAGATGTAATGACAGCATTTTGCATTTGTGATTCTGAGGATTAGGGTAAGGGTAATGAATGCACAAAGTTGGCTAATTTAGCTTAACTTCAGTCCCCAAAATTGATGCCACTGGATTCCTAATGGGGAAGCATTTTGATTTGAAATTCTGGTTTGGGTCTCTTCATTTACTATTCAAGAAGCAATGTCAATTAACATTTTTTAAACCCTCAAAAGATTGCTTAAAGGAAGCAAAAGAGCAGTATTATGGTTAAAGATTTTCCAAGGCAATATTGCTTGTTATTCAGAGGTGAAGAATCCACTTAAGCATCAGATACCATCAGTATGATGTGGTCTGGACACATGAGACTTGGGGACAAGTTAAGTTCCTTATTTCCATTAGGGATTCTACAGGACAATTCCTTTCCTGCTGTCCCATGTAATTTGCAGCTATTATCATAGATATTAGACATGGAAAAGACTTGGCAGGTCACCTAATTCCCTGGCCCTTTGTACAAAGCTGTCTCTGTTGAATATTTATGAGAGCATTCATTAGCAAGACTCTCTAAATATAAGTATAATGCGGTAGCCATCACTTGGTACCACAGCATCAAAAGGAATAAAACACAAGGATAAGTAGGGGAATAATCAATACCAATAGTAATAGTAATGATATAGATGGGGTAGACAGCTGGCACAGTGGATAGAGTACCAGACCTGGAGTCAGGAAGACCCATCTTCTTCAGTTCAAATCTGGCCTCAGACACTTGCTAGCTGTGTGATCCTGGGCAAGTCACTTAACCTTGTTTGCCTCAGTTTCCTCCTCTGTAAAGCGAGCCGGACAAGGAAATGGCAAACCACTCTGGTATCTTTGCCAAGAAAACCCCAAGTGGGGTCATGAATAGTCAGACACAACCGAAAAACAACGTAACCACAAGAATGCCATTGATACACGATGGAAGGAATCAAAAACCAAGTGGAAATAGGACACGGTTCACATCCTCCACGTTGTTCTGTCTGGACACAAATATTTTCAGTGAGCCTTCAGCAGATGAGCTCACATCCTACCCTTTTTTTACATCCTACCCCAACTAGAAAAGATAAATAATTTGATTCACCTGTATAACAGTCTGCAGAATACTTAATCTGGAAAAGTAATAGCAGGATACAGATTTGTTCCAGAACTGTTTTCTATCCAAAAACTTCTTTTGAAAAAGATGAGAATGAGCTGAAAATAGCTGAGATGGAGAAAGGCAGCATGGAGTAGTGACTGGAGAGCAGGTTTCATGATCAATGGCACCCAGATTCAAGTCCTGACATTCTGTCACATATAGCTGTATGATGCTGGGCAAGTCATTTAACCTATGAGCACCCCAGATAGCTTTCTAAGACCAAGTTGCAGAGTCTGGAGGTAGCTTGGTGGCACAATGGAGAGAGTGCTGGGCCCAGAGCCAGGAGCTCCTGAGTTCAAATCCAGCCTCAGACACTAACTAGCTTTGTAACCCTGAGCAAGTCACTTAATCTCTTTCTGCCTCAGTTTCCTCAACCATAAAATGGGGTTAATAACAGCACCTAACAGTACCTTTCCCCCGAGGTGGTTGTGAGGATCAAATAAAATATTTGTAAAGCACTCAACCCACTGCTTGACACCTAGAAGGCTATAAATACTTCCTTCTAGGTACCAACCTGCATTAATAGAGGGAGTTTCCTCGTTGGGAGTTCCCTTATACCAATGAGATTAGGTGTCTGTCCAAAACAACTGAACACATATTTTACATAGCATTTCAAAACTGACAAAATGTTTTCTTCACAACTTGTGCTAGGGAGTGTAAATGTTTTTCATCCACATTTTATAGCTAAGGAAACTGAAACACAAAGAAATTAAAAGGCTTGCACAAGGACACATGGTTACTAAATGGCAGTGCCAGACCTCAGACCTTGGTCTGTATGCAGACAAATCATCTTCTGGACAGGCCCAGGGATGAGCTGAAAGATGGAACAACTTTAGATTTACCATAGAAACTTGAGAATACTCTTCTGCTGTGTGTGTGGTCAGCCCCAAGGGCTCCAGAGTTTTCCTGACAATCATGTCTTCTGTTTTTAATGAAATGTCAAAGTAGCCATATGCCAGGTATAGCACGTTGATCAAAAAATCAAAACAATGAGATTTTAAAGTAGATTTAATTAATGCTGACAGCACATACTTAATGAATATTAAACAAAAATCCATGCAGCATTTCAC
Organism: Trichosurus vulpecula; assembly: GCF_011100635.1. Lineage (NCBI taxonomy): Eukaryota > Metazoa > Chordata > Mammalia > Diprotodontia > Phalangeridae > Trichosurus > Trichosurus vulpecula. The sequence continues at coordinate 150,308,497 of NC_050573.1, forward strand.
TTGGCATCCAAGTCCATTTTACTTGGCAGCAGGGCACAGTGGAAAAGACCACCGGACTCCAGAAGGTATAGCATTCCCATAGGCATTGGTAGCAGTGCTCTAGAACCAGAAATGATTTATGTAACATCTGCATCAGGAGAAACTAGACCCCCAGAAGCAGCAGTTGCTGTTGTTGTTGTTCGTCCTTCATTCTCGAAGAAGACCAATGACATCAGAAGGGTGATGTCTTGACGTGCATGTGAATTGGATTTAAGTGAGGCAGAGCTGTGCAAAGTTATCAGCTTCATTCTCTCCTCCAGAGGCATCAGAATCCAGTGGCAAGACAAAAGTCAAGATGACCAACAATGGCCCAGCCCAGAGCAGCTGGTGGCCCAGTGGTTGGAACGCTTGGCCTCGAGTCAGAAAGATCAGAGTTCAGTTTGGTCTCAGACTCAGTAAAGCTCTGTAATTCTTGGCAAGTCATTTGCCTCAGTTTCCACATCTGTAAAATGGGGATTAATAATAGTCCCTACTTTGCAGGGTTGCTTCAAGGATCAAATAAGATGATATTTATAAAAAGTGCTTAGCAGAGCACCTTGTCCATAGGCACTATCTCAGTGCTTATTCCCTTTCTTCCCTCCTCTTCCTCAAAAAAGGCAGAAACACTGGAATCAGAAGATCTGGGTGGGAATCCTGACTTTGCTACTCACAAGCCATGGGGCAAGCTATTTAATCTCTCTGAGTCTCAGTTTCCTCATTTGTAAGGTGGTGATAATTTATTCAGAGCCTTGAGCTGTAATTTTTGCACCTCAGGCAAGTGTGAGAAGATGGGAAGGAAGCTCACTTGTGGTATGGCTGTTGGGAGGAAGACACATGCCTTAGGATACCATATACAGTTTGTCATACCTGAAGAAATGGTTGCTGCTTGGGAAACAGGATAGACTGGGCTGTGGGTGCAGGTACCGAGAAAAACAAAACATAACCCAAGATCAGGCAGTCATGATGTCATATGGGGAGGAGCTTATGTGGCAACCAGTAGGAGGAGGTTTTCTCAAGAACAGGACTGTCTACACTCTCTAAATTTCTGGGCAAATCCCCAAACTTCCCACCCTAGTTATGGATTTGATGATACTTATAAGTCCCCAACTCATAGGACTGTTGTGAAGAAAGACCATTTTACACACTCTAAAGCACCACATAAGGTGAATTATGATTATTTCTTAAAATGATAATGGAATTTAGTACATTTAAACTGTCTACAAAGCACAAAGTGAAGGGAATATCTGGCATTTTTTGAGTTTTTAGTATTTGGGGGCTAAATCTCCAACACCTGCTCACATCGGTGGGCTTGGTCCACAGCATGGGTGGGGAACCTGCAATCTCGAGGCTATATGCGGCCTTCTAGGTCCTTGGGTGTGGCTTGAGTCCAAGTTTTACAGAACAAATCCTTTTATTAAGGGGATGTGTTCTGTGAAGTTTGGATTCAGTCAAAGAGGACTTTGAGGATCTAGAGGGCCACATGTAGCCTGGAGGCCGCAGGTTCCCCACCCCTGGTCCAGAGGATAGCTGACTGCTTCTCTCTCCCAGATGATATAGAGAGGTTGAAGGTGCTAAGATCAGCAAACACTGAGTGTTGCTGGTGGTTCCTAGTGTTGTTTCCCATGAGCTCCCACTGGTGTGCTTCCCATGCTTATTAGCCAGTCTTAATTAGAAAGGCTATTTACTAAGCAAGTATAGCAAGGAAAGTTATTATAGAAACATCTCCCCAAACCATGGTCACACTCTTCCCTTGCATATACCAGGTCTCTGAGAAGAGTGGGCTCATATCCCTTGACCATTTATCAACTGAGGAATAGAAGTATGCATAGGATAATTTCACATATTTTTATACATACATATATACACACATACATACTTATATACACACACGCATATCCTATTTCTGTCTAATGGTAGCCTTCTCTAGGGAAGGAGGGAAGGAAAAAAAGAAAGGAAAAAAAAATTTACATGATAACTTTACTATATATTTAAAAGGAATAGCAAGTTGTAAATAATAGATTTGCAGTTTCATGCGCAGATTTTTTTATTATACTGTGTTATGGAAATGCTTGCTTTATTTCATAATTTAAAAATGAAACAAATAAGTGTAAAAAAATTAAAATTAAAAAAAAGAAACCAACAAAGAAGAGTGGGCTCAAATTTAGAAAGTAAATGTGTCCAAAGAGTAAAGTAACAGTTTCAGATTACTTGAAGTCTTTTTCTCCTTTCATGGGATCTTCATGAAGTTCGCAATAGGTGCAGCTGAGCACTGAGAATTAGTGCCTATGTACAGTCCTGAAGTTGTCTTTCCTCAATACATCTAATTTACTCTCTTTGTATCCCCCACTTCCTAAAGTATATGTTGCCATGACGATTGCTATGTCTACAGGAACTCCAGATCTTCTAATCTTTTGAAGCTCACACTATTATCACATGGTCAATTGGGGAGGGAGAGAAACTGGCTCCCTCTTCCCGGGGTAACCCCTCTCAGGAGTCTCTCACCAGTGTATTGAACCAAGCTGGAGTGTGTCATTCTAAACTGCCCTGTTATACAGAGGCCTAGGGTATGCCTGATTCTTTTTGCTAATCATTAGGTATTTCCAATGTGGCATTATCTGCTTTTATCTAATGACCCCAAACTTCCACAAATCTTTCAAATTGATTATGGACCTATTCATATATAGTTTACTTTTGATGGATTCAGTTGAGGTATCTAGGTCTTCTGTGATTATATCACTTGGGGAGAGGGTATTTGCAATTTATTAGATTAATTTAGATAGCTCATGAAGATGGCTTATGCCCCAAATGTTTGTGCTATGTCATTCTGGTTGAGTGTGCCATAATTGATTGTCATGACCCTAAACTCCCAATGCTTATTTTCAGTAGATAAGGATTTTTAGGGGCAAAGTCCAATTATTTTGCAAGTAAGACTGCACAGTTCTAAATGTAATCTCAACTTCAAAATCTTTCTAACGTACTAAACAGCACAGCTAGCTTTTTCAAGTGCCAAGCAATTAAAACTGCTCTGTTAGCATACTCCTTGAGTTTAATAGCTCCAAAGCTATGCAAAAATTGATGTGGGTGGGGAGGCATACTTCTGCATCTCCTTCCCTCCAGCAGGATGAGGTGAGCCCTCAGTGGCTCAGAAGACTAATAATTCAACAGCCTGCCTTTTGCTGAATTCCTAAGGTTGCTCAAGATGTTTCTTTTTAGCAAACACTGAAGAATCTGCACTTCACTTACCACACCATGGCATCAATCCATTGAAATATTCAGGATAATTAAGCATTATAGCACCTGATTCTTTAAAATGAAGCAACATCATTAACCACCAAGAATGAAACCATCATTGGCTCCAGCCTCCATTTTCATCACAGTCCTTTCCATTACCTGAAATGTAGTTCTCTCCCCCCTTCTCCCTCATTTATAATTCAGGCTGTTATTCAGAGGTCCTCACACTTGGGCATTTCCAAATATCTAGGGAGTTATGATCAGACAAACACATTATCCAGTGATCTGACTTAATGTAGATGTAGTCTCACTTTCTCCATGAATAGCTATTTCCTTAGTAAAGTGGCACATATATATAACATATATATACATATATATACACACACACATATACATATATATCTCCCCATTTAGGTCATGAAGAGTGAATGATACAGTATTCATGAAAAAGATGACACACCTTTCAGTGGTTTGAAGTACTTTGAGGGAAAAGGCGACATTCTTTCTTCAATATCTGACCCAAACTCTCCTCCAGACTGAAGTAACACCATATGGAAAACTAGTGGTTTAACACCCAGTACAGAAAACATTTAACATCACGTTGTTAAAAAATAATAATAAAACAGGCAAAACCCTAGAGAACCCAAGAAATAAGCTAATAGGAAAAGAATGAATTAAAAAAGGAAACCAGACCCATAGAAAGAAGCTTTGTGTATGGGTAAAATGCAATAGACTCTTTATTCGTTTTCTAACATAAGCTGGCTCTCCTTTGGTGCATACAAAAATTAATAAGGGTGAGAGAAGGCAAAAAAATGTTCCTTTATAAGGCATATAAACACATTCTTGGGCAAAATTAAACTCTTTGGTTCCAGGACAGTAAAAAGCACATGCTTTGTACAAAGTCCCTGAGGGTTCGTCAAACAGAGGCACAGAGAAGCATATGCCATGGAGTGATTGGCATTGACTGCTCCTCTGTAATCTTCAACAGATGTGGCATGCCAATTGATGGGGGAAAACAGCTTCTAGTTAGCAGTCATTGCTTTCTGGTGATGGATATGACCAAAGTCTTTGATAAATGTAGTACTGATGGGCAAGGCACACTGTTTAATCGTGCTAAGCTGTCTGATTCATCTTTTGATTAAGTTTATCAAGAGATCCAACAACTGAGAAACAGGAAGAAAAAAAAAAACATTTCCCCCCCTGGGGCTTCCAAGAAGAAAATGGGAAAAGGAATTGAAACAGAGAAGTATTCTAGCATGGGATAAATGTTACTATTTGCTGCATAAATTACATAACCGATGAAAGTAAGTGAAGTCCCATCAGCAGAAGAGGAAATGAAATTGGCACTAGGGTCAGAGGCGGGGAGAAAAAAGCTTATTTCTTCAACCTCAGGATATTCTAATAATCAAAACATTTCTCTTTTTAGAGATGTTGACTTGTCAGTCTTTTGAGCTACTTTATACCCAGTGCTGAACATTCCATTCCAGTGTGATAGATGTTATTTCCTGATTCTTACCTAACAGTGATCACACACATTTCTTTGTCTTTATTGTTACAAAGTGCTTTACATCTTATTGGATCTTCACACCAGTCCTATGAGATAATAGTAGGGTGGGTATTTTTATTCCCAGGTTACAGATGACAGAAACAATCTCATCGAGGTGGGATAATTTATCCAAGGTCACATATCTGGTAAGTCAAAGAGCCAGGACCACAATGCCTTCTGATGGTGCCCACTACTTTGCTCTCCCTCCCACATGTGAAGATACCACAGTCAGGCTTATTCAATTTGTAGATGACAAGGAAGTTATATTGGATCAGTTTGGAGTTAGGATTCAAAAGATCTTGAACTTCTAGAAAAATGAGGTGAATCTAATAAGATAGAATTAAATAGGAATATGTGCAAAAGTCTATAATCAAGTTCAGAAATTCAATTTTACAAATATAGGATGAGGAAGGCAAAAATGGGGGAGGAAGGGGGAAAACCATTTACTAAGCACCTACCATATGCCAGGGTAATATGAGCAGCTAGGTGGGGCAGTGGATAGGGTGCTGAACCTGGCATCAGGAAGACTCATCTTTCTAAGTTCAAATCCAGTCATAGATTTACTAGCTGTGTGACCCTGGGCAAGTCACTTGATGCTGTTTGCCTCAGTTTCCTCATCTATAAAATGAGCTGGAGGAGGAAATGGCAAAACACTACAATATCTTTGCCAAGGAAACCTCAAATGGAGTCATGAAGAGTTGGACATGACTGAAATGACTGAGCAACAACAACTATATGCCAGGCACTGTGCTAAACAATAATAATAATATAATATAATATAATAAAATATAACATAACATTATATATATATATATATATATATATATATATATATATATATATATATATATATATATATATATATATATAGCATGCTTGCTATGTGCTGGACACTATACTAAGTGCTTTAAAATTATTATTTCATTTGATTGTCATAACAACCCCAGGAGGTCAGTGTTATTATGATCTCCATTTTACAGTTTAGAAAACTGAGCCAGTCAGTTAAGAGATTTACACAAGGTTGCACAATTAGTAATTGTCTGAGGCTGGATTTGAACTCAGGTCTTCCTGACTCCAGACTCATAGCTCTATCCACTGTGCTACTCTGGAGCTTCTAAAGAGCTTCAAGTTCAATATGAATCAAAGAGCATTATACCAGCCCCCAAAACCAATTTTGTCTAGAGTATATTAAGACAAGCATAGTGTCCAGAAAAAGGTAGGGCGTCACTCCACTGGACCTTGTGCTAATCATACTACAGCCAAAACCTAGAATATGGGTCTCTTTTCTAAGTGTTACATGGAAGGGGGGGCAAGGCAATTGGGATTAAGTGATTTGCCCAGGGTCACACAGCTAATAAGTGTTGTGTCTGAGGCTGGATTTGAACGCAGGTCCTCCTGACTCCAGGGCCGGTGCTCTATCTAATGCGCCACCTAGCTGCCCCTTACATTTTAAGAAGCACACATAGAAAAGGGTGGCCAGGGTGCCAGGAAGATGGCTGACCATGCTTTAGGAAGATCCACTGAAGGAACTAGGGTTATTCCAGCGGGTAAATGCACTTCCCCCTTGCCCTGCCTCTACATCTGAGAATTCTTAGCTTCCTTCAAAGTGCAATTCAGGTGCCACTCCCCACAGAAAGCATTTTCTGACCTCTCATCTTGTTAGTTTTCTCCCCATTTCAAACTTATTTTGTCTATATTTTGTGTAAATGTTGGATTCTCCCATTATCACTCACCACCAACCTCAATGGAGAATATAATCCTCTTGAGGGCAGGAAGTGATTCATGTCTGTCTTTGTATCCCTTGCACTCCTAACACAGTACTTGACATATACTAGGTGCTTAATAAATGTTGAAATGTGTGAAAGTTGTTGTTCAGTTGTATCCAACTCTTCATGACTTCATGGACCATACTGTTCATGGGGTTTTCTTGGCAAAGATACTGGAGTGACTTGCCATTTTCTTCTCCAATGGATTAAAGCAAACAGAGGCTAAGTGACTTACCCAAGGGTTACACAGCTAGTGTCTGAGGGCAGATTTGAACTCAGTGATGTGTAGCAGCCATTCACATGCCCAGTCACCACTTAACACAGGGCTTGTCACACAGTAAGCACTTAAATGTTTATTGAAGTGAATTGAGTTGAACAAAAATTTAAAGGTACCATGATAGTTATTTACAAGTATGTGCCTGGCCATCATGAAGAAGAGGGATTAGGTTTACTCTTTTTAGCCTCGGAGAGCAGAATTAAGAACAAGGTATGGAAGCTGCAGAAAGGCCGATTTCAGTTTAATGTTAAGGAAACAGCGCCTAACAATTAGTGCTATTCTAAAGGGGAATGCACTACAAGAAAGAGTGGTTTTCCTCTCACTGGCAGTCTGTAAGCAGAGACTGTGGAATCACTTGTCAGGGATGTTACACTGGAGAGACTTAGTCAGGAACACATCGGGCTAGGTTGCCTCACTGGGCCTCTAATTCTGAGATTCTGTGATTTTGTGATGCTAATACTCTGAGAGACCTCACTAACAGCAGCCTACCCATGTTCTTTTGGGCATTCTTTTCTAGGAAATGAACTTCTCTTGGCTTGATTCTGTATTCTATATTGATGACTCTAGCTTTGGACCCTTCACCTGGTATCTGATCTTCAGTTGTGTTCAACTCAGTTCTTTTCAACTTGCTTTACCCTTCTGATTTCCAACCATGATATGTGTGCTCTAGAATAGATATTATCTGTGGTGTGATGGAAAGAGTGCTGTACTTAGGAATCAAGACCTGCATTCAAATCTTCCCTCAACTACTTCCTAGCTGCATGATTCTTGGCAAACGACTTAATCTCCTAAGGCTTCCATTTTCTCTTCTAGAAAATGAGCATAATAACACCTACGGGGTTGTTACGGAAATCAGTTGACTATTATTGTTGGTGTTATGATTCTGTAATAATTATTATTATATAATTATATGTGCCTCATGGTTCCATTCCCCATTCTGGCTGTTGGGTCTGGGTGTCTGGCAGTCAGCTTAAAGCATAGCTAGTGTAAAGGATTTCACAAGAAGATTCCAAAGCATCCCATGGTAACATCTATTCCGCAGCCCTCAATGTCTGGAGATTTTTCTTTTCCCTGGCAACTAACCTAAATCTTTCTCATGGTCACTTCTTCTGCTCTGTTATCAGAGTACAGAAAAAGGCAAGGAATGCGAAATTTGGAATTCGTAAGGAAACTGACACATTGATAAGCTTTGTGACTGTGGGCAAGCCAAATGCTTTCTCTGACCCTCAGTTTCCTCATCTATAAAATGAACATAATACCACTTGTTCTCCCTCCCTCACTGAGCTGCTGTGAGGAAGGTGATTTATGAACCTTAAAGGGTCCAAGTAATATGAGTTATAAAACATGTGATTTTATGAGGTCAAAGTAGTGAAATATATACATGATACACATCCTCCTTTTTCTTCCCCTGGTGTTTCTGTCACCAAATGTAATAGTTGACAGTGTGATTTAATAAAAAAGCATGGAAAGCACCTTTTATAAAATCAATAAACTACACTATTTTATATGAAAGAAGAATTTATTCTTGTCCTACTAATATTTGACTTATTTTTCCCCTTTCCTTTCCTGATATTGCTGCCATATGATATATACCACTAATACATTGAGCTAAAATGGGTCATTTCCCACAGAAGAAAGCAATGTACAGTAGAAAAATCACTATGGTTAGAATCAGAAGAACTAGGTTCCATTCTCACCTCCGCCACTTACTATCTGTGGGACCTTGGACAAGTCACTTAACCTCTGTTGGTCTTAGTATCCCGATTTGTAAATGAGAGAGTTGGACAGCTTCTAAGAACCTTATTTGTTCTAAATATATGAGCTGTGTTGCTTTGGGCAAGGTATTTCACATCTCTGGAGCTCAGTTTCTTCATCTGTAAAATGAGACAGTTGGACTAGATATCTCTGAAGTTTATTGTACCTTCTTTATCTATGATCCTTTCAAATGAATAAGAAACATGAGAGAATTTAGCAAATGCAAGATGCTCTTTGAATTCTTTTCAGAGAAACCCCATGATAGATAGTCTCAAGTTCAATCATTCCGCAAATATCTATAATACTGATACCATTTTTCCTCATTTCCTAGGAAATCTTACATGGGCACTTGCCCTGTCTGAGAATGATGGAGAGGAGCTAGTAAGGATGAAAAGAAACAGCATGGAATCCTGGGGAGAAGGCTAACCTTGGAACCAGAAAGACCTAACTTAGAGTCTTGCCTCTGACATATATTAGCCACATGACCATGCATAATTTATTTAACTTCTCAGGACCCCTGATGACTTTCTAAAACTATAAATTACAGTAAGCTTTTGTATCCTCACTTTGGATCAGCGAGGAGAGTTTTCACATCATCAAACCACACCTTTGAACTAAAAAAAAAGGGAGGAGCATCTTCAAAGTCTTTTCCAACTCTGAGATTGTGATTCAAAGGGATATTTGTCATCTCAAATGATTAATAGTTCAGTTGTATGTTGCTTTAAGGTTTGCAATGCACTTACTTACATTATCTTATTTGATGCTCAAAACAAGCCAGTGAGGTAGATTCTATTGTCACCCCACCTTTTGCAAAGGAGAAAGCATGTTCAGAGAGTTGGCTCAGGGTCATGCAGCTAGGAAGTGTCCGAGGTCGATTTGAACCCAGGTCTTCATTGAATCAAACTTTAACGTTCTAATCACTCTACTATTTTCCTCTTAAATATACTTTTGAGGAAGACAAATATATGTGTGAAGATTGTATTTGGATGAGCAAAGGGACTAAGTGCTTTAGATTCAAGTGACGGTCTGATCTCTTAATTACCTCTTAGACCTTACCACCTTACACCAGCAAATAATGTCTAATCAGTCCCCAGATCAGATTCAATGTCAGCCATTACATATATTAGGTCAGATTTTACTAACTAAAACAATTGTTTCAGAAGCATTTCTCTCCAAAAGGAAGCAAGTGCTTTAATAATTAGTTAAAAATACTTGCCTCAGGCTGATCCGAGCACTGAGCTGGTCTTCATTAGCAAAGCAAAATAAATAGCTTAAGTAATTTTTTTCTGGACAATTGATGTTAAAACGCAAAGTTTGGGGCAATGACCCGGGTATCTGGGACAAAAGCTTAAGGAAGTGTCTACCTCATTGGGTTGTATATAAATGTATATAAAGCATTTTATAAATCTTAAAGCACTATATAAATGTTAACTCTTATTATTTTGGAGGAAGGAACTTGGGGGGGCAGTGATGGGAAAAGGTTGAATTACCTGGAAAATTGTTTTCATGCCAAACAATCGAGCAGTTAAGACAAATAATTAAAAATCTTTCAGGTACACGAAACATGGATGTTGTAAAGACATATCTAGTAAGCTTTTCTTTTGAGAAACATTTGGATCACTAAACAATAGACAAGACTTTAAAGATCATTGTGGTCCAATCCCTTCTATTTTATAGATGATGAGACTGAGGTCCAAAGAGGTTGAATGATTTACCCAAAGCCACACAAGCAGAAAGTGGCAGAGCCAGGATTTAAACCCACATTCTTTCACTCCAAATCCAAGATTCTTTTCATGTTTCTTCAGGATGGTCCTAAGTGTAGATGGCAGCCAATGTCCCTATGTAGTTGTCAATAAATCTCTTTGCTACCAGTAGACCACCCTAGACATTCATTACAAGATGAAATAAAAAAATGTGGAAAATATTGCATAATTAGCTAATATAATACTAAAATAATATTACATGATTAACTTGTGAATTATTTTACTTCACATGAGAGTGAAGGATAGGAGAGAATGACAACAAAATGCATAATCCGGTTCTGTTAAATTCAACATGTCCACTCATACTCCAAAGACACAACAACACCATCAATAGATTTAATGAAACTCAATAATACTTGTTTTATTTCTTGTGAGAGGACAGATGGTCAAGACAGTAGAAAATCTAGTTCCAAAACAGCAGGACAGAAGATCTATTTTAGCTTTTAAATAAAACATTAAATTCTTTTAAACTTTGTAATCTCACTGAGCTTTTATAAAAATTATGATGAAGAAATTTTTCATTCACAGGACCAAAGATTCCGATGTGGTAGGTAAACAGAAAGATATGTCCCAAAGGGTATTTTGGGGGTGCTAAGGTTGAGATGAATTATCAGTACTGAGAAAACTTTCCCTGTAGAAAGCAGTCTATCCCCAATTTTCCTTTGGTAGATCCTATACTTTGCTCCTGTCACATGCTACTTTTTTAAAAATAATAATTTATTTTAGTTTTCAACATTCACTTCCATAAGATTTTGAGTTTCAAATTTGCTCTCCCTTCTTACCCTCCACCCTTCCCCAAGACAGCATGCAATCTGACATAGACTCTACTTTTGCATTCATATTAAACATATTTTCACATTAGTCTTGATGTAAAGAAGAATTAAAACTAATGGGAGGAACCATGAGAAAGAAGAAAGAAAATAAAACAACAAAAGAAAAGAAGAGCAAACAGTATGCTCCCATCTGCATTCAGATTCCGAAGTTCTTTCTCTAGATGTGGACAGCATTTCCTATTGTGAGTCTTTAGAGTTGTCTTAAATCCTTGCATTGCTGAAAAGAGCTAAGTCTATAAAAGTCAGTCATTGCACAGTGTGGTTGTTTGTTTGCTTTTGTTGTTTGTTTTTTGGCAGGGCAATTGGGGTGAAGTGACTTGCCCAAGGTCACACAGCTAGTACACATGTCAAGTGTCTGAGGCCAGATTTGAACTCAGATCCTCCTGACTCCAGGACCGGTGCTCTACTCACTGCACCACCTAGCTGCCCCTACAGTGTGGTTGTTACTGTGTACAATGTTGTGCTGGTTCTGCTCATTTCACTCAGCATCAGTTCATATAAGTCTTTCCAGGTTTGTCTGAAGTCCACTTGCTCATCATTTCTTATAGCATAATAGTATTCCATTACATTCATATACCACAACTTGTTCAGCCATTCCCCAACTGATGGACATCCCCTCAGTTTCCACTATAAATACTTTTGTACACGTGGGTCTTTTTCCTGTCTTTATGATCTCTTTGGGTTACAGACCTAGAAGTGGTATGGCTGCATCAAACGGTATGCATAGTTTTATAGCCCATTGGGCCTAGTTTCAAACTGTTCTCCAGAATGGTTGGATCAGTTCACCTCTCCACCAACAATGCATTAGTGTTCCAATTTTCCCACATCTTCTCCAGCATTTGTAATTTTCCTGTTTTTTCATGTTAGCCAATCTGATAGGTGTGATGTGTTACATGCTACTTTGATCCATACTTATTTCTTCATATTTTCTATCACCTATTAGATTGTAGACTCCTTGAGAGAAGAGACTTTGTCATTTTTTCCTATCTTTAATCTCCTAGCACAAAGAAGTTGCTTAATCATAGTTTGTTAAATTGAACTGTCCTTGTGCCTTGTTAGCATACAATCAGTCTTCATGGCAAAAAGTCATTATTCAGTACCAACTCACTCATCCCAAAATCCCTTGCTCTGTGTGATGTTTTCCATATTGCTTCCATAATTCCATAATTATTAAGTAAATCAAATTGCTAAGCATATCTTAGTAAAGTATTTAAGTGAAATTGATGAAATGTCAAAACATTCTAATGCATGTTTGAATCAAAGGAGATTCAACAAGCTGTTCTATTAAGTTCAATTAGTTCCCTCATCACTGTAAATAATCAATCAACAAGCATTTATCAAGCAACTACTATGTACCAGGCACTACGCTGGGTGCTAGAGACACAAAGGCAAAAAGGAAAAAAGTCCCTGGCCTCAACCAATTTATGTTCTATCAGAGAAAACAACATGTACACATATATGGGAAGTAGATACACAATATAGAAACAAAATAAACAAAGGGTAAATTAAAAAAAGTAGTTTGAGGGAGTGGGGAAAGACTCTAGCAACTGAGGAAATCAAGAACTCAATACTGATGCAAGGTGAAGAGGATATTCCTTACAGGGAAATGCTTCGTGGAAAGAATATAATCAAAAAAAGAAAACATGGACATGACTGACTAAAACCAGTTTGTGTGACCCATCAGGAGGAAAAGATACTGAAAAAAGAAAAATCCAGATAGACTTATTTTATATAAGTGCATGTATGTTACATACGTGTTATATACACGTACATATGTTCCCACATTAATAAAATATGTTTACACAACAAGCATTCATCTGTTGAAATAGGTTAATTCCATTAGAACCCTCCTCTAAACCACAATGCAAAGCACTGTGGGAACATCTGCAAAATGCAAATCACAAGATAAATGAGGCACAATTAGCAAAGCACAGAAAACTAAGATGTTTAGAAAGGAACTGCTAGTTCCAAACAATATTTAAGAGATGAATTATTAACAACTATGAACACACACTATTGTCCTTTATCACAAACAACTAAAATAGGGTTCAATTAATTTCAATTGGATAAACGTTTTACAAATGTCTCCTACAGGCAGAGCATCTTGCTTGGCACTAGAGATACATCAGGCACAGCATGATGACCTTCCTCCTTGGATCTCACAAAGCACTCGATCTTTCATCTTGTTAAAGCATTGATCATGGATTATGGTATGTTATTGTGACTATATATATTGTATGTGTCTTAACTCCCATACTAGGCTATAAGCTTGAGGAAGAGAGGAATTGCATTTTATCTACATTTTGCATTCCCCCATACGTAGTGTTATAAGTTCAGTGAGGGAAAGATTACTTCTAGCTGAGGGCTAGCTTCATGGAGGACTTGAGACCTAATTGGGAAATTAAAAGTAGGGAAGGATTTCAATAGGCACAAATGGTGGATGGAAATTGCATCTTGAAAGATAGTATTCTGATAGTCCAAATTGGAGGTGGAAGGGCATTTTAGGCAATGGAGGACCAAGTGAAAGACATGAACAGCAAAAGTGTAAAACATATTCATAAACATCAAGTAGTCCTGCTTAGCCAGAGAACTGTCTACACATTGTAGTCCTACCTCTGCAAAGAGAACCAGTGACATCACAGGATGATGTCTTTACTTGCATGTGAATTGGATTTAACTAAGGCAGAGTTGCACAAAGTTGTCAGCCTCACTGTCTCCTCCACAGTCATTGGAGTCCAGTGGCAAAGATAAGATGACTGGGGATGGCCTGGGATGCAGTGGATAACCTTAGCATTTTCAATGCCTGACCAAGCTCTATTTGCTCTACAACGCCTCTTTCAGCCACCTTCATGACCACTGGAACAAGTTGTTTTCATCTGCCCATTCCATTATACAGAAGTATTCACATGTTTGAGGTAGACACCCTCCTAATTCACTGACAAGTTTCAGGCCTATTGGTTACCCTCAGCCTTTTTTAGCCCGTTTGCCAAAATGGTTTACAAGGGTATGGCCACTACAACTTCTTGGAGCCACAGGTGACAGTTTATATTGAAAGAGACCATGTCTTCATCATTTCTAGGCATTCTTTGTAGCACCAATACAACGCAATGAGTTTAGTAAACATTCAGCAAACACTCATTGAATGACAGCTGCAAAATGAAAGGAGTATTATAGTATTGGCCATGTGTCTTGATCCCCAAAGTCATGGTGGTTTGTTGTTGTTCAGTCATTCAGTTGTGTCCAACCTTCATGACCCTGTGGACCCACTGTCTTGGCAAACATCCTGGAGCAGTTTGCCATTTCCTTCTCCAGTGGATCACCTTTTGTCAGAACCCTCCCCTGTGACCTGTCCGTCTTGAGTAACCAACCCTGAACAGCATAGCTCGTACTGCTATTGAGCTATGCAAGCCCATCCATCATGACAAGGTAGTGGTTACTGGGTACCTTATGCTCCTATGCATCAGTGAGCCCATCTGATCAGTGAAGGAATCCACTATGCTCCCATTTGACTCAGTCAAGCCTGTCAGATCATGGCTTCATATACAATCCCTTTCTATAGATTTTTCTCTAAACATCAAAGCAATGACATGATTGCACAGTCTATACCAACTTTGTGATATGCATATTATACGCTGGCCCCTCTACATTCTTATTGGGCTTGCATGACTGCAAGTTAAGCTCCTTTATATTGGAGTATCAAGGATGTTATGAATTACATGTAACATGATTTGACTCTGGCCCCATTCTCTGGAGGATGAGATCAGTCACATTTTAATCATGCCTTCCTCCTCAGGATTCTCCAGCACCCTGAAGGATTTGGGGAGTCTCTTTTCTCTGTCATTGGCTCAAGACCCTATTGAATGTGTTCCCCCCATTTTAGGAGTCCACTGACTAGCACCCCAGTTCCATTTAGCCAATTAATATCAGATTAGCCTTTACAAAGGGATATTTACTTCAAAAATAACAGCAAAAACACATTCCCTCAAAACTTTGGGAGCATAATTCACCCTCATCCCTACATAGCTATGACCCCAGTTGTAGGATCCCAGGTGGGAATGGAGTGGAGAGGGGGCTTAGGTACACAATTTACCTCAGTTCCTACACAGAACTGGTATAACTAAGTTCAAGTTCAAGAACTGGTATCTTCAAGTTCAAGTAACCCCACTGGGCTACTATACCCAAACCCATGATCTTCATGGGTATTACTGCTAGGTTGGCTGCAACATCCAGCCTAGACTTTTGGACTCCCAGATCCTCATGACTTATGACTCCCTGTAACTATAACATTAAAGAATGAAGAAAAAGGCTACCCTAGACCCATTCTTAGAGCTTTCTGGCTTAAGGTTGGGGTGAGGGAGGCAGGAAAGAGGCTGCCCTCATTTCATCGCAGGGTGTTACTCACTAGCAATCCTTTACCCCCAGACATTAATGTAGCCATTGGTGTCAGCACATTTTAAAGATGCCAACATTTCTGGCAAAGGAAAAAAGACTGCTCTAACCAGATGGCAGATCAACAGAATGTCTACATATGCTCTAGACTTCTAGTCTTTCAGAACAGGTCTCTGGTGTCTTCCATGTGGGCGACAGCATCTTAGGTAGACTAAGTATGTGCCAAACCCCCATTACAAATATACTCTTTATTTCAGCCATAAGCAATGAAGGTAACTGAAGATTCACAGAGGGCATAGCTCAGGTTTAAGATAATCCTTTCACACTAAGGACTCATGGAACACAATAAGACTACAGGTTAAGGATGATAACCTCAGAAGTCAAGGCATAGGACTTATCCACATGAGTGATAAGGGAAAAGACTGCCATCTTTCCTACCAGCTTCCTGAAAGGTCTGTTGGCATGGAAATTGTAGGAACATAATCAGAGTCAGCTTTTTATGCTCCAGGGTTCCCTTGCAATGCCGTTATGTTTGGCCTACAGTTATAGTATGCCTGAGGCACTATACAGAGGCACTCAGTGTAATTTGAAGTAAATTATTTTTTAACTGGAAGAAAGATATAGCAGACTTGCCTAGTAGAAAAAGATTACACCTCCCAAGATGCCTTGCCACAGAGCACGTATGTTTATTGGATGAGAACAAAGGCCCCATTTTCCCTGAGGATGTATGTGCATAGGACATTTATGGATGGTAGGTGGAATCTGAAGGAAGATGAAGAAGTAAGAGAGGTCTCTGCCAGTTTTGTCACCACAAGGAGGGAGAGATAAATGAAGGAAAGAGAGATATCAGCAATCAGGAGAATGATGAGCAAAACCAAGCAAGGAGCTTTACAGAGAACAGAATGAAAGAGATGGGTTGTAGGTACTGGCAGGAGCAATTTTTTAAACAGGAATGCCAAACCTATTTACATTGAAGGCACTAAACTCTAACTCTGTTTGAAGAAAAAAAATATGCCTTCCCCATTATAGCTATAAACCTTTGAAGGGGGTCTTTTCCCAAGCTACTCTGGGGAGAAGGAAGATGAGATTTCACTTGTTTGGAAATGTGCTGTAATATAGTTTTATGTCACCATTCATTCATTAAAATTAATTTATATCCTGATTAAGTGTTTTACTAAAGCTGTTTCCTGGATCTATTAAATAAATACATAGACCTGAATTAAATTTAGCAATTGTGAGGGGCATGAGGAAGGTATAGAAGTAAATTAGCAACGTAAACCTCAACAATTTGAACTTGAATCTGTGAGGGTCCTAAGAAGGTTGTACCATAGGCTAAACCATTTTGGATACATATAGTATATCACAGCAGTTAGCCTTGGTGGTCTCAACTCTTCCAGGTAGTTACATACCACAGAAATTGTGGTAGGTAGGGTAAGTGTAGGAAAAGAACAACAAATGTAAATGGGAACTACAGTTCTCACAAAAGGGCATGTTCTGTGTAAATGAACAGACTACATTATGACAAAACTTCATGGTGGGCATTGTAGGGTCCTGCCTAAACCAAGAGTTTGCTGCCTTCCAAGTGGTAACCTTATTATGTAGGATTGCCCGGTTTGCAGAGGAATGCTATTGCTGCAGTTATGCAGCCCTGAAAATGCTTGCTAGGTTGAGGGGCAGGGTAAGATTTAGGGGGTAAGAGACTTGCAGTATGGCAAGAAATTCTGTCACTGTAAGTGGCAAGCCATTTGTTTTGGAGCCAGACAACACTGTCAGGTCTGCCTAAGGCTGAACCAACATGTGTGAGTGATTAGGGAAACATCCAGGCAATGAAGTGTAATCTTTGCCTGGGGATAGAAGAGACTAGATCTGAACTGGAGGAAAAGAAGCATAAACCAAGAAGCCTGGTCAGGCTGGCATCAGGGAGTCTGTGCTATGCCCAAATTCAAGATGCTAAGGCATGCAAAAAAGCTAAGATATAGGACAGGATAACTAGAACTAGACCAGGAGGCAAAATGCAGACACGATCACAATGTTGATCGCTTTTCTGGTTCAGTGTGTCTACCTCAAAGCTTACTCAATTTGATAGCACCCACTGGCATTCTCCCCTCCTCCTACAAAGGGTTATGGTCCACCCTCATTCCATCTAACTTTAGCCTCATGAAATTGTCCATTTGATATCATTCATCTAAGCTTCTCCCTCACTTGCTTTTTTCAGGACAGATAGCCTCAGTTTACTTTTTACTCACAAAGTACTTTTCAACACTTCAAGTCATTCCTGTGGCTATTTTGCTATGATCCTCTTAGCTAGCTCATTGAAAAAAATAATTAGAAATTAGAGTGGTGATTCTTGTAAGAATCTGGCTAGTACTGAGTAGAATGGGATTTTTTTGAGTTTCTGCTTCTCATCGCTTAATAGTCAAATAGATCCATGATCTTATTGATACTAGAATTCCCTACAATGACGTTAACTGCAACCTATCCAGGACTGCTCATACTGTGTGACTTTTATCCGTGCCCTTCCATAAATTCCCCATAGGGGGTTCATTGCTGGTCACCTTCTTCCTTTTCTCTATACATTGAGAGGAGTGGAACATTTTGGTTTTCTGTCATCCTTTCATTCTTGCCAAGTGACCTTTTCCTCTTAAACAATTCCTTGATAACACCTGTTAGTCCTGTTCTTCAAAGCTCTTTGGTTACATACTGTGGCCAGCTCATACCCACTGGATAACTCTCTATTAGCTGCCCTCTGTGTCATGCTAATTTTTCATTCTTCAGAGGCAATAGTATTCCATCTCACTGCCACGCAGTAACTCCAGTAGATTGCAATAGTAGCAAGATGGGCCTTTGCTTTCACAGAAAGCTTGGGGTCAGTAGTTTTCCAATTTCCTTAAGGTAATTTAGTCTGTCTTCCTCCTCCTGCTTAACTCTGAGTCTAATTCATTGTCAATCTTCACTATCATATAAATATATATGCATATATATACGTGTGTGTGTATGTATTATACATGCATGTGTGTGTGTGTGATATAGAAAGAGAAGCTCACATAGAGATAAGGAATGATGAATGAGCTCTTTAGGGTGCTTCCCCAATGCATGTTGAAATGCGGACAACAGACATCCTTCATCAGTTTGGTTTTTCCAGGATGGATATATAGGACAAACTCCATTGAATAATTACACATCTCATGCCTCCCCAATGTCATCAGCAAACAGTAGCATCTGGAAGACTTCACTACCGATGAATAATCCCTATTTGACCTGACTCCACATTGGATCTCTTCTATAATGGGGTGAATGCCTTTGGCAAGCATATGTTTCCCTGTTTTATGTCTTATCTGACATTTATTATTAGAGGGTCACTGAAAGGGTTATTTCTGTTGTTATGTCTTCTAAGGAATCTTAAATAATTTTGATGTATAGATGAGAGGCACCTTGCTGTTCAAAGAGCCTGTAAGGTAGTGTTTTGTTCTAACGCATCAAGCATTTTTTTCACAATCAACCAACAATAAGCATAATGGAATCATATCTTCCACATCTTTGGATAATTGTAAAATGGCAAAGATGAGGTCTATAGTTGAATATCACATGCAAAAGCCTTCTTGTTCTTTAATAATTCTAATAACTGAATTTGCCCTTGATTTGTATAAAGATGACTTTCATAAAGATTTTGCATAGATAGGAAATTAGTCACATAGGTCAGTAGTTATTCAAATTCTCTTGGTAGCTTTTTTTGTACTAATAAAATCTAAGATTTTTTTCTATGCCCTTGGTAACTTCTTCTCCTTTACCTTGTACATTAGTGCTTCAAAGACCTTACAATTGTATTGCTGCCAGCATGGATCTCCACTATATATACATAATCCAATCCAGCTGCTTTTAGGTCTTAGGGTTTTTTTACTGCCATTTCTATACCTCAGGGATTGTGATATTCCAGTAGCCTCTCTCCCTCTGTGATCTGTGTCCTGATCTTATCACCTGACTGAATTTTTTTCTCTCTTCAAGGACACCAGTGCTAAAGCTTTTCATTTTTTTCAGTCTTCGTCTTTCTTGACCTCTCTGCAATGTTTGACTTTGCAGACCATCTATTTCTGCCTACTCTCTTCCTGGGTTTTTGTGTCAGTGATCTCTCCTGATTCTTCTCTTACCTGTCTGGTCATTCCTGTGTCCTTTGGTGGATTACCATCTATGTGTAGATGTATCCTAAGGTTCTCTTCCCTTTCCTTCTTCCTTCCCTTCCATTTTCTCTCCTCTCCTCTTCTATTTTCTCCTTTCTTTTCCTCTCTACAGTCTTTTTATTGGCGATCTCTTCAATTCCCAAGGACTGAATTACCATTTTCATGCAGATGACTCCCAAATCCATCTATCAAGCCTTTGTCTTTCTCCTTACCTCCAAGGCCTACATCTACAACTGACTTCTGAACAATTCCACTTGGATATCCTATAGACATCTCTAACTCAACATGACCAAAATAGAAATCATCTTTTCCCCAAAACACTCTTCTTGCTAACATTCCTACTTGTTTTGGAGGCAACCACCATCTTCCATGGTATTCCAGTTTTCAATCTTGGTGTTATTCTAGATTCTTCCCTCTTCCTCACTCTCCACATTGAATCAGTTGCCAAGTCTTGTCAGTCTTATCTCTACATCTCTTGCAACGGTCCTCTTCTCTCTATTCACATAGCTATTTCACTAGTTCATATTTCTGCTAACTTGGACTATTGCAAAAGAAAAAACCTCTTAATTGGTCTCTGTCTCTAATCTCTCCCTTCACCAACCTATCTTCTACCAGCTACAAAAATGACATGCCTAAAGCACAGACCTAACCATATCATTCTACTATATGATAAGCTTTAGTGGCTGTCCAGTGCCTCTAGGGTAAAAAACTCTTCAGTTTAGTAGAGATTTAAAGTCCTTTATAATTTACTTCTAATCCACCTTGCCAGACTTAGTGGATAATATTTCTAACTGTACGCTTTATGCTCCAGCCAAACTGGTCTATCTTTTTTTGTCTCTTTTATACAACGTTCCATATCCCACTTCCATGCCTCTTCATAGACTGTCTCTGATGCTTTTTGCCCTCATTTTTGACTCTTGGAACCCCTAGCTCCAGTCACAAGGCTCAGCTCAAGAGGCTATCTCCTACCTAAGGCTTTTCTCAATGACAATCGCTGCTCCCAAAATACTTTGTATATAAATTGAATATATTTTGTATTAATGTATACTTATTTATGTACTTTGCCTCTAGTAGAATGTAAGCTCCTTAATGGCAGGAACTATCTTCATTTTTGTCTTTGTAACTTAGTATCAGCACACATACCTATTTAACACATGTCTTTTGAATTGAATTGAAAAGTTCTCAGTCCACAGTTTGATAATACTTTGCTTCACTGCTGGATAGTTCCTTTGCCTTGACAAAAGACCATTCAAGGAAAGGGTCTGATTTTAAGAAAAAAAAGTTGGGTGAATAACTCTTCAAATGGCAGTTTAGTAAATATGCTTACATGGGTAATGATGCTTATATTTTAGCCATCAGAGGACATTAGGTCTCCAAGGGGAAAGAGCACCCAACTGGTACATTTTAATTTTCCATTTGAGACTAACTGCTGCTCTTCCTCTTTTTCTCAAATTTCCAGTTCTTGAAATTTTCAATGAGGAATAAGAATCACAACCAAAGCAGCTTCATCTTAACTTCTAGGAATAGTAAAAAATTGGAAATACTCGATACTAGATTCAAAAGAACTAAGGGGAAAACAGCAATCATCCAGTTCCTATCATAAGACTCACAAGGAAACTAAAGAGAATTCCAGGAAATATTTATTGCTTTAAATGAACCACTGACTACAATAGCCTTCCTCATCTAGAGAAAGAGAGGGGAATGGGAGATGAAAAAATGAGTTATTTAGAACATACTCCTTTCTTCTAGACACAAATAACTCTGGTAGAGAGATGAACTAAAATCTTCCATACCAGTGGAAATGAAGAAATGTATCCCTTAAGACACTTAAAAGTAATTTGAATAACACAAAATATGATTTCATTAGTCCAGAACCCCCAATCATACTTTCATGGGAGCAGAGGGCTTCTGGTACCCATGATGCTCCACAAATCTAAGTTTCATTAAAGTAGAAAAAAAATCAAAGTCGACAATTTAGCAAGACTAACCAACAGGTGAGCAATGGCAATCTATCACTACTGAATGGATGTGGCTTTATGCAAGCTCTATATATGAAAAAAACCCCAATGATAGGACTACATCTTAACTACCCAGCTTAGTGAGAAAGATAGAATCATGGAAATGCACATTCTGCAGATGATCTCCAAGAGCAGCAGGTACCAGCACAAACACTGAGCCATTAGATGAGGGTTCTAGCCTCAGACCAATGATTATTTCTAGGAACTTCGATTATCATTTAACTTCTCTATAAAATGAGAGGATATGATTAAATAGGATGTCCAAGTTGGCTTCCAGGTCTAAAATTCTATGAACCTAGCTAATTTTGGCCATTATTGTCACTCCTCCCCTCCCCCAACTCTCCTATATTTCACCAAAATTTTGCCCAAAGCTATAGATACCAAATGAATTGATTTGGATTTTTGCTTATGCTTAGTAAATGATTGTTCAATGATTCATCCACCTTAAGAAACTTTCAGCTAAAGAACTAGGATTTCAGAAAAATAATTCTTCAGCATAATTTAAATGGCACTGGCCTTGCCTCCAGACACTAAGTTGATGACTGACTGCTGAAGAACCAATGATAATTGATCAGAGTACCTGATAAAAATTCAGTGAAGGCAGGGATTCCATCTGACTCTTCTTCATTTCTTCTACAGCAATAAATACAACAAGAATAAAGCCTGTAATAGACCCTTCATAGATATTTACTGAATGTCACTGAAAAACAGTAATTAAAGACACTGACCATTTAACTTCCCTGATCAAGAAGTTCCCCATTCCCCCCTTCGGCCAAATATAAACTTCTTTGGCATATAATACCCCTCACAATCTGACTCTAGACTATCCTTCTAGTATGATTACCCATTACTCTCCCTCATGTATTCTAGCTTTAGCCAACCTGGCCTAATTGTTTTCCCCTATACCTGACATCTCATTTCCTACCTTCATGCCTTTGCAAAGGCCATTCACCATTGCCCAATGCCTAAAACATTCTCCTTTTTTATCTCTACATCTTTGAAACCCTGGTTCCCTTCTAGGTTCAGATCAAGCGCCAATTCCTTCAAGAGGCCTTTCCTAATTCTCCCAATTGTGTGTCCCATTTTTGAAATAACATTGTACTTATTTTGTCTATGTTCTCTATTGATTTATGCACAAAACTGTTCTATCCCTCCAGGAAAGTGTCAGGTCCTTGAGATGAGAGACCATCTCACATCTCATTTGTATCCATTGTACCTAGTAGAGTTCCTGGCATAGAGCGCCTGCCAAATAGATGCTTCTTGACTGACTCATACCCTGGGATGCTTTGAGATGTCTGCTCTAAATAATATACTTACTAGGGCTATGAACAGGACTGTTCCTTTAAGGCAATCTCTAAGTTTGGTTAACACATACATACAGAGAGAATGAAAAGAATTTGGGTCCTGTATTTTTTTAAGATAGCTTATCTATTTTTAGTTGTGAAAGATTATTTTAAGCCTTAAAGCCAAAAGTATGATTGTAATCTACAGTGTCACAAGCAGAATCTGAGCCATTAATCCCCACTTTCTCCCCTGCAAAAAAACTTAAACCCATAGTACTCTGCTGGTGAAATCTACTTTACAAATTAAAAATAGCTGGGTTGTTTGCATATGTAAAAAAGGGAGGGAGTGGTTATTTGATCTTGTAGTTATGAAATCTTTGTAATATAGAAATGTTTTTCAAAACATTGATAGAACATAAGCTCCTTTAGGGCAGGGGCTGATATGGTGAAATTTTTATCTTTGTATCTCTAAGGCCTTTCACAGTATATATAATAGGGATGGGAAGGAGAAGAGCACAAGAATTTATTAAGCACCTATCATGCACCAGCACTATGCTAAATACTTTACAGATATCATCTCATTTGATGCTCACAACAGCCCTGGGAGGTAGATGCTATTATTATCCCCCTTTAAGATTGAGGCAGACAGAGATTAAGAGACTTGTCCAGGGTCTCATAGCTAGTATATCTGAGGCAGAATTTGAACCCAGATCTTTTTTAATCCAGGCCCAGCACTCTTATCCACTGGGTCAGCTAGCTGCAGAATGTTTTCCAAAGCAACAACAGAATGTAAGCTCCTTGAGGGCAGGGGCTGCTATGCGTCCTTTTCTTTGTATCTCTCTTGCCTCTCACAGTACTGTCCATAGTCACTTAATTGAATGTTTGTAGAATTGAATTGAAACAAGATTTCAAAATCAAAAAACTATTAAAAGTAGAGCCTAAGCTTCTGGAGGGCAGGCTAGTATGAGGTTGCCTGTCCCCCTCCATCCCCTTTCCTTTAGAGACAGGACCTGGAAACAAGTTCAGTTAAGAAAAGTTGGAGAAGCTGCAGCATGAGACTCAATCTGATCTCTCAGCTGTTACCGTTACTTGATACTATGTTGTCACATGAAGGATGTGAGAATACTATAGCAACCGAGGCTGTTTGCTGAGCGAGGCAAACTTCTACGAACAACCTTCATGCCATGATGATGACACAGCGGTAGGAAAGGCATCTTCTACCCTCTCTTGCATCTTCTTGAGGGTAGAAGGGAGTTCATGTTACAGGAAGTTTTCTTCTGTACTAATCTACTTGATTTCTACATGGGCACTGGTGTAAGAAAGACAGGTGAGTGAGACCCAATGCCAAAAAGGCTCCCGGGCACCGGTCTCGATCCCTGCCTTCCAATTCTGTGGCCAAGCATTCCTTCCCAGCTTGGCCAAGGGTTTAAAGTGTAAAATCATGACCATACAATATTTCACAAATTTATCTCAATTGGCTCATGTACCCTCATTTCTCATTAAGATTCTTAACTCATACATTTAGAGCTAGTAGAGACCTTAGAGACCATTTGGTCCAACGACCCTTATTTTACAGATGATAATAAATAATAATGATGAATAATGGTAATAATTAACATTTATGTAGCACTTGCAGTGCGCCAGGTACTATTCTAAGTGCTTTACAATTATTATCTCATTTATTCCTTGCAACAATCCTGGGAGCTAGGTGCTATATTATCCCCATTTTACAGATGAGGAAACTGATACCGACAGAGATTAAATGACTTGCTCCTAGTTACAAAAACTGTAGGTCGCACAGTAGATAGAGTGCTGGATCTGGAGTCTGGAAAACCTGAGTTCAAATACCACCTCAGAGACCTTGAGCAAGTCACTTAACTTTTTGTGTCTCAGTTTCCTCATCTATAAAATGGGAATGCTGATAGCACTTACCTCCAAAGGTTGTTTCAAGGATCAAATGAGATATTTTTAAAGCTCTTAGCACAGTTCCTGGCACATGGTAAACACTATATAAAAACTATTACTAATACTAGTATTGGTGTCAGATGCCAGACTTGAACCCAGGCCTTCCTGGTAGCACTCCATCAACTATACCACTTGACTCAAAAAGAAAATAAAACAAAACTAAGAAATCCTCCAGGATCAAATGTGAAATACTCTTGTTTGGCTTGTTAAAGCTTTTTGTAACCCAGACCCTTCCTACACTTACAGTTTCCTGACATCTTACCTCCTTTCTACGTAATCTGTCATACATGACATTGAACAGCTTTCTTTTTCCGACACATGATACTTCATTACCTGACTCTGTCTTTTTACAAGCTTCCTCCCATAGCTGGAATGGTCTCCCTCCTTACTTCCACCGCTTGGCTTTCCTAGCCTCTTTTAAGTTTCAATTCAAATTCTACCTTCTGCAAGACAGTCTCAGTCACCCCACTGCCTCGAAATGCTACTGATTCTCTCTGAAAATTATATTGTATACACTAAGATTTATATTGTTACATTGAGATTTACATTTACACTGTATATATATTGTATGTTGTCTCCCCCATTAAAATGTGAGCTCATTGAAGACAGGAATCATGTTTTTCCCTTTCTTTGCATGCTTGGCTCTTCACTGAGCTCAGAAGTTTAGAACCCCAAGAGAATGGTGGGGCCATGTGGGATCTAGATTATGGAAGGTATTTTGGTTCAGCAGATTTCCCTGGATACTCCTCAAATCACAATGTTCAGGTAGCTAACTACACTATCAGTAAGTAGAGTCACCTCTGCCATTTCCATCTGGTCATACTGGAACACAACTTTAGAATTTCCAAAGTTGCGATTGTATAGTTCGCTTCATTTCACTTCAATTCAATACTCCTATTGTCCAAGTCAAACAGTCTTACCAGGTACTCCAGCTTGGATCCAGTAGTTAATGTCAGTTCCATCTCCATCCTCAAAGACTTGGGTGACATTTATGGGTTTTAGCAGGTTCATAACCTCCTTTATAATAGCCCGGGCTTTATCACTTCCAGTGAATGTTAGACCTGTGGGCATGAAATTGCCCATGTCAGACTCCATTACCAGGTCGAAGTTAGAGATGTTGACCTAAACACAAGAGGGAAAGCAGTTTAGTTCACATTCATTCACTTCTTCAATTTTCTCTTGGGAATGTGCGACAACTACACAAATTCCTTACTCATTTGTTCCCATGATGAGAAATACTTTGGCTTAGAAGGTTTAAGTATCTCAGGGTCACACAGTAAATAGAGCAGGGCAGTCTGTAGTCTGGAAACATTAGCATATGCTTACTCCACACAATTAAACATTAATGAGGTACCTATGGCAATTGGTTTTGTAGTTACGAATAACAAAAAAGAAATATCATCTTTTCTTCAAGGAGCTTTCTACTGCCCAGCTTAAAAGTCTATTTGGGGAGGGGTGGAGCCAAGATGATGGCTGGAAAGCAGGGACTAGAATAAGCTCCCCACCGAGTCCCTCCAAAAACCTATAAAAATGGCTCTGAACCAATTCTAGAACTGCAGAACCCACAAAACAGCAGAGGGAAGCAGGGCTCCAGCCCAGGACAGCCTGGATGGTCTCTGGGTGAGGTCTATCCCACACGGAGCAGGGAGCTGGGAGCTGGGAGCGGAGCGGAGCAGAGCCCAGCGTGAGCAGCGCGGACCAACCAGACTAGGAGCCGGGCAGAGCGCGCCCTAGCACCCTGAATCAGTGAGCTGCGGCAGTTACCAGACTTCTCAACTCACAAACACCAAAGACAGTGGAGAAGGTTAGTGGGGAAAGCTGAGGGGAGTGGAAGGAGTTCTCAGTTTGGCCACTGCCCCCGGGGCAGCGGAAGTGGGGCAGCTACAGATGCAGTTGCTTCCGGCCCCAGGCCCACCTGGTGGGAGGAATTAAGTGGCAGATCAGAGCAGGAGTGCACAGCCTGCTGGAGATCTAAGCCCAGTCTGGGTTGGGGGTTCTTGGGGAAGGAGGAGTGCTGGTGTGGCAGAGCTGGTGCATCCCCCCCAAATGTGGAACACAGAACTCTTTAGTCTACAAGCAGTCATACCCCGCTGAAAAACTCAAGGGCAAAGTTAGTTGGTTGGGAATATGGGCAGGCAGCGAAAACACACCCAGATTCAGTCTCAGACTTTGGATTCTTTCTTTGGTGACAAAGAAGACCAAAACATACAACCTAAAGAAGTCAACAAAGTGTAAGAGCCTACACCAAAAGCCTCCAAGAAAAACATGAACTGGTCCCAGGCCATGGAAGAGCTCAAAAAGGATTTGGAAAAGCAAGTTAGAGAAGTAGAGGAAAAATTGGGAAGAGAAATGAGAAGGATGTGAGAAAACCATGAAAAACAAGTCAATGACTTGCTAAAGGAGATCCAAAAAAATACTGAAAAATACACTGAAGAAAACAACACCTTAAAAAATAGACTAACTCAAATGGCAAAAGAGCTCCAAAAAGCCAATGAGGAGAAGAATGCCTTGAAAGGCAGAATTAGCCAAATGGAAAAGGAGGTCCAAAAGACCACTGAAGAAAATACTACCTTAAAAATTAGATTGGAGCAAATGTAAGTGACTTTATGAGAAATCAAGATATTATAAAACAGAACCAAAGGAATGAAAAAAATGGAAGACAATGTGAAATATCTCATTGGAAAAACCACTGACCTGGAAAATAGATCCAGGAGAGATAATTTAAAAATTATTGGACTACCTGAAAGCCAAGATCAAAAAAAGAGCCTAGATATCATCTTTCAAGAAATTATCAAGGAGAACTGCCCTCATATTCTAGAGCCACAGGGAAAAAGAGAAATTGAAAGAATCCATCGATCGCCTCCTCAAATAGATCCCAAAAAGAAATCTCCTAGGAATATTGTCGCCAAATTCCAGAGCTCCCAGATCAAGGAGAAAATATTGCAAGCAGCCAGAAAGAAACAATTTGAGTATTGCGGAAACACAATCAGAATAACACAAGATCTAGCAGCTTCTACATTAAGAGATCGAAGGGCTTGGAATACGATATTCCAGAGGTCAATGGAGCTAGGATTAAAACCAAGAATCACCTACCCAGCAAAACTGAGTATCATGCTCCAAGGCAAAATATGGACTTTCAATAAAATAGAAGACTTTCAAGCTTTCTCAGTGAAAAGACCAGAGCTGAATAGAAAATTTGACTTTCAAACACAAGAATCAAGAGAAGCATGAAAAGGTAATCAAGAAAAAGAACAAGAAAAAGAAATCCCAATGGATTTACTAAAGTTGAACTGTTTTGTTTACATCCCTACATGGAAAGATGACGTGTATGATTCATGAGACCTCAGTATTAGGGTAGCTGAAGGGAATATGCATATATATGTTTATGTATACATAGATATATATACATATATAAATGAATGTGTATGTGTATATATATATATATATACACATATATATATATATGTATATATATATATATATGGAGAGAGAGAGAGAGAGAGAGCGAGAGAGAGCGAGCACAGGGTGAGTTGAAGATGAAGGGAAAATATCTAAAAGAAATAAAATCAAATTATGGGATTTGAGAGGAATATATTGACAGAGGGAGATAGGGAGAGATAAAATGGGGTAGATTATCTCACATTAAGGTAGCAAGAGGAAGCAGTTCTTTGGGAGGAGGGGAGAGGGCAGGTGAGGGGGGAATGAGTGAATCTTGCTCTCACCAAATTTGGCCTGAGGAGGGAATACCATACATACTCAATTGGGTATCTTACCCCACAGGAAAGAAGAGGGAAGAAGATAAAAAAAGGGGGGGAGATGATGGAGGGGAGGGCAGATGGGGGTGGAGGTAATCAAAAACAAACTCTTTGGAAAGGGGATAGGGTCAAGGGAGAAAATTCAATAAAGGGGGATGGGTTGGGAAGGAGCAAAATATAGTTAGTCTTTCACAACATGAGTATCGTGGAAGGGTTATACATAATGATACGCATGTGGCCTATGTTGAATTGCTTGACTTCTTAGGGAAGGTGGGTGGGAAGGGAAGAGGGGAGAGAATTTGGAACTCAAAGTTTTAAAAATAGATGTTCAAAAACAAAAAAAAAAGTTTTTGCATGCAACTAGAAAATAAGATACACAGGCAATGGGGCGTAGAAATTTATCTTGCCCTACAAGAAAGTAAGGGAAAAGGGGATGGGAGGGGAGTAGGGTGACAGAAGGGAGGGCTGACTGGGGAACAGGGCAACTAGAATATATGCCATCTTGGAGTGGGGGGGGGTAGAAATGGGGAGAAAATTTGTAATTCAAACTCTTGTGAAAATCAATGCTGAAAACTAAATATGTTAAATAAATAAATTTAATGTAAAAAATAAAAAAAGTCTATTTGGGAAGATAATTAATGAAGAGCACAAAGCACTGTTTAAAAGAAAAATTGTCATGAAAATGTGTATTCTCCATGACATGTCTAACATTTAAATTGGGCTTTACTGTTTGCAAAGCACTTTTTTTATGTTCTATTTCATGTGAGCCTGACAACAATCCTATAAAGTGGGTACTACAAGTATTAGCATCCACATTTACAGATAAAAAAAGTGAAGCTGAGAGAGATAAAGTGATTTGCTTAGGGTCCTGTAGGTAATAAATGTCACACAACAACGGAAATTGAATTCTGGTTCTTCTTTACCCCAACATTCTATAAACCCACATCTTCCTGTTTCTAATTCTAGCATTCTATCAAATGAGATAATATACAATGTGTTTTTGCAAACCTTAATTATGCCACTCTATCTGGTGGAAAAAAGCACAGGCTTGGAATCAAAGGACCTAGATGCAAATCTACTACTTCATATCTCTGTGACCAGGAGCAAGTTCCTCTTCTCTGAGCCTGAGTTTTCTCATGAGCAAAATGAGAGAGGTGTACCTAGATTACAGAACGTTACCTCCCAGCTCTGAACCGTGTGACTCAAGGAACCTATTTGTTCTAAAGATCGCAGTTCTCATGCTTCCATTTCTCATGGATTGGGAAGTAAAAGATGTGTTCCATGGGATGCTTTCTTCATGGATCTGTCTAAGCTGGATATTCAGCCCCATTCAAAGCCTGGGATCTTATAAGTGTGACAGGTTGGCTTTGAGTTTCTGGTTTTGTTGTTCTCTCTGTTAGATCCCCAGAGTAGGAGGTAATAGTTCAAGGCCTCAAATGCTAGTCTCCCTGGCGTAAAGCTGCAGAGCCCCATTCCCAAGTGACTGAGCCTGAGCAGCCCATGTAGAAACTCTTTCTAAATAAAGTTAGCTGAGGAAGCACAGTGATGAGGAGGTAGCCTCTGCATTCGGTGGGAGAGCTTAAAATACAAGATACTCGCAGCAGGTTACAGAGCTCGAAGGCACCCAAGCCTTAAACTTGCTTGGCTTTTAAAATCCCACAAGTTTAAAGCCATTTCACACTGGTAAGTCCATATGTTTGGCAGAATCCATCTGCTTCTTCGTGTTATTTGCTCCGACTGCTATCATCTCAAGATACATTAAGGTCTGTAATAGTATTCTTATCTTATTATAACGATAATTATTGAGCAAATAACAAACATTAAATTAATAAGAGACAAGTAGCAATGGATTCAGGGTAAGAGAATCTGAGTTTGAATCCTGGTTCTATTTGTGTGACTTTGGCCAAGTCATTTAAACCTCTCTGGGATTCATTTTTTTCATCTTCAAAAGGAAGAAGGTAAACTAGATGACCTCCAGGCCACTTTCAATTCCAAATCTAACATTCTATGGTCCTAAATAATGCTTACTCTGAATTATATAGGTAAATGGATTTTAGGTCACTACCAAGAAGAATTTTCTTAAAATTAGAGTTATTCAATAGGAAATGGCTTCTCTGTAAGGCAGTGAGGTCCCTGTCCAAGCACAGGCTGGATGACTACTTGTCAGAGATACTGGAAAAGAAATTTTTGCAGTAAGGAGGGCATTGACCTAGTTAACTTCTCAAGCTCCTTACAACTCTGAACATCTATACCGCCTCCCTTACCCAATCATTCACTCTACAACAGGCTGAATAAACATATCTATTGAGCTACCACTCAGTTCAGAAAGAGTGGTCAACAGCACTGTACTAGAAATCAGGAGATCTGAATTCTGGTCCTGTCTATCCTACCAGGGCAGCTAGGTAGCTCAGTGGATAGAGTGCCAGGCCTGGACTCAGGAAGACCTGAGTTCAAATCCAGCTGCAGGCCCTAGTTGTGTGACCATGGGCAAGTCACTCGATCCTGTTTGCCTCAGTCTCCTCACCTGTAAAATGAGCTAAAGAAGGAAATGGCAAACTACTCCAGTATCTTTGCCAAGAAAACCCTAAAATGAGGTTACAAAGAGTCAGACATGATTGAAAAATTACTAAACAACAACTGTACCACTAATTAGCTGTGTAATATCTGTCAAGACAAAATGTCTCTCTCTAGGTCTCAGGTTACTCATCTTAAAATAAGGGAGGGAGTTAGATCAATTCATCTCCGAGGCTCCTCGAATCTTTAATTCTTGGCTATACATAAAATTTGACTTCTACAAATTTTCAAAATATTTCTGAGACTATAAAGATTTTTCTGATTGTAATTATAGAAGCTTACTTGTGCTATTAGAGAATCACGAAATCTAAGAAGGGCTTTTCAAATATAAGCAGCAAAGTACAGGAGCTTTCCTCTTCCTGGTCCACAGGGCTATTTTTGAAAAGCTTCTAGGCCCATGGGAAGAGTTAATTTGGTTAGGAAACACAAGGCTTGGGGCTGTGAAAAAGAGCATATTCAACTGTGATTTCATCCAGACTCCACCAGGTACATGATTGAGATCTACATGAAGTTGACAGGGGCAGGGAGATTACCTACTGTTGGGACAAGCAGAAAGAGTTACAAAAGAAGCAGCAACAGATAACCTGCAGAAGAGGGCTATGGGTAGCACCAGTTGAGAGTTGTGGAGAACTTCAAGGAGAATGCTATCTGGAGATAACAAAAACTCCCAACCCTCAAGGAGTTTATAGTCTATTATAGGGTGTAACATGTAAACAGAGATAATTTATGGACATAGAAAGCACTAAAGACTAGAGGATCCGATGAAGTTTCTCACATGAAGTGCCACCTAAACTTAAAGTAAGCTAAGCAGCAGAAGTGAGAAAGGAATACATTTTAGGCATGTGGGTCAAACTCTTCAAAGATCTCGAGGTCCTAAATAGCATACGGAGTTTAAAGAACAACAAATAACTAATATGGCTAGAGTCCAGAGAGTATGACAGAAAGTAAAGTTTTAAGGAGATGAGGGGAACATAGTGGGTTGTATCATATAACAGTCTTTACATATTCTAGGTAAGTCAGAGGTGTGAAAAAAATCTGCCTAGGTCTTTGTGTAATGTGGGAACTAATGACTTAAAAGGTGGGAGAAAAATTATGAGTTCCAGCTGAGACAGTAATCTGTGATGACACCCCCCCCCCCCAACATAATGATGACAAAGGGGAAGGAGACTGAAGGCAAATGACATGGCATTGCTGTGCTTTCTACCCTCTCTTGCTACCTTCCTGGTGTAGAAGGGGGTTATGTACAAGAGGCCAGTTATAAGAAGTTTTTTTTTTCCATGCTGATATATCTGCTCCCTAGTGAGCACTGGAGGAGAAAAGACTGGTGGGAGATCATCACTGATCTAGAACCCAGAACAATTATAAAGATCTTACTCATATATTTACATTAACAATGATTGAGAAGGCCAAGTTCAGTAGTGTGCAGAGCCCTTAGCCAGCCTTAGAGCACAACAGAATGGTTGCCATTACCATCATCTGGCATTTAAGGAATAGTTTTCCTTCTGAAATTTTCTTTTTTATTATTTGATTTTATTTTGTTTTCAGCCCCAAATTCCCTCCTTTCCTCTCATTCTTCCTATACCCATTAAGAAGGCAAGAAATATAACACCCATTACACATATAAAGCCATGCAAAAAATAGTTCTGCATTTGATATTCTGGGGGCGGGGCAAGAAAAAGAAAAAATATGCTTCAATCTGCACTCTGAATCCATCAGTTCTCTATGTGGAAGAGGATAGCATTTTTCATCACAAGTCTTTTAGAATTACAATGGCGGGCTGTATTGGTCAGAATAGTTAAGTCTTTCACAGTTGATTTTCTTTACCATATGGCTATTACTGTGTAGATTGTGCTCTTGGTTCTACTCACTTCAATTCTGTATCAGTTCATATAAGTTTTCCCAGGTTTTTCTAACCCCCCTCCCCGTCATCATTTTTTAGAGTACAACAGTATTCCCTCATAATCACATACTGTAACTTATTTAGCCATTCCCTAACTGATGAGCACTCTAAGAGGAGCTTTCCCCAGTGGCACTTAAAGCTATTTATAAAATCTTAGGAATCAGATGGAGGCAGTGTGATATGCCTTGTAGCCAAGAGGACTTAGATTAAGTTCTATTTCTGAGATATGATGACTATCTGACACTGGGGCAAGTTACTTAATTTCCCAATGTCCCATGCCACTGGGACTGTCAAGACTACAAGCTGTAAATATTATAGTGAGTTTACTCACTGGCAGTTCCTTACATCAAAGGAATCACAGATCTGGACCAAAAAATAGCACTCTGATATTTACGTAGTGCTTTAAAGCTTGCAAAGCACTTTGTATATATCTCATATGAACCTCACAATGACCCTGCCAAGTTGGCACTATAAATATTATCTCCATTTTACAAATGAAAAAACTGACTCACAGAGTTGAAGCAACTGCTCCAACCAGATAAGAAGAGTTGGAAGCGATCATTTGGGTAGAGCCAAGATGGTGGCTGGAAAGCAGGGACTTGCTCAAGCTCTAACCCAGGTCCCTCCAAACACCTATAAAATGGCTCTTAATAAATTCTAGAGCTGCAAAACCCACAAAATAACAGAGGAAAGCAGGGCTCCAGCCCAGGATAGCCTGGATGGTCCCTGGGTAAGGTCTATCACACGGAGCTGGGAGCAGAGGGGAGCAGAGCCCAGCATGGGGGCCACACCAGGACCAAACAGATCGGGAGCTGGTCAGAACAGGCGTAGGGCCCTGAATCATTGAGCTGTGGCAGTTACCAGACTTCTCAACCCACAAACGCCAAAGACAACAGAGCAGGTTAGTGGGAAAAGCTGCTGGGATAGAGAGAAAGGAGTTTGCAGTCAGCCACTGCCCCAGGGGAAACGGAGGTGGTGCAGCTCTGAGGCTGCTTCCAGAGCTACAGCTGCAGTTACTTCTGGCCCCAGGCCCACCTGGTGGGAGCAATTAAGTGGTGGTTTAGAGGATGAATGCAAAGCCTGCTTTGCCCTGCCTGGATCTGGACCACAACCCTGGTTGGCAGTTCTTGGGGGAGAAGGAGCACTGGTGTGCAAAGCTTGCTGTGCAGAAGTAGCTCTGAAAACAGAAGCACAGCCCCTCAAGCTTGGGACAGAGTACTCTCTACTCTACAAGCAGTCATACCCCGACAAAAAACTCAAGGGTCAAGTAGTTGGCTGGGAACATGAACAGGCAGTGAAAACGGTCTCAGATTCAGACTCAGACTTTGGAATCTTTGGTGACAAAGAAGACCAAAACATACAGCCAGAAGAAGTTAACAAAGTCAAAGAGCCTACATCAAAAGCCTCCAAGAAAAATATGAATTGGTCTCAGGCCATGGAAGAGCTCAAAACGGATTTGGAAAAGGAAGTAAGAGAAGTAGAGGAAAAATTGGGAAGAGAAATGAAAGTGATGCAAGAAAACCATAAAAACAAGTCAAAGACTTGCTAAAGGAGACCCAAAAAATACTGAAGAAAATAACACCTTAAAAATAGACTAACTCAAATGGCAAAAGAGCTCCAAAAAGCCAATGAGGAGAAGAATGCCCTGAAAGGCAGAATTAGCCAAATGGAAAAGGAGGTCCAAAAGACCACTGAAGAAAATACTACCTTAAAAATTAGACTGGAGCAAGTGGAAGCTAGCGACTTTATGAGAAATCTAGATATTATAAAACAGAACCAAAGGAATGAAAAAGTGGAAGACAATGTGAAATATCTCATTGGAAAAACCACTGACCTGGAAAATAGATCCAGGAGAGATAATTTAAAAATTACTGGACTACCTGAAAGCCATGATCAAAAAAAGGGCCTAGATATCATCTTTCAAGAAATTATCAAGGAGAACTGCCCTCATATT